>NW_027468859.1:29558933-29661433 GCF_046254945.1 Alosa pseudoharengus | reverse complement strand
CATCACTGGACGTCTGTGTCACTGACACTAAAGTAAGCAAATCTGCAATGTAATTATTATTTAAAAAGAACATATCAGTGGGATGGGCTCCTATGGGAATAACTTGAAACGCTCTGGCCTGTTTGTTCCCGTTCTGTTTCGGTGCTCCACGTGTTGCCTCTTTCGTGTACCATCTCTTCCCCGCTGAAGCAGCCCCATGAGGTGAGACTATGATTTTTTTCCCCTGTCTCGTTCCTCTCCCTCATCTCTCTCTCTCTCCCTCTCTCTCTCTTTCTCTCTCTTGCTCGCTCTTTGTTATGAAATCTTTCCTCCTCAATGATTTCACTCCATGGCCCATTTTTTATTTTATTATTTTTCTCTTTAATCCCTCCATTCATTTCCACTGGACTGCACACAGCTTTACCCGCAACGCAGCCACATTAACCTTCACAAGGATTTTAGAAATTAAATTCCTCATCGCTCCAGTCATTCACATTTCACAAGCTCGTGTGAGTGCGAGTGAGTGAGAGTTTTAAAAGCTTCTTTATCTTAGAGTGGCACTCCTTTTAGTTCTGCGTGCTCACTTCTCTCCTGTCAGATCATGGGTGTGTGTGTGTGTGTGTGTATGTGAGAGTGGGTGGGGGAGTGTGTGTGTGGTGTCCTTTCAAAACATCACTTGATCCAGGAATAATGATTTCAGCTATTACTGTACAAATCTGACTGACCACACGCACACACACACACGCACACACACACACACACACAAACACACACACACACACACACACACACACACACACACACACACACACACACACACACACACACACACACACACACACACACACACACACACAAACCCTCATATACACATGGCACCTAATTGGACTGGCATAACAAAGGTGTTAGAGGAGAGGGGGCTCTTTTGAAGATTAAATAAATAACTACGCAGGACCACATCAAAGGTCTGCAGTCTCGAGCCTGGCGAGCATCCTTGTCCTTGTCGTGACTATTCAATTTGTATTGATGTGCCAGCACATCTTGTTCAGCACGAGAAGGCGACTGGAATACCGCTTACGTCTAAACACGTTGCCTGCGAGGGTAATCCCCCCCTGCTCATGTTACTCTGAAAAAGGTTGCTCATGTATTATTTCCATCACTTAAGCTTATCCTAAGATTTGTTTTGTACAAGAGCACTTCTGTCAGACTGATCACTTGTTTGATGATCATTGTCAGAAAATATAGTATAAGTCGGCACACTGGAGATAAACCAAAATATACCTACATAGGAGCTCTTTGAAATAGATCCAGTTTACTTTAAAGTGAGATGGCACCAGATTTGTACCAAAGTTAGGAGTGTAAAGGTACACATATTCGTACTGAACCATTTATGTACAGGACGTTAGTTTAAATACAGATTTGTACCGTATGTACCAAATGCAGTCTTAAACAGTAAACAGCAGTATGCATTTTTCGTGCAGACCATTTTTCAAATTCATGTTCCCACACAAACATATCAAATGGTGGACCATTTGTCAGTTTATTAATTAAAATCAAAAAAACATTTGGCTCTTTTTCAAAATACTATTCCTGCTTATATATGTTGACACAATATTGTCTGTGAATGTTTGGTTAGCAGTACTTACAGGCTATAGCCTACTGAAAATTAACCAAACCGTGATTTCAATACCGAGGTACGTACCGAATTGTAATTTTTGTGTACCGTTACAGCCCTTACCAAACAGCCCTTACCTTTATTTCCCTTTACACAGTCCTAATGCCCAACCCAGCTAACCAATACATTGCTGGCATTTTTTGTAAGTTCTTGCTAGAGTAACGATTAATCAGCACTTGAAAATGTAAGAATTAGACTAGTTTGAAATTAACTTCATAAATCAAAATAAATCATTAAAACATGACTATGTCCATCCATTACTGGGCATCCCCCCTCTTATTATGTAGGCTATATTTACATGTACAAGCATCATTACTAGCTCATTGCTAAAAACACAGGCAAGCAAGGAAGGACTCAGTGTTGTCAAATGTTTCCTTTAGGTTAGCATGAGGGTGATCTAGTAGTGGGATGAAACTGTTCCACAGACAGTACAGAGTAGAAAGTTCAAAGCATATTTACAAATATATTTATGAAGCAGCTGCTGCTGTGTCTGTTTCATCCTCTAACTGAACTTTTGACTCTGCTAAAAAATATTTTTTATTGTGTTTCTGGTCACTGTCAGTTCATATGACAGAGTGAATCGCTTTGTCCCTCACAGGCTGGTGTTTGACAGAATGAATGGATTTTGAACGGATCAGTGAAAATAAATCTTTAGTCAATAATTTGACATAAATTGAAAAATATGAGGGGTACTGTGGCATAACTGGCTACAGCGCCCGTACCATATTATATGAGGGGTGCTGTGGCATAACTGGCTACAGCAACCGTACCATATTATATGAGAGGTACTGTGGCATAACTGGCTACAGCGCCCGTACCATATTCGGATACGCGTGCCCACAGGGACCCGGGTCATTTCCCAATCTCTCTCTCTCTCTCACTCGCTCCATTGTCCTGTCAAACTTAAAGGCATAAAAAGCCCCCAAAAATGTAAAACAATATAATATCAAATAAAAAATATAATATCAGACAATATTTGAAAGGAAGGGGTGAGAAAATATCAATTATCAACTTTCTTAGATGTCAGACTTACAGCTAACTCCTGTCCCCTTACACATGTTCTGTTAATGCAAAGAATCTTTAAAAGAAGAAACAGAATCTTTATAAGAAATATCTTGGCTTGGCTTTTTAAAATGGCATTATCAGGTAGCTGGCTGCAGTCTTCTTGTGGTGAGATAGCGATTATCTTTTTGCAGTAATTATGACCGCCGCGCAGCGAATAGGTTTAGTCAGAATTTTTCTTTTTTTTTCTTTTTCGCATGCCCAAATTTCCGTCAATGATTCCCGGGACACTGAAAGACCGGGGTACACGAAACTTGGTGGGCATGTAACCCCACATGGATAGCATGGAACCATAGTTTTTCGTTTTGATCTGTAGCCCCCCCGCTGGACTGGACCCCCCGAAAGGAGGGTAGGGCAGACACAGTTTTCTGTGAATATCTCGAGAACCGTAGGGTTTAGGAGGACCATTTTTTTTTTGTATGTTGATCTCAAGGGGCCATGTCAAGCCATTACATAACCACTCATTTCATGTATAGCGCCACCTAGTTAAACACAAAAAAGTAAAAATGAGGTGTTGTAATCGCAGGTATCTGTGACCTAACATAGTCAAAACTGCACGAAATTGGAAGTGTAGGATCATTATGACACCCTCTGTATGCACGCCAAGTTTTGTGGAATTCCGTTCATGGGGGGCCACACAATAAATTAATTTATGTTACTATACACCAACTGGTCTGTAGGTGGCCGGAGACAGTTTTCTGTGAATATCTCGAGGACCGTAGGGCCTAGGAGGTCCACCTTTTTTATGTATGTTGGTCTTAAGGGGGCATGTCAACCCATCCCATTACCACTTATTTCATGTATAGCGCCACCTAGTTAAAAATTAAAAAGCAAAAAATCAGGTGTTTTCATCACAATATCTCTGGCTGACAAGGTCAAAACTGCACAAAAATAAAAGTGTAGGATCATTATGACACCCTCCGAATGCATGCCAAGTTTTGTGTACTTTCGTTCATGGGGGGCCTTACAATAAAATAATTTATGTGTACATTTAGTGACGTACACCAACAGGGATTCCCGGGACACTGAAAGACCGGGGTACACAAAACTTGGTGGGCATGTAACCCCACATGGATAGCATGGAACCGTCGTTTTTCGTTTTGATCTGTAGCCCCCCCGCTGGACTGGACCCCCCGAAAGGAGGGTAGGGCAGACACAGTTCTCTGTGAATATCTTGAGAACTGTAGGGCCTAAGATGACCATTTTTTTCCGTATGTTTGCCTCCAGGGGTCATGTTAACCCATTTCATGTGCACACATGTGCACAAACAGATACACACACACACACATACATTCACAGTAATCATACGTATGACACATACTCACACAGTAGACATATGTACGCTTGCATGCACAGGCACATACGCAGGCACACACACAAGCACGCACACACACACACACACACCCACACACATAACATAAACATGTACATGCACACATGCACACAATTCAAGAATTTCTCAGAATTATGAACACGCAAGATGGAGGTGGAGTTGTATAAAATGAATTTTACATGTGAAATCTATGCACTAATCATGTTTTGGTACTTGTTGTCTAGCAGATACCAGTGAGAATTGAGTGTGGATAATGCAATTTAGTGAGACAGTTAGAATCATATAGGCCTTTCAGCATGATTTATTTTTGTGGAAAAAATGTGCTGGACTGGGCGGCGGTCATATTTTGTACCGCTCTGCGGTACATCTAGTGAAAGCTGCAGTTGGAAAGTCTGACAGATTGAGGGGACTTTGCCAAAATGTTGAATGTTTACAACTCTCATACCCCTTCCCCACTACCACTGAGCACCCTCTCATCGAGTTGGTGCTCGTCAGTGCGCACCAGACTGCACCAGACTGTGATTGACAGTCAGATCTCACACAGCCCTGATTGGACCAGAAGAACTGGGAGCTGTGAATTTTTTTGCAAAACAAATAACAGGCTCTAAGTGGAGGTAGAAGTGGAAGTTTTTTTTCTAAAACCGGCTGATTTATGTTGTTCTGTCGGAGCATAGTGTCAGTTTCAGTGAATATGATCAAAAAAAACTTGCAAACTGCAGCTTTAATCCTCATTTTACATTTACATTAATTAATTTAGCTGAAGCTTTTGTCCAAAGCGATTTAAGGTATGATCACACACTTCTGCTGAATGTGTTGATGATGAGGCTTCTTATTCACACATATTGCTCACAGCAAAAAGTTGAAAATGGTTCACAACGCTCACAAAGTTAGCGAGAAATAGACACTGTCTAAAAAGCTCTTATTGTAACCCCAAAACACGTCTGAAATGATGTGTGAGCCAACTATCTAAAGTTAGCAAGTTACCAAGCTAACTATTATCCACTGCCAGCTGACAGCGGTGACTGTCTGTTGTCCTGTCCATCTCGCTTCAATGCATACACACCCACAAACGTAGGGAAAACCTACCAGCAAGCGTTAACGTGCGGAAGCGTGTGAATGTAGCCTACTTTACAGTACACTCTTACGGAGCGTCGGTGTAAGTGGTTGACCGTAGGCTCGATAATTAGTGGTGTACCAAGATTGTATGTGCGCCACTCTGACTGTGCAGTTTGTATGTTGTGTAAACCTCCCTCTCAACGTCTTAAGAGTTGTGCTAGTGAGAGAGCTAGCAGCCTGGGCTTTTGGCTCGATTGTTAGCACACTCGACTCCCGACCTACACGATGCTGTTGTTTGCAGGTTCCAGTCCGGGCGAGTGCAGGGCTGATCCGTGCCATCAACACAACTTACATTGGTGCCGTGACCCGGATCAGGTGTGAGGTTTAGGGGGGTGAGTGTAACGGTAGCCAGCTGGTACTGTATGTAGCTGTGCAGTATGTACGTTGTGTAAACCTCCCTCAGAAGGTTGCTCCTACAGACGTATAAGTATAAGTATATATACTCTTTTGATCCTGTGAGGGAAATTTGGTCTCTGCATTTATCCCATTTAAACACACTCAGCACAGTGAACACACAGTGAGGTGAAGCACAAACTAATCCCGACGCAGTGAGCTGCCTGCTACAGCGATGCTCGGGAAGCAGTGAGGGGTTAGGTGCCTTGCTCAAGGGCACTTCAGCCGTTCCTACTAGTCGGGGTTCAAACCGACAACCCTCCGGTTACAAGTCCAAAGCACTAACCAGTAGGCCACGGCTGCCCCATGAATAGGATGAAATAGTGGTCCAATAAATGGAGAGGCATGACCGTTAGGGTATCTGTGTGTGAATGACAACCACACACCACAATGATGGCGTGGTATTCGAAGGAGTCATATTTGTTTGAAGGCATATTTGTTTGCTAGAAGCCGTTCCCACCTCCTTGTCCAGGTGGACAAGAGGTCTGGGAAAATGTGCAGTTGGTAGAAAGTGGAAATCCTTGTGGCAGTTTATGGAAAATGTCTAGCCTACACAAAATCAAAACATTAAATATATCTTAATAGAATCATTGAGAGCCAGATGAATGTGGTGCAATCATTGCATTGGTACTTTGTGCATTTCCATTTGACGAGAAGGCGTAGACAAGACCACTTATTGCAGCTGGGTTCCAGAAGCCTTTTCCTTAGAATCACTCCAATCACTCTTGGCATTCTAACTCTTCTCGAGTGCTATCATACAGTAATTGTTTTCTCTCCAATTTTATTGCATCATGCTCATTTCCACTTGGCCAAACTGTCAGGTTATGAGGAGGGGTGATGTAAATTGTCCACAATAAAGGAGAAGGGGAAAAAAGAGAAAGATTAAAGATGGAGGTGGCAAGGGGGGCCACTGCAGCATGGAAAGGCAGACTAGCCTCGGGCATCCCATTACAACCAGCTTCATGCCTTGGCAAAGTGTCTGGATGCTTTCAGAGCAAGCAGAGACATTTTGTGGATGGTGAAGCCGTCCTGATTGGGAGCGACTGTGAAAGCACCACAGGGAATAAGAATTGGGGGGAGGGGGGGGAGGAGAGGGTTGGGTGGGGATGAGGGAGGGTGTTGGGGAGGGCAGTGCCAACTGAAATGTGCCCGGGGGAGTTAGAAATCTTGGCCTCAAGATTTGGCTCAAGCCGAAATGTTCTTAGACGTCTGCACCCCTGGGGGCAGGAGAGGACTGGATGCTAAACGCCTACGGAAGCACGAATGGAGCAGAGAGAAAGATGAGAAGAACATGGGGCATGATGCAGGTCAAGGGAAAGACACAGAGAGAGAAAATGATATATATATACCAGGAAAGTGTGGATAAGAGAGAATCCAGATGCAACATTTATAGAGGTCCAACATTAACGGTATTGACCTTCACGAAATGGAATGCTAAGCTACTGTATTGTCAATATTTAAGATTTCTTTGTTTCTCAGATAGGGGTGTAACAGTACACAAAAATCACAATTCGGTACGTACCTCAGTATTGAAGTCACGGTTCGGTTAATTTTCGGTACAGTAAGCCTGTAAGTACTGCTAGCCTAACATTCACTGACAATATTGCTGATACTCAACACATATAAGCAGGAATAGTATTTTGAAAAAGCGACAAATGTTTTTTTGCTTTTTTAATTAAACTGACAATGGTTCACCAAATATGTTTGTGTGGGAACTTGAATTTGAAAAATGGTCTGCACGAAAAATGCCATACTGCTGATTACTGTTTAAGACTGCATTTGGTACATTCGGTACACATCTGTATTGAAACTAACGTCCTGTACCTAAAGGGTTCAGTACAAATACATCTACCTTTACAGCCTTATTCTCAGATTATATGGCATTTTAGAGCCAGGGATAAAAACATAACCCCACTTAAAACTAAAAGTGAAAGATCAAAATCACTGCACACTGATCACTATTAATGTAGTGTTTTTAATGGAGAGAACAACGTGTTTTGCTAAACGCTTCATCAGGTTTGCTTTGCCCACTTAAAAGTATTTACATCCTTTCAGCCTCTTTGTAAAATCTATGGCCCTCACACTCAAGCGCAGAAGGATCTGCTCATCTTACTTCAGTGCTACACTGCTACTGGGGCAGTTTTTTGCCTTCTAAGGCTTTGAGCCTGGCCCTCATAATGGGTGATTCTATCGAGGCTCAAAGGACATGTGTCCTCCCAGAAAATGTTATGTGTGCAATTGAGTGTGTTAGTGTGTGTGCAAACGTCACTGGCATCCCTCTGCATGCCTGGCAACCTTATCTTTCGCTTATCTCTCTCTCTCTCAAACAACTCTTTTCCCTTGTCTCCATGATGTGTGGAGTCCATGCTCCCTCGCTCCTGGATCTCTCATCCTGATTGACGTCAGACCTTTCCCTCTCCCTCTTTCTGTCCCTTTCATCTCTCTCTTCAATGTCTCTCCTTCTCCTTCTTTGACTTTATACTTTCAGTCTTGCTTGCTCTGACCCTCGTTGGCTATTACATGCTCCATCTTCCCTGCCCTGCCCCCATCCTAGAAAGTGTTGTTCTTAACATTTTGAACAACCCCCCCGGGTTCTTGTCTAACCCCCCAAACACATTACTAGCGGCCCAGTGCGTTCCCAGGCTGACTTGTTCCTCTTGAGTGGACACACGTC
Source organism: Alosa pseudoharengus (assembly GCF_046254945.1). Taxonomy (NCBI): domain Eukaryota; kingdom Metazoa; phylum Chordata; class Actinopteri; order Clupeiformes; family Clupeidae; genus Alosa; species Alosa pseudoharengus. The sequence continues at coordinate 29,653,201 of NW_027468859.1, read as the reverse complement.
CTCCTATTTTCCCAGCAGCCCCCTGTGATTTGTGGTGGTCACACATCATGGGGATGCCATCAATTTCTTATCGACACCTCATCCTTGCACTCACCCTCGGACCGCCTGACAGGTTATGTATTAGCTGTTGCGTAATGCCTGCCCTGCACTCAGTCAAGCATGTGTGCACTGTACACACACATACTATATGTAAGGACACTTGCTTATGTTGTTCAAATTGTAGAAAAATGCAGACACACACACACAGAGGGAGAGAGATATATAGAGAGAGAGACAGACACATACATACACACAAACACACACACACACACACATGCACACACACACACACATCGTTCTGTTAGCTTGTGTACCTCCTGACCCATGACCCACTGCTGCGTACAGCTGTTTCTCACTAGCGACTGAGGCCAAGTTACTGTAGGTTTCTGGGAAATCTGGCTATTTGGGGTCTCTGTGACGCTTGTTTATTTCACCAGAAGCCTCTGATGTAGAGCAGGAGCTTTCACGGCCAGGGAGAGGCCCACTGTGTGAGGAGCTTAGGTCTTAGGGTGACTGGTCATATAGACACTTCAATCCCCAAACATCACCATACTTGTCCAGAGACACATCTGAGAGTGTGAGGTCAGGGAAGGAAAGAGATTTAGTTGAAATCCCTGGTAGAGACTGTAGTTGGCTGGTTTCATCGGAAAGTGACATCGGAAAGTTTTTTAAAAATTAAATTCGGCTGTTGTTGTACGGATTATGATTCTCTAAAAGCATTTTTGATTTCGGTTTATGCTAGAGTGTCACTGTTCAAGTTCAGACAGTGACCAGACACACCCGCCATATCTAAACACCTCTTCCAAACCACTACCTAAAGTATGTCCAACTAAAATAGCATCACGAGAATAACAAAAACATTCACCAGCATCTGTTACTTTGTTATGCGTGACAGGTGGAAATGGGTTCATTTGTCCATCCAACACTTGTGTTCGAAAACACAATATTTACAATATTTCCTTTTTTTTGTACATCAACAGAAAGACGACGTCATTTTGTACTGAGCTCACTTTTCCTTCACCCTTGTCTGTGCCAGTCACTGGAGTGAAATGACCTGAAATGCGTCCGCAATGAGCTTTTGGCGATGCCATTTTAAGACCATGGGGCATGGAGCAGGTGCTTTTGTCTTCGCATTACCACCACAAGACAGGGTAACCTGATAGTGTAAACCTTGTGTAGAACTGCAGGTGACAACTGTACTTAAAAAGTGGGTCATCCTTGTGCTAGAAATGATAAAAAGGTTTTTATTAGTTGATTATTCTGTTCTGCTTCCTTCTCTATTGTGCAATTGCCTTAGAAAATACTAACTAAGACATACAGTATAAATCTCACATACAGCATAACATATCTTTACATAACAATGTATATAAAGTGGCCAAGTTTTGTCAACAGTACCTGTAAAGATTTCTCATGGACCATTTGCGTATTCACTGAGTAACTTTGCCAGATTTTCAATTAAACATGCATGTGTGCTTCATTTACAGTGCCAAACACCATATTGATGGCTGCATATGAATAATATCATACACAGAAACATCCAAAGCACAATGTAGATTGATAGATAGCCAGTTTCAAATCTAGACTAAAGACCAAACTTTTGTCAGATGCTAACTGATCACTTATTTTTTACATTTCTAAATCTGGGAAAGTCTTTCTACTAAAATACGTTTCTATGTTGTTTTTTATGTTTTAATTATTACTTTTTAAACACTTTTAAATGATTGCCCTTTTATGCTTTTATGTACTATCACCTTATGTGTTTTATGTTTTCTTATTATTATTATTATTTTATTATTATTCTTTACTTTTTAAACTATTCTTTGACTATTGCCCTTCTATGCTTTTATCAGCTATTCCTGTTTGCTTTTGTTTATGTAAAGCACATTGAATGACCTCTGTGTATGAAATGCGCTATATAAATAAAGTTGACTTGACTTGACTTGATAACAGGTCGTATATTTGTTAGGTGTTTGTCCACAGAGAGAATGAACTGGCCACTCATTGCATAATAAAGAATTCTGAAGTAGCTTTGGAAGACTTTGGTATTATCATTTGGTTATGTAATGGCCCCTAGTATCATACTTATTAGACGACTTTAAAGCTTCTCAATCAGACCTTTAAGTGGTGCCATTAGCCACTTACGAGTATTTCAGCCTGTACGCAGGGAAACAGAGACAGAGAGAGCCTTTTGGCACAGCATCTGCTTACAAGAGGCTTTTATGCACATTTAACACACACACACAGACTCTCTCTCAGACAGACTCTCTCTCTCTTTCACACACACACAACACACACACACACACACACAGATGCAAAGATATTAGAGTTCCAATAAAAAGCATAGATGAAGATACACAGACTCATATGAATACTCAATGTATAAAACATAACACAAAAAAACTGCAAATACAAATGTATGTATCAGTGTATACACAAATCTTCACATTGTGTAGGCATTAAAACACACATACGCAAACACCCACATGCATCATGCCAGCACGTATGCATAGATACACATATACATGTGTACAAGTGCACGCATAGATAACACACATGAAGACACACACAGAACACACATGTACCCACCCACCCACGCAGCCTACATTACACAGCATGCACACACACACACACACACACACACACACACACACACACACACACACACACACACACACACACACACACACACACACACAAGCATCCTCCCACACACCTCCAAAAGGGCAGTCTTGTACTATTGGCTCCTGGGCATACACACATTTCTCCTTTATATTTATATGGGCAGTGCTTTATTTAGACACACACACACACACAGGCTATGTTCTTATGCAGAGCAGCCAGCGGGGTCAGGGTATGTGAGAGGAGCGCAACGCAACAGGGCTGTATCTCACACACGGTCGCCTGCCTGTGATCGACGGCTCAGAGTTGGCAGCAATTTCACACAGACTGGCCCCTAACGCCAAAATCTATCCTAATGCACTTTACAGATGAGATGCCATATTTTTGGGGCTCCGCAGGGACATGGGGGTTTTATGAATATTCAGGATGTCAACAGTGGCTATCGACTGGGGTATTTATGTGCTTGGGCACCAGCCTGTATGGTATTTTTGCTTAACTGCTGAGGTCACACGATGTGCGAGGGCATCGTCGATATATTGGCAAAGGGGAGAGTTACGGTTTATGGCCGTATTTGTGCAGCTTAGGAGAGACAGAGGTCAGGCGTCCTGATGTTCAAAAACCGCTGAGCACTCAAATACTACGTCCAAAATTGCACTCTCTAAACTGTCCCTGGGGAAGTAAATGAAATTAGGTTGGAAAATGTAATTGCCTACCGATATACGCTGATGTGGCAATATGTGACATAGGAATGGGCAAAGTAGCGCAAAAACATGGTATCATGGTGGGCAATTTTACTCTTTACTGATGGACGGATGGATACTGTAGCCCTACTCGTACGGGATTAGTTTTACGCGGAGACGTGGGGTAAAGTAATTTTACCACAGGACGTTTGCACGGGATTAAATATTACAGACATTTTGAGGTAAAATTACTTTACCCCACGTCTCCACGTAAAACTAATCCCAATCGAATAGGGTTTTCAAGTGTCTCCATGCTCAAAAAACTGTAGAAAACTATGTTTAAACAGGATATGACGGTATATCTACATACATTTTTACAGAAGGTTGTATTCGCACTGCATTAATGTTACCCAAGGTATTTTTTCCGGACCATTTCATAAAAGGTAAAAGTCACCATCATTTCTACTGACATTGTGCATAATAATTACTGGCATGGCACATTCGGACGGGACTAAAACCGCTGGTAATTACTTTACCCCACGTCTCTACGTAAAACTAATCCTGTCCGAATAAGGCTTATGTATGCTTTTCTCAGAAGGCCACCAATGTCTTTTTACAGATTGCTGCTTAACCTGCACAAGATAATTTACAGCATAGTAACCTTTTACCTTTTTATTATTAGTTTTGAATGATGCTTCATTCTTTCATACGAAATATAATGTAATACCTAGTATGTAGAAATAGCAAGGGACACTCTGGCACTTTGCATTTTTGCTGTTTCTTGAGGTACTTAATCAGTCAAAGAGGAAGGTTTAATTTTGTTGTCATTGCTTATTTACAAAAAGGTTTCTTTACAAGCCTTTAAGCCTGGGCACTCAAATGACACTGACATTTCCGTTAGGGGAACTGTGCTGATACCATCCTCTGTGTGTGTGTGTGTGTGTGTGTGTGTGTGTGTGTGTGCATGCGTTTTTGTAAATGTATATCCACAAGAACACACATATTTATTCTATCAATTTATCCTATATGGTATGAGCAGCACAGGACTGTTTTCATCACATAAATGTTCTTGTTAATGCTCCCAAAAAACCCAGGAACCACAATGTGATCTCTCTGGTAGATGTAGCAGATAATGTGCAACGAGGACATTGAAGACCAGTGAAAGGTTCCACACACACACACACACACACACACACACACACACACACACACACACACACACACACACACACACACACACACACACGGCTTCCAAAAACATAACACAAGGGTTTTGAAACTATTCCACAGCTGATAGAGATGTTTTGGAGACTGATTTTGATTTGACTCTGCTGATTGCTGGCAATTCTCAAGTTTAGCCAGTGACTATTTACTCAGATGAATGCTTTCATTTAAAAATAGCCGGCTCCTCTCATTCCAAGCCAACCCCCTCACACTCCAATTTTCCATATCTCTTTCATTCTGCCTCAATCTCTCTCCTTATATTTTGCACTCCAGCTTTCAATTTTACTCTCCACCCACACCCCCACCCAATGCCATTTCTTACTTGAATGATCAGACTCCTTCTCTCCTCTTTGTTCTGGATCTATTACTCTCTAAGAGCACCATCTCTCTATCTCTTTCTATCTATTCATCCTCTTCAAGAAATCTCAATCTCTCTCTTTCTCTCTCTCTCTCTCTCTCTCTCTGTCTGTCTGACTGACTCTCCCTTGGTCATCCAGTTCCAGAGAGACATGCAGACAGCAGATTCCATCCGCTGGCCCCTTGGTTCTTAGATAATGAATACCATGCAAACGGGCAAAGAGGGATGGCACACATGGTCACACGGTGGCACAGGCCACACAGGGTGCCACGCTCCACAGCAGGCAGATGCAACAGACATCTGCCAGGTCACTGTTGAGAGAGAGAGAGAGAGAGAGTGTGAGAGAGAGAGAGAGAGAGAGAGAGAGATAAAGAGAGAGAGGGAAGTGGGCACCAGGGCCAATGCATGGATCACTTTACTTCTCCTGTCTGCCAGCCAAGGGAAAAAACAACTGAAGTGAGCCCATTGTGCTTGAAAGAAAAAGTATGCAGGAGAAAGGAGAGGAAAGGAAGACCAAGATACATTTCCATTCAGTTCCTACTGCCTCAGCCTCCTCTTTATCAACATCATTAGCAACATCAGCACCACCACATCCATCATCATCATCATAACTATCATCATAATCATAGTTATCATCATCATCATCATCATAGCCATCATCATCATAATCATAGTTTTCATCATCATCATAGCAACATCATCATCATCCTCATCATCATCCTTCTCCATTCCTTCATCATGTATAATTCATCCATGACAGCGATCAAAAAGCCCCAGAGGGCTAACTGGAGGTGGTAGTCCCATCTGACGCAGAGACAGCGTTGGGTGTTTTGGCACAGTGAGTGCCGAGCACCTGCCTCCGCAGAGAGGTTACCCGACGCTTCATGACACCGTGGCGCATGGATGGGCACGAGGGCCTGGCGGTAAGCCTATATTACCCCCCCATCACGGCTATATCACAGAGCTGGCACACTGCACAATGCTGTGTGACCTCACAGACAATTAAAATAGGTAACAGAGCTGACTTGCCGAAAAAAATGTAAGACAAAACCTCTTTGTCTTTCACTCTGGGTAGAGACTATTACCTTCAAAGCTGGTGTGACTTTGCAGGTTTGTGATCCACATTGACCAGTAAGCTATACACCAAAGAGTTTAGAGAAACAACACAGCACTGATCTACTACTACTAAGGGTGTCACGATTTCGATTTTATTTCGAAATCGATCGAAATTGCATCTCAATCTCGAACTTCGAATTTAAAAGTAGAATCGACGATGCAGCCACACCCCCAATGTCACGTCCAGCATACTTATGGTGCATTCAGAGCACCTCAGAATGACAAGGACCGCCCCCATGGCTACTTTGTTTTTCCGACAGCAAGTGTTCAAGTGCTTTGCCATCGAATGTGTGACAAACACGGATGCCACAACAAAGGTTAAAACATATACTCACTAATCCTAAACAAACAACTGTATTTGCTTAAAATATAGTGTAAGATGCTCGTGAAAGAAAGATATGCAGCTTTTCAAGTGATAAAAAGGGCAAATTCCCAAGTTCACATTGAAACTGTTAGACATGAAAGGCCACATGGACTACAAACGAACTACAACGTGACGACAAAAGTGATGACGAGCCCCTAACTGGGCAACTCTGTTAGCAAAATCTAGCCCCAGTTTCCGACCTCTGACTCACACAATAGGGGAGTTCGACTTGCGGCAGATCTGTGCAGATCTGACTTGATGTGATGCATGCTGGGTTGAACACAATGCATACTGGGATGGACGCAATGCATACTGGTTAGAAATTCTGTCCGACTCCCGCGAGTCACGTCAGGCAGACTGTAGCCTTTCTGTCCGGGATGAGCTGCCCTCTGTTGTAGCTCCTCCCTAATAGGCTTGTTTGCTTAGGCTTGTAATCTTCAGAGCCTAGCCGGGAGGAGCTACAACAGAGGGCAGCTCATCCCGGACAGAAAGGCTACAGTCTGCCTGACGTGACTCGCGGGAGACATCGCGGGAGATATCGCGGAATGTTGTTTGCAATAAACACAGCAGAACTTTCATTCTTACTCATTAAAATGAGCATGATGACTGACGAAATAAATTCGTATGATGTAGTTTAAATAAACCACTGTTGTCATACAGTTAACAGGCCTGCATTGTAGCACATAAATTCAATATGAAGTGTTTTCCTTATATGTGTGTCTATCTATTTAGCCAACAGCAGAAAATAACAGAATATCCAAACGTTTTCAGTAGGCTAGCCTACCATTGTTGCAGAAATCACGTATAAGAAGGTATCCCTTCGATTTCTGTTTATTTTCGCATATTCCAACATAAGGAAGCAGCATGAGCCTCTAGTCATAATCGTCATGAGGACATTCCTCCCAAATGGCCCTATCACATCTTTGAACTGACGTCATGAGGGCGTGTTTCAGCTCGTGCAGCTCGTGGAAGGCAACTGCAAGATCTGTCTGCAGGCTAAGACTCCCGCGATATTTTAAGGCCATGTGACATTGTGTCACGGTGGTAAGTCACTCCCCGGCTGACAGAAGTCGGACAGAATTTCTAACCAGTATGCATTGCGTCCATCCCAGTATGCATTGTGTTCAACCCAGCATGCATCACATCAAGTCAGATCTGCACAGATTTGCCGCAAGTCGAACTCCCCTATTAAGTGACGTGAATGACGCGGAATTATGTTTTCACTCGGAGAAAGGTTTTTACGAAGCCCATGAACGCTAGGTTACAACCGGACCCGCGTCACACAGAGCAGGTTGTTTGCGCCATGCCCCTTTTGAGGGGAAAACATTCCCTCAGAACAAGCCAAAGTGAACCGGTAGACATGCCGAAAAGTTGCAGGTGGGTTAGGCTACAGCTTTGCTGGCAAATAAATATTAGCCTAGTTATTAAATATTTATGAAATTATAATATCGTTCATTAGTCTTCAAAAGACAAACAACTAACGTTACACCAAAAATGAATCAGACCAAAGAAAACAGAAATCTAGGCTAACACTTAACGGCTATGACAGAAATTATCATATCTCGGAATTATCTAACTAACATACTTTACATCTGAGCCTGTGAGTCAACTACACTACATTAAAATTCAAATATGAAGGCAAAAATACAGGAAAACAATTTAGTTACCTGGAGACTCGATGAGATAGGCTACGAGTAAATGTCCGGGTATGACTGAGTGGGGTTGTTGCACCACTTCGTACTCGGGAGACTGAAGGGACATGTTTTTTATATTAATTGAATTAAGCTTTTGTAGGTATCTTTCACGGTCAACGACCGGCAAAGTGGTTATGTATTGAGTGGTCATATTGATTTGTGGTATTTTTTGTTATTATTTACTCCTGCGATTTCTGTACGAATTACGTTTATTGACCCTAATTTGCGTTGGAGTTAATGAGAGGGGTTGTTTGTTTTCCCCCCGAAAGGGGCGGGAACGTTTGTCACGAGTCAAGTTCCCGGATGTGCCGGTCTAACGTATGTATGCCAAGACGCACAAACACACATGCACGTGCTGAACTGCAGCATCAACACTCCTCTAATTTTAGGCTGCAGCCAGTTAAAATATAGGCCTACACATCAACCTACCGAAATCAAAGCCCCTCTTGCTACTTTGAAATCACCGGTGTGGAAGTATTCGTTCATTCACGTGAATTAAACCTAACTTAGCCTACTCAACTTAGCAAGTGAAAAGATGGTCTAATTACAGTCCAAAGTTACTTTAAGGCTTAAAATGCACATTTATAAGTACATATTCCATGAACACTAACCTTGGGTCTCTTCGGAGTGTGCTGAAACAATCAAATTAACATTCTGTGTTGTTTCATTTTACTATTTTCACGTCTCTGTTTTAGCCTAATGTTAGTTCTGTTTACATTACAACCTCGCGGTTGGAACGGTTTCAAAGCGGTTTCAAAATAAAAGCCCCCTGAAAAAGAAAAGGAAAAGGCCAAAAAGAGTAAATAACATATAAGGAATGCATTAATAGTAATATTTTTAAAAATCGAAAATCGAATCGAATCGTGACTTTAAAATCGAAAATTACATCGAATCGAGGATTTGGAGAATCGTGACACCCCTAACTACTACTACTTTCACTCGTGTTTTCATTTGGCATGAGTCCTGTTGTCATCTTTGGGAGATTATTTAATTGAATTTCTGATCACTGGACACGGCTTTTCGTTATGCAAGAACTAATACAAACACTAACGTGATGAGTTTCTCTGATTGAGCATAAAGGCCACCAGATGACCAGCACTTGAGTGTCTGGCTCCCGTAGCTGTCTTTTCATAATAGACCCGAAAAGCCGTAATCACCGCTATAGAGCTGACCCACGGTCAGTGAACTGGTGCATATCGCCAGACGTCCGTCCAGCTCTTTTGGTTTGGACAAGCTGACCATATTAAACACAAATCAGCTGACAAATGGACATCTTTCACTGTTTCTTGGTGTTTTATGGCCCCAACGTTGTCTTCAAGGCAACGCTGGCTGGAAGGCACTAGGGCAGTGTTTCTTGACGACACTTTTTTTCTGGGGACCCACTTTTTAAAAATGACAGACTATCGCGACCCAACTCGTGACTGCGCTAGTTAACAAACTACTAGGGTTAGCCATGGGTTAGCCATGGGTTAGGGTTGGGGTTAGGGTTGTGGTTAGGTTTAGGATTAGGTGCCTTTAAGTCAGCGGTGGCAGCGCTGCCTGTAAGATAACATTGGGGGCATAAAACACCATCGAGCTCTTTTACCTGTTGCCTTTTAAAGTTGGTACAAAATGTGGCAATAAGCGTTAGCAGCAGCATTAGCTTGTCGTCAGGTACTTGGTCCGGGTTTTTCCGATGTCTGGGATACAGTGATGGAAGGCCAGTGCTGTCGGCGAAAACAGAAACACAAAACCTCCGTCTCACCTGAGCAGAGAGAATGGCCATGGGCCTGCCATATGCTGCCCTGAGACAAGCGAGAGAGAGAGAGAGAGAGAGAGAGAGAGGAAGAGGGAGAGGGAGGGAGAGAAAGAGGAAGAGAGGGAGAAGGAGGGAGAGAGAGAGGGAAAGAGGAGAAGAGAGGAGGCGGGGGCTGGTCTGAAGTACCTGCGTTTGAACTGCATCCTTGTCCTAGATTAGGAGGACAAGCTCACTCTCCACCAGCCCCTGAGACAAACACTCTGACTCTCCTCTAAAAAAACGAGTTATAAATAAATAAAAGCAGTGTTGGACGGGGACAGAGAGGAACGACGGGCTTTTTAGGCACTGATGTGTCATCACCTCATCACGCTCTTTCTCTCCCTGTCCTTCACTCTCTCCACTCTCTCTCCCCATGTCAACAGTAGTTATGGTGAAACAGCAATTCGGCTTGTCTGAGGACTATGTGAGCATCATAGGGCGAAGTGCACCAAAAAAGAAAAAGAAAGAGAGGGAGAAAGAGAGAGAGAGAGAGAGAGAGGAAGAAAACTACAAAAGCGTGTCTACCCATAATCCCATCTCATCAGCTAGCTGGCAGTCCTCCTTGGCCTGGAGGGTAAACGCTTGCTCACCTATTAGCGCTATGGCTCTGCTGTGAGTGGCATCACGCCTTCGCACCAGTGAGATGCTCCTGAGACAGACACGAGACACGTTACACAACCAGGGCGACGCGAGCTGAAACGCTGTGAAGTACAGTGGATGAGACGGACCAGTGTACACTAATCATGCCAGGGTTCTCATAAGACACATTTAACAGTCTCAAATGGGTGGGGTGGGGTGGGGAGGAGCGTGGAGGAAAATCTCTTGACAGGGAAGATTGGTGGGGAGGTCTGTAATCAATGTCAGGATAAATTATAAATCCACGTTCATTTACAGTGTAGCATCCGTAAATTTTGTTGTACATCTGAAGCTATAAACCAGAAAGGAGATCCATAAGGGAATATTCCCACAGCAAACAGCCTGCAGCATATTCATCAGAGATGCACTCTTCTTTCCTGTGAGTCTTACATGTTTTGGAAAAATATAGAGAACCTTAAGAGACGGCCTCAGATTAAATATGTATACAGCCGTGTGGGTTACCTCCCTGAGGTGTCTGTTAAACTGACAAGCCCACCGGTTATTGGCAGAGACATCTCCACCAGCCAAACCCAGAGCGTTCAGCTTCACACAGGCAGTGTCTGACAGCATTTAGCTTCTTTGGCTTTGCTGATATTAGCTGGTTTCTTCTGGTAGGTTTTATACCACGCAGACACAGTTAATGACTGTTACAGCTGAAGCATTTTAAGCCTTTATATGAACTTTTTCTATTTTCGGAGTAATACAACATTGTGTAATTGGCGTCATAACCTCGTAACTGACTTAACGGCTGAGTAATAAACTTTTTTCCGAAATCAATGCTAAAGTGACGTAATGAGCATACAACCAGAGCGGGTGAAAGCGTCGGAGCACATTTCTGCGAAGTTTTGATGGATTGACAGTAGCCTAGGCTATGAATGTGGAGAGTGCTGTTTATATGAAATCACATTTATCTACGAACAACTAGGACATTTAGAACAGTAATGTAGACATGGTGGTAACGAAGTAAGTGGCTACATACCCAATCTCTCAGTGCAGCTATCACAAGAGTTACACGAGTCAGACTACGTGCCTACGTTACATTTACGTCCCCTGAGCCTGCGCAGAAAGCCTCGTCGACCAACAGGAAACGGTTGAAATTTGCTTCACCCACCTCGATTGACGTCTACGTGATGACTCTGTCTCTGATATCTTTTACTGTCTATGGTTGTCAGGGCACATTTATCAATCAGATCAATGGACCTTTTCCCCAGGACCTCTTGCTCACCTGACCCACCTGATGAGTCCAGGCACAGCGATCACACATGGGTGGGGTGTGTGTGTGTGTGCGTGTGTGTGGTGTGTGTGTGTGTGCGTGTGTGTGGTGTGTGTGTGTGTGTGTGTGTGTGTGTGGGGGGGGTGGGTGTTGACTTAATCAGTGCTTTTTTGTGTCAGCCTGTCGATCAAACAAGGGTCTGGCGACCTGACGTGACGTGACATGACAAGGCTGAGGACCGACACAGGGCCTCTCTGAAGTCTGGTCTCCAGACAGTGAGCGAATCAGCTCAGATCTGCATTATTAATCTGGTTCAACCGGCAGCATGCTGCCGGAATTCCCAAGGTGGTTGGACTTAAAATTAGCAACGATGCCCATGCTGGAAAATGACTCGGGACAACAACTACACCGATTAGTGTTTGCTTAGGATACAGTGTCAGTGTAGGACATACAGTAAATCACACAGCGAATAGAGAGCAAACATACTGCACTCAACTTCTATGAGGAAAACGTACTGCTAAGCATTTCTATTTTGTTTCAATTCACAATTCTATCCAAATTGTTTGATGTTTTGACACTTTCATGAGCCCATGGCAATATCAAGTCAAGTCAAGTAGGTTTTATTGTCATTTCAACCATATACACAGTATAGTGAGACGAAACAACGTTTCACCATGGATCAAGTGGTGTTAAAATATATAAAAACAACATTTGAGACAGGCTACATTTACTGTAGTGCACACACACATTATAGATCATAGAGCATTTAAGACAGACAAGGGACAGGACAGACAACAGACAACAAAAGACAGGGCATAAGTAGACTTGTAACAGAGCACTGATTGTTATAAGTTAAGTTCACAGTGAGGTGGAGGTAGAATATATCTATATATAATACTGTACTTAACATCCTCCGCTGTACACCACAAAGGGAGCAATGTTAATTTGTAGAGATCTTTGTAAAAACTATAACTACAGTATGGCAAGAGCTGTGTCACAAATAATTGATTTACTGATGAGTTAATATTGAAATAGTAGATTAAGTGAGTAAAGCAGTTGATTTCTACATGAGATGACACAAATATAGCCAAAACCACAGTCTAGAGTAAACATAGTCTTGGTAGTACATTTGCAAAGATGCTATATATGATGGTTATCAGTAAAACTTAACGGTGCGGTTTTTGATTGTAAACCAAAATGCTTTTTGTCATATTCAGAAAATTTCTGGCTTCAGAAAAGATGAGTGTATTTTTTTGCCTGTTGAGTTAAAGTGCAACAATAGGATATCATGGACTGTTCCTTCAATATAACTTTTAGAGCACAGTTATAATGCGCAAGGATGCTTCAAGGCCTGTGATGTGCGGTCACCTTGTGTCCAACTTTGTTATGATCACACTTATGCTGACACCTCCCCCCAGCCCAAGCAGTCCCCCAAACCTCTGTGTGTGAAGGGAAGGGGCCCCACACACGTCTATGTTTAGAGAGTCCCCTAAGAAAAGAAAGTTGCACAACGTCCTCTCCAAAGACCTTTGAAAAGGTTCCTTCTTGACTTTCCGAGATGTATATCAATACTGTTAGATATTTGCATCTCTGAGACAGCTTGTCCGCTGGACACTGGGATATCTGTCGTGGGGGCCGAGCGAATCTCTTCGGAAAGGTAATTCTAGACTGTAGCCCTAAACTTTACCCTAGAGCTGGTCTCTGGGTTACCTCAACAATTAACACCCAATCAGGCTACCTGCAGACACATGACGGTGTCGCTTTACAGGCATTTGTTATGTTTCTGGGCTCTTCTCTTTCCATCCTCATATCCATCTCTCTGTCACTCCATCTTAATCTACTTAATCATTAAACCTAATTGGTTTAGGTCTGCCTATATGCAGATACTAATGTCTGTTTGTATACAGTATGTATCTTTCTGACTGTCTGTATCTGCCTGTCTGTGCATTTGTAAACAAATGTAAACAAATGCATGTCAATTCCAGAATAAAAATCTTCAGAAAGCACAGGAATTCTTGGAAATTACATCATCGCTGTGAGTCTTGCCAAATAACTACATTCAGACAAACCAATCTACATATTGTGCCTTTAAACCAAGATATTTACAGAGGTTAATCAAAAACCTGGCTTGCTCCTGTCGAAACTGTCACGTGCGTGGTTTTGCACTCCGGGCTTCATATGCCTTGTGGCACTGATTCTTTAATCTCCATTGGCTAATCGAGTCCATTAAACCACCAATGAAATCACAGAGGCGGCCCAAGTCTCAGGGCAATCCATATGATTTGATGAGCCGCAGTTACAAGGCTACGCCCATCATTTCATTGAAAGGGAGGGGAAAATACATCAGAGAGAGAGAGAGATCATGAAGTCCTGACATCAGCTTGAAAGGCTAGCTGAGAGAGTGTGGGCAATCCGCGTGCGGACCTTCATTTCATTTCTGACTCCCTCAAAAAGTCATAATTTATTTATCTGCACGGCAACTACTTACGGGATGGAAGGGTGTGGGGAGTGTATGGGGAGGAAAGGGGGGGGGGGTTGTCTGAGCAGCTTGAGAGATTTCAGCAATACTTCTGTCATCTCTTCTTTTTTCTTTTTTTCCTTCTCTCCAGTAGGTTTACTTGGATTAAAGGGTCCAGTGGTTTTATGTGGTTTTATGGTTTATAAAAGTCAGATTCTGAGAAGAGAGAGAGAGAGAGAAAGAGACAGAGGGTGAGAGAAAGGGAGATAGAAATGATGATGAATAGAGATGAAGGAGGGAGGGAAAGAAAGAAGGGGGGAGGGGAGAGACACATCACATGACATGACCATACACACTCACCCTCCACACGAGACGCGTCACACGACATGACCATACACACTCACCCTCCACACGAGACGCGTCACACGACATGACCATACACACTCACCCTCCACACGAGACGCGTCACACGACATGACCATACACACTCACCCTCCACACGAGACGCGTCACACGACATGACCATACACACTCACCCTCCACACGAGACGCGTCACACGACATGACCATACACACTCACCCTCCACACGAGACGCGTCACACGACATGACCATACACACTCACCCTCCACACGAGACGCGTCACACGACATGACCATACACACCCACCCTCCACACAAGACCTCCCCATTGACATGCCTCAGTCTCTCACACCATACTGCTCTCATCTTTTCATCTCTCTCTCTGTCTCTCTCTCACTCTCTCTATTACTCCCTCACACCTGCCTGTCTCGTGCCCCTCTCCTTCTCTCATCTTAACCCCTCTCGTTCCTCCGCATCCTAATCTGATGGAGCTTCCATGCCCTAAAAGTAGTTTTATGTCTCACCCAAATCCATTCAGTGTTTCTACAAGTCACACGACCTTTATGGGGATGGCAGAGATTACACTCCCAGTGTTGCATCACAAAAAGCATGCCTCTCTTTCTCTATGTGTGTGTGTGTGTGTGTGTGTGTGTGTGTGTGTGTCTCTGTGTGTCTGTGTGTGTGTTGAGTGTGACTGAATGCCTGAGTGCATCTATACATCTGTAAATGTAAATGTATATGTAAATCACCTGCAGACACTCTACTGTATGTCTGCATGAGTTTTATGCATATGTGATTGAGTTTAAGTGTGAATGTATGCATTTGTGATAAAATATGAAATGTGTGTGTGTGTGTGTGTGTGTGTGTGTGTGTGCGCGCATCTGTGTTTACGAATGTGTGTGTGTGTGTTTACGTATGTGTGTGTGTGTGTGTGTGTACGTGTGTGTGTGTGTGTGTGTGTGTGTGTGTGTGTGTGTGTGTGTGTGTACGTGCATGTCAATATGGACATGTGTGTACTGTATGTGCAGGTGTCTGTATGTCCTCTACATGTGTAAGTGCATGAGCGTGCCTGTGCCAAATGTGCACCCACCGACCACATTAAGACGCCTGTGCCCTGGTGCTGTCTGTGCCCTGGTGCTCAGTGGTGTGGGTGACTGAGGGTCGGACTGGGCAGCGGGTGGCATGTTGTCATCCGACCACGCTTTGACCCTGAGCAGAGCGAGCAGCTCAGTGGTGCATAGTATGGTATGGCACCGAGGTCATACGAGGTCACCTCTCATCTTTCCTCCCTGTTGAGTAAGGTCCCTGTTCCGCGTTCGGACGGCTCTTAGAACCGACAAGGTGCGTTCCTTAAGGTCAAACGCAGCGTGAAGAGGTTGTCAGCTTCATAATCCGGTTGA
Source organism: Alosa pseudoharengus (assembly GCF_046254945.1). Taxonomy (NCBI): domain Eukaryota; kingdom Metazoa; phylum Chordata; class Actinopteri; order Clupeiformes; family Clupeidae; genus Alosa; species Alosa pseudoharengus. The sequence goes on along the minus strand of NW_027468859.1, from coordinate 29,637,262 downwards.
GTCAGAGTCTCATAAATACAAGTGACACGCTAAAGAGACTCTCTGTATATGTGTTTGCAGTAGTTGCAAAATGAAGATAGGATGTTGAAGCAATATAATATCAATATTGCCATTTTCCCCCTAAGCGTCAATTTTCAGTGTTGTGGAAACACATTTAGATGTTTTTTTTCAACATGCAGGGGTGGAAAATCATTATGGGGCTAAAGTGGTACCCAGTGCATCGGAAAGTGACATGACAAGATCATGTTCCTGCACCAGGCACCAAATGGAGGTAGTCTAATACTGTGCCAGCCCTTCCAGGCACACTGTGGCCATGAGAGATGCACTGTTCTCCCTCAGTGCACCAGTAGAATGAGTTTGAAGCTGTTATTTTAAGGTGAAATAAAACAACGCAGTAGTTATTTTATCTGATGCAAACCCATTGAACCCCTGGTCTGCTAGCTGCTATGTTCCAGAGGCTTTTTTATGAGGCGTTGCTTGTTTTTATGAGACTGAGTTACAGGTTAGAGTGAGGCTGTGCATTTCTGGGGAACAAGAGTTTGGAGGAAAAATGATCACTAATAAGAGTTCATTTAAGACACAGCCACATCTGAATTCCCCCAGTGCACGCCTAGATTAGGCCATTGGATCCATTCCCCCAGTTCAGATCTGGAATTGATTTTCTCTTCATTTTGGGCATGAGTCAGGGATTTGCATAAACTAGCCCACAAGTGTCTTGGAGTCAGACTGTGTGCCGCACTCAGTCAGAAGGAGACACTTATTGGCTGTAAAGGATGGAAAGGGTTCCAAAATGGTCGTAAACATTCAGCCAAAACAGCTCTAGTTTCTTTTCCACAAACTTTCACACTAGATACCATTTGAGAGCACAGTTTCTTTTGGGTGTTCTATACATCACTTTTCCTACAATTTTAGTTGTGATGTGATAGTTGTGATGGAAAAGGTTTGTGTCAGTAACTGTCCTCAGTAAGATATGTTACTGTCTTGATAATCATAACTGTTATAACTGTCCCTTTCTGTCTATTTTTGTAACCACAGATACTCTCTCCTAGTTTTTGATTCATCTTGGAAGTACTCTGTTGGCTTCTGTTATGATCACTTCCATTTTTATGACGAGTTTATTGGGACCGTTCACTGAAATGAGTCCATACAATGGAGTACATGCCAAGCAAACAGTGGCCCAACAGAGTCTTCAACTCACGTGGCGTATTGATAATCAGTTCAGTTTCCTCTTCCTCATTGATTTTAGTGCACGTGTTCTCACATGGCAATAGATATGCAGCTTTACTACCCTAAAGACAATTGGTATAAATGCTTTTAAACGCGCTCTGTGAAATATATAACCAACGACACCGATAAGCCCTGAGTGGTGAAATAACATACATGTCTGTTTATTTTACTATTGTATTTACTTTATTTCTCCATCTATTTATGCAGCCTATGCATAACAAAACAATTACAGAAGAGCTAAACGTTGCTAGGAAAAAGAAACAGAGGATATAGCTAGACAGATGAGGAACCATGAATCATCGAGAGAGAGAGAGAAAACAGATAGAGAGAGAGTATAGTATAGGAGTGAATGAGCTGGTAAGAGATGACTTGTCTTTCCGTGAGGCAATCCCCTTTCATCTGTCCGAGCCTTTTCTCTCTTTTCTGATGTAATTGCTGATGGACTCTGAAGGGCCCACCACAGCACTCCTCGGAGTCTGCTATGACCTGACACTCACACGGGATACAAGTAGCTCTGCTCAGGCTCTCTCGGCCTCATACCACACACACACACACACACACACACACGCACACACACACACAGACAGACAGACATGTGCACACACACACACACACAAACACACACACACACACACATGCACCGCACACAGACACACACACACACACACACACAAACACGCACGCACACACACACACACACACACACATGCACCGCACACAGACACACACACACACACACACACACACACGCACGAGCACACACACACACACACACACACATGCACCGCACACAGACACACACACTCACACATGCACCGCACACAGACACACACACTCACACATGCACCGCACACAGACACACACACTCACACATGCACCGCACACAGACACACACACACACACATGCACCGCACACAGACACACACACTCACACATGCACCGCACACAGACACACACACAAACACTTCTGTCACTGACCTGCTTACGCACAACTGTGTGTTTGCATTTATTATGTTCAACAGATTATGTTGAGTCTATGAGAAAAATCTTTGATCATAACATGAGGTCCAATGAATCAAAAGGTAAACAAGTGTGTCCTTGTGTGTGTCTGCATCTGTCTGTGTGTATGTATGTGTGTGTGTGTGTGTGTGTGTGTGTGTGTGTGTGTGTGCGTGTGTGTGTGTCTGTGTCTGTTTCAGTGTGTCTGTGTGTGTGTGTTTGTGTGTCTGCACACGTACATTCAAGTGTGTATGCTAACGGCTGTATATACACACTAGACCTCGGCTGGTTCACAGTTCTGTAAGTATGTGTGTTCAGTTCTGCCTGTTGGAGCCTCTGTTCAGAGCTATTCATCAACGGCTTTATGAGCACGGCCGATCCAACCAGTTTAAAAGCAGGTCAGATTACCTAAGTAGGCTGCGGTAGGTGAAAGAGTCTCCACAAAGCCCCAAGTGTCATTGTCAAAAGCTGTTTTCTGCCGGCCATGTTTAATATTTCTCCAGCATACTGAATATATTATTCTGACTGCCATTTGTTGACATAAATCTAAAACCTATTATAAACTCCTATAGATTGGCACTGGAACAGGAGACCCAGACTTATTATTTAGATCCTTATTAGACTTATTATTTAGATCCATCAAAGGGGATCCAGACTTGTTTCCATAACATTTATTCAGGACAGGACATGGTCCCATTTGCTAAAGGTAAAGTAATGCACTTTTAAGTGACAGGGTCATTTGTTGTTTGAGAGGCAATTCCATAGCACTAAAGCCTTTTTCTCAAAAAGCCTCCATTCTCTGCAGCTGCCACTTGCTGGAACTACAAAGCGTCAGTCAAAAGACGAGAACAAGCAAGCGACTCGAGCTAAGAGCCGTGGCATCAGAGAGGCAGAGACGCCGGGAAGCCGACGGCTTTACCCAGGCCAGAGGGAGACGCGGCTGCTATTCCTGCCTGCTGCCTGCTGCCTACTGTTCCCCAACAACCTACAAAAGCTCCTGAAAGTAAGCCACTGCTGAAAGTCTCTGCCCAGCTGTGCCATCCACCGGGGGGGGGGGGGGTTGGTGCCCTGTGCCCCTGTGACGTGAGAATGGGCTGGGAGGGGGTGGGAGGGGTCGGGGCTTAGGGGGGGGCAATGCCAGGGGCATTTACCCAAAGTGGATGTCTGCTGACAGGTCCCAGCAGAGCAGAGCCCAAAAACCTCTCCTCCTGATGCCAAGACCCACATGGCTGCACCCCCCCCCACCCCCCCTTCATCAGGCGTGCCAGGGATATCGGAATGTCAGCTCTGCAGGTCCACAGCTTTATTTACTCTTCGTGATCCCAAATTCCTTCCATGTCACAGCCTCTTTCCCAGGAGAAGGCAAGGGGAAGAACAATCTTTTTTTATTGGGGAGGGGTGGGATGGTGGGGGAGTGTGGTTCTGGTTCTGTTGATTTTCAGTGTACTGTGCACTGGCCGTTCTCAGAAAGCCCCCAAACACACGCCTCTCCATACACCACCCGCCCCCTAACTAAAACACCGGGATGTGTTTATGCACGTGCGCAAGCAGCGAGAGGTCAAATCATCCCAAACACCCTCTCTGGGCACATTGTTAGCAGACTCCACTTGGGTGTTATTCTCACGTGGGCTTTAAAGCTCATCACACTCTCACATCTCTCTCTCTCTCCCTCTCTCTCTCTCTGCTTCTAAATCCTCCCTATCTCCTCTGTTTTTGTAACCCCTCTCCCACCCGACCAACCATGAGCCCTCTTATTTTCCCCCTTCAAAACTTGCCCTTCAGCTCAAGAAAACATTGCATTTTATGAAACTAATGTTTTTCATGTGCTCTTTCCCTCTCTCATGTACTCTTTCTTCCCCTCCTCTTATTTCATGTCAGTCATTTGCTAATCCCTTGAGAGTCCGTCACTGTCTCGATCGCTCAGAGCTCTTTTGTTAGGAGACGCAGGCCCGTTTTCCCACAAAATAGTCCTGCAACATCAACAACCCCCAAGATGAACATTGTTTCGCTGAAGGTACAATAGTTCATAGAGGGACAGCCGTTTCAAAACAGTATCAGACAACAGGTTCCAAGACAGTTTTTCAGGCAGTTGCAGGAAGCATGTCTGTCAAGCTGTGATATTCTTTTAACATTATTTTGTGTTGATTAAACCACTCAAGTTCCTAACCCACAACAAACGTGATGTGATGAGTTGCCTCTTAGAGCTTATAAAAAAGAAACTCATTCATTAATGATTAACGATGCCTGTAAAGTACCTCACCAAGGATATCAGCCTGCAAATTGCCCGCTGATGAATACAGGGTGTGTGCCTGCAAAATAAAGTGCAACTCTCCAAGCCACTTAATGGCTGAAAGGGTAGGGGATGTGGGTGTGCCTGAGGAGACCATGGGACTTAGGCTCCCAGGTAGAGTGGCTGGTCTAGGAGGTTCAGTGGTTGGGCAAACCAGGTGGGTGTATGGGTGAGGGGAGGGGGTCAGTGGAGGCAGTGTTCTCATCAATACTTGATGGACAGAGTGAAAAGCTCTGTCACTCCAGCTAGCTCGCCTGGCCCGCTCTCACAATTACAGAATGCGGTTTCAGCTGGACGGATCAAGTTGGCACGCAATTAGCGCTAGCGACGTGCTAGGGTTACACCCCAGGTCGCTGTGAACAAGTGCCCAGTGGCTGTCGGGTTTTGCAGTGGGCAATCACTTGGGGTGGAGATGGAATCAAAGACAAAAGGACAAGGTATGTTTGGTCAAAGCAACGGGACCTGCCTACAGAATGCTAGCTCTGTCAGCTAAGGGTAATTAAAACTTGTTATAGAAGTGGAAGTAAGACAGAATGAGTATTTGCTGGTATGACTCGGTACTTCACCTAACGCCTGTCTTCCTTGCGCTGTCATTGTTTATTTTCCTCCAGTCCAAGTAAAGCCCTATTCAAGTCCAAGAGGGCTCATGTACATGAAAGTGCCATGGTGCAATATTAATATGCATATATAAAAATGATTATGTTGTTTCTCTCACCACCCGATGAATGGATCAAAATAAAACATGCACATGTCTATATGCGTAGATTATGTATAATAATGCATATGAATAGGCCTACATGATGCTGTTGAACTTGATAGACAATTCCTGACATTTCCAGGATATATTTCCTATATATTTTTAAAATTCCTGATGCTTTAGTTTTGTTGGAAACAAGCTGTTGCATTTAACACTATTTTATGTATGTCCTTAAAAATACCTCAGATTGACAGATTGTCCGGAAGTTGTTGTGTTTGTAACAACAATGTAAGTGTAGATCGTGACAAGCAGGTGACAATATATTAACAGGTCTCTCGACAGCAGGCCTTTGACTGTCGAATATGCACAATAGGCAACATGTGCGAACAGGTCTAATGGCTGCCACCTGTGCCCAGACACCGTGACGGCCAAACGCTCAAGCAGTCTCTGACAACGACTCAAAGTGCTGACATAGCCTGTCTGAATTGGTAAGACATTGAATTCCGCTGAAAGTCAGTGTTTTTCAGACTACATTTTGTGCCAGACTATACCCCCTTTTCCATTTAAACGACCATGTTTCGTAGGAGGCTCGTGTTTTTCCTAACTGAAGCGCTTGGCCATAAGCACATTTAGGACCACTGCCATTAATTTAAAAAATGTAAACTTTTTTCTTTAACTAACAAGATTAATATTTCAACTCCAAAATATAACGGTTTTTTAATCTCTCAGGGGCATGAAACACTGTAAAAATCGCCTCCTCGTGGTCCATCTGTAAGGGGTCATTCAACAAGTCTAAAGCAAGTGGAATGGAGCGATCTCTGGGTGCCCTTTACGCATGATGGAACCGAGTAGACATTTTATCCCCGTAAGTGATGTGATCAACTAGTCCCGAGGGTGCCCATAAACCACTCACAGTTGTTATGGCTCCATATTTGATAATAATGGGCAACATATACTATAACTAGTTGATGAAACAATATGTGGACTATCGTACAGACTAACGACTACAGATCGGGAAGGGCACTGTATTTCTTAGCAGCAGACTAAGGCTACTCTGATTTCTTTCAAAACAAGCGAAATTAAAGTTTACTGGCAGATGAACCTGAAGTTATTTCAGGTAAAAAAAAAAACCTTCTGCTGTGTGTGGTGTCAAGTGTAATGAACAGATGATTCGTGTCTTAGTGTGTGATTGCGTGATAACCTTTAACTTTTGAATCTATATTAACTCATCTTACCTATGGTCGTGATCACAGTTATGGCGAAGTAAAAAGAACCTGCGAATTTCCACTGGACTCCTGCCTTGTGCGGCTTCAGCTGCAATACCACCCCTTCCAGCTCATCGAAGTTGACTTTGGACAAGTTGTATTTCTCCATCAGCTCCCGTTTCCTCGCGTCCAGCTTTCTCTTCTGGGTAGTCTCCTTTTTAGACTCCAAGGCATCGAAAACAGCCGCTCCGACCAGCAGGTAGGTAAACGTGCAAATGATCAGCGCGAGGGTCCTCACGTTTTGCCTCTTCATGGTCAGGGTGAGTAGGTGGGCTCCAGAAGTTTGACGGTGGATCTTGAGGACGGCGAGCTGGGCTGGTTCATGGCTCCGCTTGGTCTGGTCAGAGAGGACCGGGGGTGCACCGGTGGACGGCCAGATCCGATGGTGACTTTATTGCCGAAGCGCGCGTTTTCTCGGAGCTGTTCGTTCAGCACCACCCCCTATTTTCGCATGCCGCTCTCTCTATCGCTCTTCCTCCCTCTAACTCACTTACACTCTCAAACACCCTATTCCTCTCTTCCTATCGTTTCCTTTCCCCACCCCTCCTCTTAACCCATGCGCGCGCAGGCTTGTGAAAGATAGACTAACGCAACATACATGCCTTTTTAAATCAGCTTTTAATTTTCGAAGTCATGTAGCATTTTAATCAATATCATACAATGTTTTCAGACTTTGAATAAGCTTTTTCACATTGACTGAAACATGAGAGATGGCAATGTCCCTAAGGGAACGTCACCGGTAAGTGCATAGAAAGCGCTAAAAGGTTCTTCTTGTCAGTTCCTTATAAACGTTTTTTTTTATTTCAGGGAGCCTTTTAGTTTTGTCATACTCTGAAAGGAACTTCGCCCTGTACCTGATGATTCAATATAGCATGGGTTCACTGAAAGCTTGGTTTGTTTCACTAGCTAGTTTTGTTTTCTGTTTTCCTGATATGTAATTACAACACGTTACAGGTGGAAGATTTAAAGCGTGCTCTCCCGGACCCCCTATGTTTTGTGTTTTGTTTTGATTGTTTGTTTGTTTTTGTTTAAGATTTTTTTTTGTTTTAATGTTTTTTTTTGTTTGTTTAAAATGTTTAAATGATGACTTCTGGTGAGTTTTGTGGAAAGAGAAGAGAAGGGTGGAGAAGAAGCAACTTCATGCAGAGGCTTTAGCTTCATGGCCCCCTGAGTTCTTGTTTCATTCAGTAATCCATCCCAGACCTGTTGGCGTTTTGGTCATATCTGAATATTGTGTACAATATTATGTATTATGTCTATGGTGACTACGGCCCTGCTATAATTAGAATCCATCTTGGCCAAGCATATTGATGAATGTCAAATGTAGAGAAGGCCTCCCTTCTGGAACCTCACATTCCATCTATGACTGGAATGCTGTCCTCTCTGGGATGTTTTGAGTGAAGCCAAGAGCTAATGAGTTAGAGGCTGGACACCCCACCCCACCCCCAGCCAACTTTGGACATAATCCGGAAGGGACTCCAATTCTGCCAAGACACTTTTGCACTTTTCTGTTGACATTCTCTCTCTCTCTCTCTCTCACACACACACACACACACACACACCCTTCACTGACACTTGTTTGCTACCAGATTCAGTTGTTGGATTATGTAAGGATACCGAGAAAACATTTCCCCTCAAACATTTCCCAAGTAAATGTTTTAATATTAATTATTTTGTAAATTATCTTTCTGTGAATGTCAAACCATTTAATGATTTGCACAAAATCATATCTATTTTTAGGTTAAGATTGTGAAGTTGGCAGATTTGGCCAAGTTTCTTTGGGCAGTGTTGGCAGGTCATTTTATTAGCCCCTTATACTAATGTAGTGAAATCAACAATCAACTGAATGAGGTTTTCATGCAGTACAAAGTACAGTAAATATACTGTATTACACTTTTATGATTTTAATTAATTTACTGTAATGCATGACAGCAGCGTACAACATTTGCGAAACATAAACAAAGACATTGTGCTTTGAAGAAAGAACATCGTTAACACATGTCAATATCAAACGTTATATCAGCAAAAAGCTAATTTTTGTTGCAAGGTTACCAAAGTAGACTTTCACTCATTCCAATGACAAAGCTCCCCAGAGGCTCAGGATGAGGACAGAGGATGATTTAATGACACACGGAATGGATGATTTCTATCAGCTGTTATTGTTATTTCCTGTTGTTCCTAATTGTGAGTAACTGCCTGTTCCTTGTTGACTGTTTGTTGACAAAAGCAGGTCCCTCATTCTCATACTTACACTTCTACCTATACACGTGATATTTTTCATCAGTAAGTCGGTATTGAAATCCTGTTCAAAATGTAGATTTTCTCCAATAACATTATGTACCACAATACAACACATTAAGCATGTAATTTAAATTTACTGGGAAAAAAAGGTTGATGGTGTCAGCTATTTTTAAGTGTAAAGACACAAAGAGGTCCCTTGGAGGCATAATACTATGGTCTATTTTTAGAAATAAAGAGCAACTGATTCCTTTAGGAGGTCAATGCCAGGGATAAATTAGAGTGCTCATGGAATGAGACATTTGATCAATAAATCAATTGATTAATTGCTTAATCTTCATGTTGCCTGATAGGTGAATTTGCAAAGCTGAGCTAAAAATAGACTAAAGCAATGACCATAAGCTGCATTGACCTGAGATGCAATCTATAACAGCTCGAAGATTTAAATAAATTTAAATAAATTTGACAAGTGAATATATTAGGTCTCTGCTTTTTTTAAACCCACAGTGTGCAATTGTGTGTTAATTATCCATGAAACTTCAGTACATTTGCATAAAAAAATCTAAGAAATGACAAATACAATTTTTGATACTGTAAATTCAGTAACGTGCCCTTGGGCTCTGATTCAGGCTATCACCGGTAGAGCAGGTGCAGTTCAAGATTGTAATCCAATAGACTTTTTTCATTTCAGCTAATTGTTCTTCATGGTACACCAGCCATCAGTTCAGTGTAGATTCTGTAAATGACAAACAGACACAGAAAACTTGGACAGGGCCATAAACGATTTCAACAAATAAACATGGTGCTATGAGCAGGGAAAATATGTCATTTCATTGGCTGTTACTGTAAGATCAAGGATCAACAACCATTTGCCAAACCAAAACCAATTCACATAATGCATTTTTAAAATGCATGTTGATTACAAAATGTCAGCCATACAGAGTGTGTTGGTAGCACATTCAAGATATGAATGAGCACTGGTGTATAGCCACTGTTTTCATGCTATATGGTCAAATCATAGTTATATCATAGTATCTATCATGTAAAACATAACAATGTGCACTGTGTAATATTAAACATTTAAGCTAGAACAGGAAGGAAGATAAGCTGAAAGACAGCCACTTTAGCTAGTTCCTGTATGTAGCAGAAACGTGACCTTTGCCCTGCAACCTCCTGGCTGCGACCATGTCTCTAAATCTCAAACTTGAGGATCCTTGAGGATTCTGCCTCAGTAGGAAACCCTGCCGAGTCAGATCCTTCAAAGACGAGGCAAGGCTTCTTCTTAGCATTCGGAAAACACACAATGGCACAGACTAGCAAATGCAGGAAGCTGCAGGTGTGTGTTATTGAAAATCATGCCTCCTGTCTGCATTACTATTAAAGGAAAATTCTGGTTTTTAGCACTTTAACACCCTTTTCTGGTTTGTTTTGGATAAACTAGAGTGGTGGACACCGAAATGTTGACGATTGGTCCTGTCTCGACTTTTCTGACTCGTTTTGAATCGCCTTTTCACTTCTCAGGGTGGCTGTCAATGGGCATACTGTAGTAGGCTACTCAAACATGTCCTAAAAGTTAAAACAACCCTTAACGTTCGTTTTCAAAACTGTGCAACTCACCGAGTGGTTAGTGGAGTTCGTTGACTATTAAAAGCAAATATATCGGCGCAATGTATGATTCGTATTTGAACCTGAAGCATAGACGGTGGCGCAGTAATATCAACGTGCAATGACAGAAATCAATGGGATTTTACAAAATGCCAAATAAAAGACGACAGAAACTGTATTTCGCTACGCTACTTGTTTTGGAACATCAACGAACACCACTAACCACTCGGTGAGTTGCACAGTTTTGAAAACGAACGTTAAGGGTTGTTTTAGGACATGTTTGAGTAGCCTACTACAGTATGCCCATTGCCAGCCACCCTGAGAAGTGAAAAGGCGATTCAAAATGAGTCAGAAAAGTCGAGACAGGACCAATCGTCAAAATTTCGGTGTCCACCACTCTAGTTCATCCAAAACAAACCAGAAAAGGGCCTTAAAGTGCTAAAAACCGGAATTTTCCTTTAAGCAAAACCGTGCTCAAAATGCTCAAGGGAAGAGGTTTAAATAGCCTTCCTAAATGGCTTCTTCACACAAAGCCCATACTTCATTCAGGGTACTTTACACAGTGACAATAAGACGATGTTTACATTTACAGTAAATACATTGTGAACTGCCTTGTTTTGTACAGTTTTTAAATCCTTCATAAATGTGCGCACAGGATTGTGGGTGTTCCAAGCACGCTGAAGATATGCATCCTCGAAAAATTCGATAAAATGAAGGACTTTAGAATTTGACGGATGCTTGACATTGGAACAGTTCTTCGGCGGGACTTCATGACGTAACATCCTTCAAATAGAAGCCTTGAAGGACTCCCCCCCCCCCCCCTTCCGCCCTTGAGTTTGAGAAACGGTGTGTTATCATAGCACTCTTGGACTGAGACATGAGGGCCTAGAAGAGAGGAGGGGGCGACGTCATTACAGCAATTTGGGAGCGCGGATGTGAAGGGGAGTCAGTCAGCTGAAAGATGTGCAGTCCCCTCCCCAATGCCACATGGACAGAGAAGCCCCGCTCAGGAGTGCTGTGGCACGATGGCTATGGAGGCGGCCTGATCAAAAACAACAACACGACCACACGGCCATTTTAGGACTGGATGGAAACAATACACCAACACAGTTATGACACCTGGGGGAGACGGGTGTCTAATGATGATATTGGACAAAAAGAGCTGAAATGTTTTTTGGATTCAATTACCCCCCAACTCCACCCCATGTGACCCACACACTAGGGGTGGGCGATATATATCGTCTGCGATAATATCGTGATTGTTGTTTTAACGATGTGCAAATTGACCTTATCGAGTATTTAAATTACTTATGGGGAAAAAACACTCGAAATCACGCACTGAAGAATCATACATTCCCAGGAGGTAGGCTATAGATACAGTCGGTTAAGACGTTCGGAAAGGTTACCGACCCGCACGAGGGGTAAGCATGCTAACCTCACACAATGGAAGTCAATGGGCGAACTAGCTAACAGTTAGACTTTATACATTCGTTTTACATTCAGGTGGAGTTCTGCTTGTTTCTGAACACAATAATTTGAAGGAATTGTGTTTACTTAACTGCCCAGTGTATGCTAACAACTTAATTCACCCTCGATTGCCCAATGTTGACGACAAATTTCTCTGGAAGCTATATTCAATGGTAGCATCATTAGGTTGCTAACTGGCTAACTTTATATCGTCAGTGTAACATAACCAACTGGTACACATTACTTGTTAAAACTTTTCCCACGGCCATTGTAGAGAATGTGCATTCATGTGAGAATAAATTCAGATGCAACTTATGAGTATGTGATGTTAAGGCAAAAGGGTTAGCTTGCTAAACCGAGCTGCACAGTCCGGCCATTGAAAGCAGTTCTACAATGAGTACACTCGAGACAGTTCTGGCCGTTTAACTGGAATTAGCAAAATGAGGGAACTTAATGTTACCCTTAACCTCCTTGACACACAGATAACTCTCAGTTGAAACGTGTTTGTGCCGTTTAGTGATGTTTGCTAAAAGATTTAATATTTTTATAGGTGCTTTCTGTACTCAAGCCGGTGCACCTCCATTAGTTTACATGCAATCTAAACGAATGTTTTCCCCCTCGGGGGCTTTTCAGCCACGGTAACCACGGCAACTGGGGGCGGTAACCACGATTATGACTAGTATTCGACTGTATGTATGCGGGAGTGCAGCAAAGCAAGTGTCACGTGATCACTAGTGGGTCACATGGTCACAACGTTGTCCCACGCAGCCTAATGTTTATTTTGTGCAGCGATAGTAGCCTACTTGGGATTTTATGCTGCTACTTCTGTTCAAGTAGCATTGATGAGACAGTCACGTTTTTTCCTACACGGTATTATATGGAGAGAAAACATTAGCCTTTAAGTATTTTAATAGTCAGTTGTAAACAAATAACTATTCTCATGTAACTCTTTTGTAAATGGACTGAAGTTTGCTCTAAATATCTACGTTTACCGATTATGCTAACCGTTAGCATCTCTATGGGATTTCTCATATACATTAGCCATAAGCTAATCACTCATATACATTAGCCATAAGCTAACGCATTCGTTTCTATTCTGTAACTTGGAATGCTAGCCTACGTGATTGCTCTAAAACAAAACATAGAAGGAAATAACTGAGATGTAAGCTACTCTGTTGGTCTGCTCTTAGTTTTACAGTGAATCCTATGTAAAGGTTTGGAAGGAGCTTCAGACTTTCTCTTGGGAAACTGTTAGGCCTATTCATCTTCTCTAATAGAGCATCACAGTCCCGCCCCTCCTCCGAGAGAGCTTAGTTTCCGGAAGTAAATTTCCCATTCATTTCTCCCATTGACGTTTTGGAAAAATCCGTATCTAAAGAGTTTTAGAGCATGTCTTAGGCTAATCAGCTACAGCGTAACTCATAAGCATACAACATATCATTTCGAGTGAAAAAACGAATAGAAAGTCCAAAAAAAGTCAAAGGTACAAGACTGTGTACATATTTTCATTTCCGAGCGAAGGAACTACTCATCCCATAAACCACCGGGCCTCACTGAAAAATATATAAGCAGCACGAACCAGCGCGAATTATTCATTTCCAACCGGTGACAGTAGCGAACCATCTCCTCCAAACAATGATTTTTATATAGTTAATAGCAGTTATTTCAGGAGTAATCGTGTAAATAATAGTGTTTTGGTATTGAATGTTATATTTACCATCGTGTATTTTATATCGTGTGTGTGAAAGCGGTTAACGTTAACGTTAGCAACATTGTGCAGTGCTTCGTATCTGACTGCCATCCTGATGCATGGACCGGTGCATGGTCTGCTCTTGGACCACCATATTCAGTTTATTAACTTGAATTATTACACAAAATGTTCATTAAATGTACGAAGAAGTATTTCTAGGTTAATGATTGATATAGCTCGTACAGTATGAAGGCTACAGTAGCCTAGCTAATGTTAACTAGCATTACCGACCTCCCTGCAAAACTCACCACACAACTTCGTAGGTTTGATAGGTCTTGTTCCTCATGCTGGCCCATACAAAACCCACAAGCTGACCCTCGACACACAACAGTCAATAATGTGACCCGATTTAAAGTGGTTTTCACCCCTTTGGACACTCTTGATTTCGTCCTTGAAACTGAAATATTCACGGGCCGGGGGCATGGACGGTTTGCTAACCATTTTACTGCAGTGTCTACCCGGTGGTAGCATCCAGCTTTATCAGCTAGCTAGCTAGTTCAAAGGTTTAAGTTCTTAATGGGGATATACAGGGCTTTTTATGCCTCGTCTAAGTTGATGTTTCATATAAACAACAATTCATGTTCATAGAAACAACAAGGTCACTAAAACATAATATATTTCATACCTGTGTTGCAGCATGTAGGCTAATGTTAGCAGCATTATAATGACATTCTAATGTCTGAAAGGCTAATGATTAGCTAGCCTATCGGCTACCTGAAAAGTTAAGTGTTCAAACTAGCATTTACAGTGTTCTATTTGATGGTGTATTGGCCCTGACTAAGTTCGTGTGATATATAAACCACAATCCTTGTTGATACAAGTACCAATGTTCGTCTAGAAAGTTTTTATTCACATTAAGATTTTCGCCATAGGCAGTAAAAGACTCCGCCATCTTGTCAATAATATTCGCTGATTCAAGTTTCAAACTATAACTGAACGGCCTTTCCACCAATCAGAGGCATCACTGTGGGATTGTGGGATTGTTCAGGATTGTGGGTAATGAAGTACTTATCCAAGACATCGCGAATAAAAGACATTTATCTCAAAACGAGGTTAGTGCCCAGTGAACTTTTGGCGTCTATATTGAGCATATACAATCGCTTAGTACAGCCGTAGCTGGTTTTGAGTCTACCATGTGCAGTTAAGTTTTTATGGCTTATACCCGAATTGTCAATGGAGAAATTGCATTGAATTCTTACTTCCGGAAACTCCTGTGGGCGGGACTGTGATGCTCTATGTAGCTGGCTAGACCATGTCATTGCCACACACACAAGTGGGGGCAGAATTGGAAATGTGTCAGAGTGACAATGCATTGGTTGATTAAGTTAAAAAGTCACAGGTTAGGTTATTGGTTATTATTGTAGGCCTAATGATGCTATTCATAAATAATGAGCTGTAAAGTAACTCAGACTTTAACAAAAACTATTTTTTAAAGGATATCGACTAATTATCGTTATCGTCAAAATCACAAAAAATATCGAGATATTATTTTTTGTCCATATCGCCCACCCCTACACACACACACACACACAGGGTTGAGGAGGTGGTAGAATGAGGGGGGGGGGGGGCAGCACTTAGCTGCTCCAAACCTTTTCCCATCAGCACTTAGTGTCAAGTCGCTCAGGACATACTGTAGCATGATTGCCACAATATTCTCTCTCACTCTCTCTCTCTCTCTACTCCTTTCATTCAGTCTGGTTCCACAGCTATTTGCGATATTATTTCAGATAGTTAAAGAAGCACAGATAAAGAAAATGCCAGGTCAAAACTCAACTTCAACTCTCTTTTTTGTACTTTTTGCCTGATAAGATCTTACTTCTGCCATGTTCTCTTCTGTCTTGTGTAGAGATTAATGCATCTGAGCACTCCAGGCACAAAGAGAGAATTCTCCTTACGGAAAAAAAAGATGATTAAAAAGTCTCAGAATTAAAGGGAAGATCTCTGCCATCTCTGTGATAACAGGGATCAAATGAGCCAAAGTAAAGTCTAATCAAATGATGGAGTAACTTTGTAGATCTGTGAAAAGTTTTATTTCATATTTCACCATGTCGCAAGTGTGAAATGAAGTCATGTGTAGAGACATGGAGACTGAAGGAAACAACGGATGTCACAGTGTGTTTGCTGAGTGTTTGTGTGTGTGTGTGTGTGTGTGTGTGTGTGTGGTGAAGACACTCCAGCCATGATTCACTGCTTTCTCACATGAGTGGCTCTTCAATTGTGATGGGACAGGACCAAGCATCATACACACATACACACACACACACACACATGATGCACGCACACAAACACATACACGGACGCACACACACACATACACGTTCACAACACACACACACACACACCCGCATGCATGCACACACACGGACGCACACACACACACACCCACACCCGCGCACACACACACACTTACACACATGCCACACACATACAGTACACACACACACGCTTCAGCTACAGAAGCCTTTAAGCCTAAGTCATGGTAGGCCATGTCTGGGACACATATTGTTCCACCCATCATTTGGGGCAATACCTGCTAAAACATACATAAACATGTGTTATTGGGGCAATACCTGCTAAAACATACATAAACATGTGTCATTGGGGCAATACCTGCTAATACATAAACATGTGTTATTGGGGCAATACCTGCTAAAACATATGAACATGTGTTATTGGGGCAATACGTGCTAAAACATACATGTATAAACATGTGTTATTCGCTTACTGGCCTATGTTCTTCACCTTTGTTGTGGATATAATATTGATTTCAGTTATTTTCCAGCACTATTTTTTACAGAACCAGGAAAGTTTAAAAAAGACTCATTGCAGGGAGAAAGAGAGCAGGAGAGGAAGAGAGAGACCACAGGAACAAATGAGAGAGAGAAAGAGAGAGAGATGGAGAAAGAGGGCATTGTGGGTGGGTGTCTGTGGGGAATGTGTTTTTCAGGGTAATCAGTGATTAAACGGCCTTGTGTTGAATTAACACCGCTTCCACATTTCATTAATATCATCAAATGGTGACTTTTACTGTAAAGGGGCTGGCGGACACTCACATGTTCACGTTCTGGACACAGTTTGTGACAGGAGATGTCGCCCTGAGCATTCAAGATGCAATTACGATCAGATGTCAGATTGTGTATGTGTTAGTCTGTATGTCTGTGTCTATGTGTGTGTGTGTGTGTGTGTACGTATGTGTGTGTATGTATATGGATGGGGTATAGTAGTGATTAGATGAACAGACAATGCAATCTAATCTCCCCAAGCTGTTATGTTAAGCCTGATGTTTTCAAAATAGTAATGTGCAATCAGTGCCGTAGCTGCTAGCTCCACTGCTGCCAAATAATTATTTATGATCATTTCAGAACCAAATATAGACTAGCATCATTTATTAACGACAGCGCTTAGAAAAACAGCAGATATGGTCTTGTAAGGACAAACCCTCACATACACTCTACTTTAGTTAGGGGAGCCAGGCTTGCCAGGCTGCATGTGGATGTCCTGCTGATGCAGAGGCTCAGGGTGATAGTTTAACGAATGGAAAGAGTCTGATTACATAACAACTCTTGCTTGAAAACCAAATCAGCATAGAGGTCGAAGGAGAGATCAAGACAGACCAAGAGAGAGAGAGAGAGAGAGAGAGAGAGAGAGGAGAATGAGAAAGAGAAAGGGCAAGGTCAGTGGTGAGAAAAAGAGAAGAAAAAAAAGAAAAATGAAGAAGGGAATGAGGTAAAAAAAAAAGAGCTTCATTAGGAGAGGAGAGTGTGAGAGTGGCACACTGGTGGCTGTGCCAGTCCTGATGCCCATTATCATCATGGTTTACACAGCCCCTCTGCCACCCCTGCCCTTAATCCTCCCACCAGCTGAGAGGGTGTCGGGTGTCAGGGGAAGGGGGGGAGCTGTGAGGGGTGAGGGGCTGCCTGCTCCACTGCCTGTGCTCGGCTGCATGATGCTCTCGTCTGCCTCAGGACCCCTACAGGGCTCAATTAGGCCTGCTAATTTACCAGCAGTATACTGCCTTGAAACACACACACGCGCGCGTGCACACTTATACACACACATGCACGCACGAACACTCTTGGGTGCAGAAACACATACAGTACAGACACATAGGCACGTGCACAGTCTATTTCTCACACACATCACTTTCTATGTGTCTCTCTCTCTCAAAGACACACACAACCACACACAAACAAAAACAAACAGACACAGACACACACACACACACACACTAACGCAAACACACACACGCACACAAACAAAAACAAACAAACACAGACACACACACACACACACACACACACACACACACACACACACAAACAGACACAAAGACAGACACAAATGGCCACACAAATAGTTACCAGCATCTTGCACCTCTGGGGTAAGAACACCCACTGTCATCTCCATCATCTCAACAGCATTCTTTCAAACGAACACACACACACACACACACACACACACACACACACACACACACACACACACACACACAAACAAACAAGCAAAAGCATGTATAACACATGCAGAATAATCCAACAGATCAAATCAACAGGAGATGGAACCTAATCACCACAATGGCTTTTATTGCATTAGCTAGCCTCTTCGATCAGCATAATGCATCTTCTGTATTGAAAGTGTTCACTGCATCCAGTCAGTTAGCAGAGTGTCTGCTATTTATAGATGTCTATTTATATGCACCAAGGGTCACGGTGGCTTATTTTCCAGACGGAGGCAATATGGACCGTTATCAACAGGGTTCAGCTCTAATTTGGATCATATGAGTGAACAAAACAGCTTTGTCACAATGCATGGGTTGGGCAAAGACAAAACAGATGCTCATAGAACACAATCAACTGTCAAGGGAGAGGGAATAGTTCTGAGTGCTCTAAAGTACCAATCACAAAGACAAGGCCAAGCAGTGTGTCAAAAAACATCAAACAGATTTTCTACAAAACCTAAATGAAAGGATTCCAGATAGAAGACGTAGGGCTGCTTCATACAAAGGATACTGGTATTGTGCTGAAGCTCTTTGGGTAACACTTTACTTGATAGTATCGACATAAGAGTTACATGACACTGTCATGAACACATGACACTGTCATGACATATATACCCCAACCGTAACCCTAACCCTAATCCTAACCTCTAACCCAAAACCTAACCCTAACCCTAATCCTAACCCTAACTTGTTATGACAAAAACTGAATGTCACTTAAAACAGAAGCGTTATGTCATAAACGTTTATGACTTGTTTATGACACGTCCATGACAGTGTCATGTCACTCTTATGTCGATACTGTCAAGTAAAGTGTAACCGCTCTTTGCTTATAAGTGGGAATATAGACTAGCGGATGTGTAGTTCCATATTACTTATTTTGCAGGTGTTAGGATACACAAAGCAATTTACTTCAACATAGGTAAAATTACGTTATAATTTTAGAGGGACAGGACTGTGCATGTGTGCAGAATTTAGGTTGATGATGTGGATGTTGACATTTATTTCATTAGTTAGTTATGGTGTTCCTTTTTCAGGCTTCACCATGTAGCCATTGGCACAGAGTAATTTCTCGAACTTCCTTTGTGGGTTTCCTGATATGTTGCACTTGTTTTCTTGTGTTAGTGTTGACCGTAAGCCAAGAGAAGTGAGGGGTAATGGGCCAAGGAGTGTGTTTTTGGACCAAAACTGCACTTCAAGTAAAAGGTTAATGAGTAATAAATGACATAGCTTTATGGACTGGTGGTCGTTCAACAGCTTAGAAATATATTTTGGCCTCAGACGCAGTATTTCCTAATTCTGGTCCCTGCTCCTTATCTTCCAATCTACTTGCTGGTTCCAGAGGCTGAGCAGAATCTTTACACCCCTCTTCACATTGTAATGAGTCTCTCTTGTCTGTCATTAAAACTGAGGAAAACGTGACAATTAGATTTCAATCTCTTGAGATGAAAATCAAAACAGACATTTGCCCGTTTAGAGTACACTCTAAGAAATGGAAGTACCAGTGTGTACCTAAGTCGGTACAAATGCTTGTCGCTGGGAGAGTAGCCTTTTGAAGAACAATAATGTACCCATGAATGCAGGTACATTTGTATACCCTAGCCATCTGTACCCATCAAGGTACACTTGTGTACCTGCAATGACTAAAATGTACCTGTATATATCATTATCACATAGTACCCTTTAAAGGTACTAATCTGTACTTCAAGGGTACAACCCCAGTGAAAATTTAAGGTGGTATAACTAAAATATATGCACAACCAATAAGTACATTTAAATGTTTATTCTGGGGGGGATATTACACACAATACTCCACATGAATACAGGTACAATAAATGTTAACATGTTCATATTAAAGGAACACGCCACCCAAAATCAGTAGTGATATATGTTCTTACCTTAACTTTCACGAGTTGAGTCATACCTCTCCCGCGCCGGTAGGTGCACTCAAACGCTCTGTCGCGCGGCGCGAATGTGTTAGCATGTTGCTATGCTAGCGGGCTCTGCCGTGGCCGTAGAGAGAGGAACATAGCAGTAATCAAACACCTCCATTTTTTCCCTACTTAAATACAGTTGCACGAGTAGTTGATAAAAATGTGTACGTCACACAACATGAAACGTGGCGATTTTCCAAGCGAATAAACAGGAGAACTACAATGTGTGGCGCAATAGCACTTGGGAGTACTTCGACCTAGCGTGGTAATATTATTAACACCTAATTGTAGATCGATCCTATCCACCACAGAGTTTAGAATCCATGCTGGATCGACCCTCAGCCTCTCCCTCCCCTCTGAGCGAGAGAGAGGCACACACACTAGAGATGCGCTGATGGGCTATTATTTCAACCATAACTACATAGCAAAACTTATCATCCATTAGCCATCAATCAGCACCAAAGTTTGTTGACCAATTTTCAAAACTGCACCCGCCCACCATCCGTTGGTTGTTTTAATGTAGGCTATATGGGTGATGCAGCGCTGCTGACGTGAGGCTAGAAAGCCCTTGCCTGTTCTAGAAAGACTGATCTAATGCAGCAAATATATTAAAAGGCTGAAGTCGTACATTGGCTAGGCCTATCCCCAGAATATCAGCAGCAACATGTTTTTTTGTTGTTACATAACAGAGTGTGAATAGCTCAGCTGTGTAATAGACACTCTGAATAAGGTATGCTGTTTGCATCAATGTACAGTTAGAAGTGGATGCTATTTGTACCCAGGTGTTTATAGTACTGCATGCTATTTACACCCTGGTGCATGAACTAGCTAATTGTTGCAATCAAAACTTCCGTTTGAGAACCGATTTCTTGTTCAAATTGCGCGCCTTCTCTCCAGAGACGTTGGTACACATGCACACTCACTCCGCCAAAAAGCATCACACAGGAATCGAACCCTGGTCTCCCGCGTGCCAGCCCTTGCCTATGACCACTGCACTATCTACTTCAACAGAGGTTGAAGTTTGCAGGTAAACTTATAGTTTATAGGCCTGAACATCATATTCACGAAATTTCTGTTAGCTAACAAACTGACGGTTGTATGTGTTCACTGAACAAAGATTATGAATATAAAACACAACTTTTCCATCTCAACTTTAATTTGAACAGATATTAGTGCTGAAACCGTTCAGAATTCTTCACTTTCTGCTGACGAAAAAACGAATGTTGGCCATGTTTTTTGGGCACGCGAGCAACATGTTTTTGTTGTTATGTAACAGGGTGTGAATAGCCCAGTTGTGTGGCCAAGGCTATTCGTACCAAGGGTACGAATAGACACTCCGAAAAAAAAATCTAAAAGTTGTCTGTATTATTATAATTTGCATAATTACAGTGCATGAAAATGCACTGTTCTGTTATCCGAAGTCTTCTTCTTCTTCTTCTTCTTCCCACCAAATTTCTGCGTCTAATTCAGCTTCAACCGTTTAACGTAGAAACTTCGTTCAAACTTTGTAACGTAGGTCTTGAAAAGGAGACTTGAGGAATGTATTTTTCACTTTTGTAAACTTTATACTTTTTGAGATATTAATAAAAAACAAGCTTATTTTTCCCCATAGACTTTGTATGGGGACTATGACATCATAATGGGCTAATTAATGTAACTTGATTTGCACCTGTATCAACTTCCAGCTGCTCATCTAGGTCCCATCAAAAGGCTAGTTAAACTGATTGCACCTGTATCAACTGCTTTCTGCTCAATTAGACCAACTCTCTCTGTGTATCTCCATTCTACAAGGATATAAGGCACATTCCATCCAACTTTCTATCCATTCATCCTCTTCAAACCATTCACTCATCTACCCATTAAACTATCCCATCAACATCCATTAAACAATCTGCCTATCAACATCCATTCAACTTTCTGTCTATCAACATCCATTACACTATCTACATTTAACTTTTAAACTATATACTCTGTCTCAGGCTTTAAACATACAATCTGGCTCTACAGATCCTGTTCAACTATTTCCTCTGCCCACAACTGTTTCAAAATAAATGTCCTCACTACAATAATTCACTATTAAATAATGTAACTATTTAAACTACTCAACTATTTAACTGTTCAGCCATTTCAACTGTCAGTTGTTATCAACTGCCAACTGTTATCAAATAAAAGTTTGTTTTGCATTTTATGTTAATATACAGTATGTTTATATTTTCATGCACTGGTAATTTCCTCGAAATTACATTTTCTAGTTTATTATGCAATACTTTTCTATATGTATTTAACATCAATAAGAAAAATACCATTACAAAAAAAACACCAAGTTGGGTAACTTACGTAGCCATTAGATCCTTTAGTAAAGGTAAGCTTACTTCCAAGTGGCCATATTCTGCCTTGGTGGGTATCTGTGAGAAGGATTAACGTTAGATTTACGTTAGACCATTATCAAGCTCTGAGTAGCTTTATAACATTATAGAATGGTTCTGAGTTGCTCCCTCTAGCTTCTAACTAGATAAGCAATGACAAACAGGATGTTCTGGTGAACATAGGCAACTCAACTAATTCATTTTCACCTGAACAAAATGAGTGTTGAGAGTGATCATGCTTAAGTTACTGCATGTATGCACATACGAGGCTTCTTTCACCTGCACTACTGTTGATATTAACCTTTAAACACTGTTCGTTGCTACCCCCCTTAATTTACTGTTCGCGGTCAAATTTGACCGTACAGTTTTAATTGCTCTTATTTGTAGGAGTGCATGTATGGAGATGTCTTAAGGGGCTATGACATTGTACACGGTATGCGCTGCGCTCACCGCTAGGTTGCTCTTGGTTGAGGTAACGTCCCAAAGATTTCTGTTGTGCTTGCCGCTGGGCTCAGCGCAAAATACCAATGATTTACATACAGCGTGCCGCGGTACAACCTGATTAAACTTTGACCATGGCACGCGCAAGGGCGGCAAAGTGGCAAAACTTTAACATAAATTAAAAATGTACACTATAAAAATAGTAATAATAATATTTTTTTATGTATATATTTTTAAGATTTGCTGCCTCAATGGATGTTGGTATGGTAGTCAGGGCACATACTCAACCATAGCGCTGGCATTTAGTAAAACTTCATGAAGCACACTCATGCACTTCACACAAACAGGTTCCCCTCTTCCATCCTTCCATCCATAGACAAAGGGTGCCTCACTAATGCATCGCCTTTCTATGGGGGCCCTCATACAGGTGTCAACCTGACCTAAGGGTCCCTCATACAGCTCTTACTTTGAGCACACTTCCATTAGCATCACAGCAAGCCCTTTCACTTCTGGCATTATGTATTATTTTTTTGGGGGGGGCTTTTTATGCCTTTAATGACAGGACAGTGGAGAGTGACAGGAAGCGAATGGAAGAGAGAGTCGGGGTGGGATCCGGAAAGGACCACGGGGCAGGAATCAAAGACCACGGGGCAAGGATAAATGTTATTTTGTGCATTGTCCCTGATTCAAATAAATAGATTTCCATTCCATTCCAAATCGAACCCGGGTCGCCGGCGTACAGTGCAGGTGCCCCAGCCAGTCGGCCCACAGCTGGGGCCCACTTCTGGCATTATGTAGCGACAGGAGAAAGCAGTCACGCCACCTGGCCTCAAACCCCAGTACAAAACCTGCACTCTGATTGCATTTTATTTGTAGAGCACTTTATCATGTACTCAAAGCACTGTGACTGAACATTGTAGGATAAAGAAGGGAGGCAGGCAGGATTAAAAGTAAAAAGAAAGTAGAATGAAATAATAAATTAGGAGGCACACAGTTGCAAGTGTGGAAAGAAACAGACATATGCCAGCATAATTAAAAAGTAAAGTATTACATATATAACTCTGTTTCTAACAAATGCAGACAATACATTTGCCAGTTTACTTAAAAGTATAGGCAATATAATTGCTCACATGGTTCCTATAATTTACACAAGATGGATTTGTTTGGCAGGTGTGGTTCACATTGGGAGAGAAGCAGCCTACATTAGTTCAAGAAAACACTGGGCTCCCATAATTTACTCTAAGCTTTCTTGTGGAAAGTATGATTCTTGTGTAGAATGGGCACACAAGCACAGCAAAGTTTTAGGAGTGCGTGTATGGAGATGTCTTAAGGGGCTATCACATTGTACGCGGTATTCGCTGCGCTCGCCGCTAGGTTGCTCTTGGTTGAAGTAACGTCTCAAAGATTTTTGTTGTGCTTGCCGCTGGGCTCAGCGCAAAATACCAATGACTTACATGTACAGCGCGCAGCGGTACAACCTGATTGAACTTGACCGCGCCACGCGCAATGGCGGCAAGATGCCGCTTGTGCTGCGCTTTGCTGAGCGCAGCGGCAGACCAGTTCTTGCGCGCGCAAGCCATTGACTATAATGCATTTCATAGCGAATGCCGCGTGTAATGTGACTGGCCCTTTTCATCTCCTTGATGAAAATTATACTCTTTCACATTCATTTCCTATGGGTAAACAAAAAAAGTGTGACCAAGTTGAAAAAATCACTCAAAATTCAAAGAAATTAGTCACAATAAATTTCATGTGTTCAAATGCCTTTTGTGGAGGATATTATAAGGTCTTGAGGCAATTTGATGAAAAATGCCATATTTATGGTACAGGGAGTGTGTAAATCGGTCATTTTTGACCAGAACAGTGTTAGAAGGTTAAACCAGCCTTTCAGGGAAGTTAGCAAGTATGTATGGCTAACAGTGCTAGGATATGCTCATAATCTATGGGCTAAGCTAGTTAGGATAATGATTGCTAGTGAAAGTTGGCTTCTACAAAAACTTAACATTGACATGGGAAATAGTAGATAAAACACACACACAAATAATTTCCTTACCATTTATCACGATAGTCATGCATTATTGAAGGAGTTTGAACTCCATTTAAAAATATCTGAATTCATAGCTAACCTAGGCTAAGTTGCTAGCGAATGCTAATGTTAGCCTTTAGCCAACAATCTGACTCCATTAGACTGTAACAGTAGGCTATTTACAATTTACAAACCGAATTTCGATAAATTGCAACTACACCTTACCTCTGAATAGCTTTGCCTCCTCTTCCACAAAGATTATTCCATCCTGCACATGTGTTTTCTCACACCAAGCTCCTCACTGAAAGTTGCTCCATTTCTTGGTGAGTGAGATGAACAAAGTTAAGGGGAAAATAATGGTTGCTCCCGTCCCGAATCTCCTCCCCCAACAACTTTTGAGTGACAGGCCATGTACTTTTTGTACCCTTACGGTGTGTTTCCACACAGCGAAACACCTCGCGATTTTCGGCCAGCGAAATTTCGCCTCGGGGGCGTGACGGCGAAACCGCTAACCATTTGACTGCAGTGTCTAGCCAGTGGTGGCAAGCGAGCTAATTAGGCTAATCAGCTAATTCTAACGTTTAAGTACTTAATGAAGATATCCAGGGGTCTTTATGCCTCGACTAAGTTGATGTTGCCTATAAACAACAATTCATGTTCATAGAAACAACAAGGTCAATAAGACATAATATATTTCATACCTGTGTTGCAGCATGTAGCCTAGCTGTCTAGCTAGGTTTACAATGCAATCCAATGTCCTAAAATACTAGCATTTCGCCTGTCAGCTAGCTAAAAATGATCGAGTGCTTAAACTAACATATATAGTGGTCTATTTAGTGGTGTATGTGCTCTGACTAAGTTCGTGTGGCATATAAACCACAATTCGTGTTGATACAAGTGCCAATGTTCGTGTAGAAACATTTTAATCACATACAAATGTTCGTGTTACAGCTCAGGTAGTCTCCGCCATCTTGGTCAGACTTTTTTGTAACTCCTGCCTCCAAACACAAAGACGCGGACCTGATTGGTTCTCGATTGGTCCTCATTTAAATAAAGTTAAACTTTGGCCACACAGTAACGGTGTGTTTCCACACAACGAAATTTCGCGTCGCTCTCATTGAGGTTGAATGGAGACGAAATTCGCCCTAGTTGGGCGAAATGAAAGCGAATCGCCGAGGCAGGCGAAACAAAGTTGGCCAAAGTTTAACTTTATTTAAATGAGGACCAATCGAGAACCAATCAGGTCCGCGTCTTTGTGTTTGGAGGCAGGAGTTACAAAAAAGTCTGACCAAGATGGCGGAGACTACCTGAGCTGTAACACGAACATTTGTATGTGATTAAAATGTTTCTACACGAACATTGGCACTTGTATCAACACGAATTGTGGTTTATATGCCACACAAACTTAGTCAGAGCACATACACCACTAAATAGACCACTATATATGTTAGTTTAAGCACTCGATCTTTTTAGCTAGCTGACAGGCTAAATGCTAGTATTTTAGGACATTGGATTGCAATGTAAACCTAGAAATATATTTTGTCTTTGTGACCTTGTTGTTTCTATGAACATGAATTGTTGTTTATAGGCAACATCAACTTAGTCGAGGCATAAAGACCCCTGGATATCTTCATTAAGTACTTAAACGTTTGAATTAGCTGATTAGCCTAATTAGCTCGCTTGCCACCACTGGCTAGACACTGCAGTCAAAAGGTTAGCGGTTTTGCCGTCACGCCCCCGAGGCGAAATATCGCTGGCCGAAAATCGCGAGGTGTTTCGCTGTGTGGAAACACACCGTTAGGTACAAATATGGTCCCTTTGCGAAAAGGTACATTAATGATCCAGGAACGGTACATATTAGTACTTTAGGGGCTCAATTTTGTTCCCTTTAAGGTACAGGGTCAAAACTTGTACCTAAAAGAACAAAAATGTACCCCAACCGTACCCCTATTTTTGAGAGTGTATATATACTAATATAGGGTGCGCACATCCAAAACTAGGTGTTGGATAAGAAAAAGTGATATCGTAAAAAATAGGAAGGAATATCCGTACACAATCTCCCCTTCTTTTTGTGTATTAAAGTTACACCATAACATCTGATGAAGAGCTTAAGGCTTGAAACGTTACGTATGGTGTAACTAATAAACAAAAAGAAGGGGAGCTTGTGTGCGAATCTCTTGAGATGATCAATCAATCACAAACCTCTCAGGGTCAAATTTGTTTCGTGCCTATAGGTCATCTTAAATGTTACTAGTCTTAAACAGTTATTTTTCTTTCTAAGAGATGGCTAAAAAGATCATCACAACCTATTACCTTCACATTGATTACATTGATTACCTTCACAAAATCACATGGTAACAATGGAAGCAACATGCATGAAGATCCGACCAAAGGAGAAAGTAAGACAGCAGAGGCAGCAAGTGGAGGAAGAAAGAGATAACACAATGTTAAAAAAACAGTATGTTTTTTGTCATACCCATAAGGACTTTTTAATTCAAATAAGAGTAGGAGAGGGAGAGGACGAGAGAGAAAGAAATAGACCAAGAGAGGTCAACCACTCAGCATTTAGACCTCATGCTCTCCTCTCATGCCATTGAAATCCAATGAGCCTGGACGGCATAATGCCGCGCGCGCGAGAGAGAGATTTCCTGAAAAGGTGAACTGTTGATCCAGTGGCCCCTGGGGGCCTCGGCCAATGGGGTGAGAAGTCTGTTGAGGCGATTCATCTATCATATGGAAAAGTCTTAAGGGGGCCTCTGATGACAAGACTTGTCTACATGATGAAAAATATTCCTCCGAGCCGACCCTTATCGAAAGCATGTATAAATAGTGCATATTTCTGAGCCTGACAGGTTTGTTTTGAGACAAGGGAGAATCGGCAGCTGCTCAAACACGCTTTCGGATAAAAGGCCATTTTTAAAAACATGTTGAGCCATTGTGAGAATGGTGTGGGATTATCAATCCATTTTTACTACAATGTGTCCTACCATTGGATGATAGGGCCCAGAGTGCCTCTGCCAAAACTGCCAACCCAGATCTAATGTCAGTAGGCTAGTGTAGACTTAGATTGGAGTATCCTATTTCAAACATAACCTTCTATTATTTGCTTGTGCATATTGCATTATAACACATATCAGGGTGGGGTGGATATTGTGGTAGTGGAAAACATAAATTGAGTATATCTATCCAAACAAAGCTAATGCTGGACAGCTGTATTGCTGACCTTTTAAAATGTTCATTGTTTGATAGGCCTACTATTTCCAAAATTTGGAAAGCAGAGGGAACTGTGGCTGGTAGCTGGTCGTTTTGCCAGTTGTCCATAAATCTGCTATAATTTCCACATAGTTGTGTAAAAGTGTTATTTAACACAATGTCAAAAAGTTGTTTATTTGCTGCTCATTGTGCAGATGGATACCCTGACTTTGCTGTGCACTGTGACACGCAACACATGCTCAGTCTGAGGTCTAAGACTAACATGAGAGTGAGTGACTCACCCCACCCTGAAGATACAGAGAGAGGGGGGAGAAAGAGAGAGAGAGATGGAGAGAGAAAGAGATAGGGAAGGGAGAGAGATAGAGAGAGATGGGGAAGGAAGAGAGAGAGAGATAAAGAGAGAGATGGAGAGAGAGAGATGGCAAGGGGGGGGCAGAGCTCATTATCACCATCATCAGTTATTCTATTATTTATTTTCAGGTTTTCACTATCATCAGTTATTCTAATATTTGTTATTACGATTTCAAGTTCTCAAGTGTTCCCATTTTCAAGTTCTAGTTTTCAAGACAAGACTGAAGAGAACCAACATGTCATACGTGAACTCATCTGCATCTCTTTAGCAAAACATACAGTCAGTCAAACAGACAGACAGACAGACACACACACAGAGAGAGAGAGAGAGAGAGAAAGAAAGAGAGAGAGAAACTGAAGCACTGATGTATTCACACAACCTTCAGCAGATGTCTGTGTTTGACAGTTGCT
The DNA here is from genome assembly GCF_046254945.1 of Alosa pseudoharengus. Taxonomy (NCBI): domain Eukaryota; kingdom Metazoa; phylum Chordata; class Actinopteri; order Clupeiformes; family Clupeidae; genus Alosa; species Alosa pseudoharengus. Next base: position 29,608,487 of record NW_027468859.1, on the reverse strand, counting down.
TCTGGCCAAAATCCTTCACTCTAAAAACAAGGTTACTTACAGTAACGGCTGTAAAGCCATGCTCTGCCAACTCCTTCCTTCTCCAGCATCAGAGTCTCATGCCTTACAGTAAGGGACGGTGTGGACGCTGACATGCACCCCAGCACCTGCCCACTCCAGACACCTGTAGCTGAGGTGAAAGCAGTATCAAGATATACATACTGTAGCTTCACTGCCAACAGCAGATATAGCCTAAATATGCACTGAATGCCTATAAGCACACAAATGCAATACTGATACACAGTATTTACTGAATCATAATAATGAATAATTTGAATTAACGTTAAAGTAAGGTGACAAAACATCCATTTCTGATAATATGCGTGGATGAATCACATAATGAGTCACAAAATACATTTCTATAATAATGTATTGTTTACTGACTGAATGAGTGACACGTACCACTTCAGTAGATATAACAGCAACAAACGGATGAGAGCTTCACTAGTAGTGATGGGCGATAACCCACGCCGTGACTGGTCCACTCGCCTCGCTCAGGGGGCGTCCACTAGGAACACCATGGTGCTGCTGGCCACCCCCCTCATCAGCACCACTAAAAATAAAAACATCTCTTTTTAAAGGAGGAAATACGGAGGGATGATAATGGCCAGGACAACGTCACAAAGAAAAACAATGGACAGAAGGAAAAATGCAGAGGAGAAAAAAGACAAGAGAGCATGAAGCGTTAACGCATTGAGCATGAAAAAAAGACGTGGAGGATGTATGGGTAGAATTGTTAGTGTGTGATTATTAATTTATATATTTATTGAGAAACAGCGTGGTTGTCATGACACTTCACAGCGAAATTAAATAACGAGTCATGACTCTTAGAAGTACTCTAGCTTGTGGTTGCCAGAGTGAATACTTTGAATTGTTGATTATTTTGTAAACATTTAGCATGCAGAAACATGGTCAGACTTGTGATCTGTGTAATGTACAATGGACACACACACATACAGAGAGAGAGAGAGAGAGAGAGAGAGAGAGGCACATGCAGTTTAAATGAGGCATGGGATGTGTTTTCTATTGTCCTATTTGTCTCCTGACCCTTGAAAGATGCTGTCATCAGATCGAAGGGATTTCTGGTGATCAGACAAGGGCTGGAAGTTCAGTGGAGGCAGTCAGTGAGCAGGAAGAATGTGTGTGCTTGGACAGTGAGCGGGGGAGTGTGTGTGCTTGGACAGTGAGTGGGGGAGTGTGTGTGTGCTTGGAGGAAGGGACACAGGCCAGTGCATTACTTACAGCTGGCAAACACACACACACACACACAGACACGCACACATACATGCACAGACAGACACACACAAACATACACGTGCACACACACACAGACACACACACGTGCACTGGCATGCAGGCATACACACACACACACACAGAAACACACATGGACAGAGACAGGGAGGGAGAGAGTGAAAGATACTACAAGAAAATGTTCAGATGGATAGTGTGGGGTCAAAACGACTCACACAAGGCAACGACTGACACAAGGCAGATAAGATGAATGCAAGAGAGAGAGATTATATCTTGACCTGCCATAAAACAAGACAAACGTATAACACTATAACTGAAGCTATTACTGTCCTTTTAGCAACATTACTGTCCTTTTAGTAACATTTCCCATTTATCATTTTATTATTATTATTATTATTATTATTCCTTTCATTATTGCATTTTATCTTTACAATATTAATGTAAAGTTGATTATTACTTTTTTCATTCATGCCAATAAATCACCATTTGATTTAATTTGATCTGAGAGAGAGAGAGAGAGAGAGAGAAATGTCTGTGTCTTATTCCATGTTCCCTCCATAATTTGTATGACTGCTTTGGCAACACAAATGTCTTATTTGTCATGTCAATAAAGCAATTTGAATTTGAGAGAGAGAGAGAGAGATACCTCCATCAACCCACAAAAGGCTAAATTAATCTTTAAGAGCATGTCCTCCGTTAAGAACAGTGTGAGTAGGCAGGCAGGCAGTCCACAGCTGCACACTCACCCCATCGTTAGCGGAGCCCATGTGACGTGTGTGAGACACACACACACACACACACACGTGCCAGGCGTCCGCTCCGCACCCATCTTTAACACGCAGCTGCTATTTCTGCTCATGAATCTATGAATCTATATTTACATTCAGTACTTCATATTTATATTACAGTGGTCACCTGATGCATCGGCAGTGTCATAGGACAAGCAGTCGCTCGTTTAATGACATACTGAATAACTATAACTCATAAACTGAGGAATTCAGCCCCAGTATAAATATTGACTCTTCAAGTGCCTGAGCTTTGCTTGGGAGAGTGGGAACACACAGCTGTCTGCTGATGAATTCTTCATCCACTTAGTGTTTCTTTGAAGTACCATAGTGTCATGTAGGTGCTCCATTGGAGGAGTATGAAGGTGTGTGTGGGGTCGGGGGGGGTGGTTACTGTTTCAGTTCCCATGCCAACATTAAACTTGGGGGGTCAAGAAACCTACCTCCAATTACAGCACAATCTGATCTCATGACATCATCGGATGAATTACCAATAATGCAGTAGTAGACATATGAACTATGCTGACATTCAGTGGGGGAGCCATGTAAGTGCTGAAACAGATTCATCTGAGTCTGTGTACACTCTTAAAGAGAAACTATGCAGTATGCAGTATTGGCAATTTCTTCGCTGTTTTCTCAGTTTTTGCTTCTTTTCCGCTGGCTCTGCCATGACAAATGTCTGAGAAACTCCATCGCTACCTTGTTCTAGCCGGTGCCTGGCGTGTATGTGTATTTAAATGCAGTAAAGCAATTCGTTACACTTGTTATAATTCCTGACACTGAGGCCGCCGGCCCGCCGGCCCAAAGTTGCAAGGGTGGTTTTTCTGCTCACAGGCGCTATAGGAGGAAGCAAGACGGCCACCATTCAATCCGAAAAAAGTCATATTCCATTCCATTCCAACCATTCCAATGACTCCGAAGCTGTTAAGTTAAGGTAAATTAACCTAAAAAAAACCTGCATATTAAGCTAAAAAACTGCATAGTTCGCCTTTAAAACAAATGTGTTGAAAACACAACTTGCGTTGTTTTTAACACATCTCTGTGTCCAGATAAGGACAACACAGTTTGTGTTGTTTCCTTTTTTATTCGTTACACAATATGTGTTGAAAATAACACAACTTGCGTTGTTTTTTAACACATATCTGTGTCCAGATAGGGACAATACATTCGTTTAAGAGTGTACTGGTTAGATACAGTCAACAATATATTGTGCAGCTGGTTAAAAGAGACAGATATTGTGTTTCAGTGACATTGGGAGTCTGATGCCATATATACTGTATATGTGTATCACACTTGTGCAGGCATAATACACTCTTAAAACGAATGTGTTGAAAACCACACAACTTGCGTTCAGATAGGGACAACACAGTTTGTGTTGTTCCATTTTTACAATATGTGTTGAAAATAACACAACTAAGAGTGTATGCACAGACTTCTCTCTCTCTCTCTCTCTCTCTCTCTCTCTCAAAGCAACTGAAAATGTACCCATGTTTGAGAGTATTTGGTGGAGTATTGTGTTCAGTTGTAAATTAGCTTTGCACACTTCTTTTGTGATTTTTTTATTTAGTGTGATTTATTCACATTAATAATCTAATGTGTTGAAATTTTGTAATAAACGTCTTTTGAAACACACACACACATACACACACACACACACACACACACAGACACACACACACACAGACACACACACACACAGTAAATCAATCTCTGAGAGTTTGACACTTTCGAGTGTGATTATGCTTAGCAACAATATTTTGTGTACTTTTAAACGGTGTGCTCGTCGTTGCACTTGTGTGACTTGTGTTTGTGAGCTCTTTGTGTTTGTGAGCTGAGTGAAGTGGAGCGCGTGGGTGGGCTGTGTTGTTTATGTGTCCTGTAGTACACGAGGAGTGTGTGTAGTCTGAGGTGCTGTGCTGTGGTGCGTAGGAACTCTAGGTCTCACACAGAGGGGATGAACTATGAAGTCGTGCACTATGTAGTCTAAAGCCCCCTCACACATGGACGCAGACATAAGTGCCACGCACTGCACTTTCCACATTCAATTACATTAGAATCCATTGTTTTCAATACAACCCCTTTCGCCGCGGCCGCATACATTATATGATTCAGCTCTATTTTTGTCGCTTCTCAATGAAGTCTATTGTTAATCGAAAGCTAGTCAGCTGAAAGTTTCCAGGCTGATGTGCGTGGCAAGTGACAGAAAGTTTAGGAGTGCTCATGTCCGTGGGGCACTTAACTGTTTAGTCCAGTTGATGAGGTTTGAATGTCAAGTATGCATTTGTGTTGCCACAGTGTTCATTTTGTAAGCCATCAGACTGACAAATGACACTATGCGTGCTGAATGTTGAGGGACAAAGTAATTGCGTTCTTCTGTTCTGAATATTGTGAACTAAATGTTGAATCAGCGGAATGTTGATTGTGTTGAACCCTCTGAGCATTGTGACATGTGAGACTGATCTGAGGTCAGGCTGTAATGGTCAGTTGGTTCTTGAACAGCTGCAGGCTGACTGCTGGGAGCTCAGCAGTATGTTCGGAACAGACTGCTCAGTCTGCAAGCAATGTGAGTCACCATGGGTCACTTACAGACACACACACACACACACACAAATATATACACACACACAAATACACACACACACTCACACACACACACACTTACAGAGATACAGATATGCACAAATGATCACAACGAGAGGACACACTGCTGCAAGGTGGCACATACATGTCTACAGAGCAAAGCCTTACTTTAAACCAGGGCTTTGAACCGATTTTTTTTTCCAATCGGTTCGTTCCGAACACAAACGGAATTATAACGTTTCCGGTTATGAGTTCCACCAAAGTTGGGAGACGGCAGCCTATTTAAGCCTAAATTGACCTCTCCAGAATAAGTCCCGCCTCCGTAACTTCCGTATCCATCCAACTTCCGGGCGTGGATTGTCTATGAGAAATAACATGGCGTTTCGAAATATCATACCGGTAAAACATCTGTAGGTAGCGAAGTTGAAAAAGCTGGTGGGCAGATTGGCCTACACACTTCTGCCATATAGTTTCCACTGGATTTTTTGATTGTCGGTGCCGTTTAAGTAGTATACTATAGACTATACTACTTAAACGGCACCGAAAAACAAAAAATCTAGTGGAAACTAGATGGCAGAAGTGTGTAGGCCAATCTGCCCAGCAGCTTTTTCTACTTTGTCACCTACAGAGTTTGACAGGTACGATCTTTCAAAACGCCATGTTATTTCCCATAGACAATCCACGCCCGGAAGTTGGATGGATACGGAAGCTAGGAGGCGGGATATATTCTGGAGAGGTCTATAAGCAAAATTATGTTTCCGGTTTACTTCCGGCTTTTGGCAATGGCGGCCGAAAAGTAGTACAAAGCTTATCAAAATAATAGTCTGTTTGCGATTTCGCTGTTTTGACTGGCGTGTTGAAAAATAAACAATTAAATATTCGACCGTATGTCTCCACTGTGTTATGTATGGAGATTGAAGGCTACGAACGGCATGAATGTTGACAATTATTTTAGTAAATACTCAACGGTATGTCTCCAATGTGTTATTTATGATGATTGACAAAATGTTATTAGGCTACAAAAGTACCAGCGCATGTGGCCGTTTATTTCATCATTTGGCTATAGGCCTACAACTTAAATGTTCTAAGCAGGGTAGGAATGCGTTGGCCGTGATGCCCCTTTGAAAATCAAAGGTTTACAGGCCACTGTGGCCTTGGTGGCCCCTTCTTTTAATATTCTGCTTTGCGTCCGTCTAATAGCGATTTTCATTTAGCCTATGGCCTGTCAAAATAATCTTAGCATGACAACGCAAATTAATTCAGTCTTACGCAGTGGAGAAAATGACTGCGCATGAAAGTGCGTCCAAATTCACCTATTCCTCTCAGTTGAAATACTTGCGATCCCCTACTCATCAAACATACACATGTATCACATCACATGAAAGAGCTTTTTCTCAGCTTTTAAACGATGTTTGCCGCTAATTGCTGTGGTGAACGGTTCGCGAGAAAAGTAAATAATATGATTGAATAACTTCTAGGTTCTGCGCCCATATCCCTACCCATTCATCTCGGTGGAATACTTTACGAACCCTTTGTTCAACACATGACAAACCATATCAGAATAAACAGCAGACCTTACCGAACACAGAGGTGTAAAGCATTCCCCTGTACAGTTAGCCATTTCAGAGTAGGCCTATTCCGGTTTTAAATTTGCAGCCAGGTCTACATTTATGTCTCCAACTTTGGTATTTAGGTTTCAAAATGTGTTTAAATTGTTCTACATGATTTCATAACAGGCCAAATACAAAATACATGTGACAAATATTGCCTAGATATCGGTAAATATTAAAACCAGAGGATATACAGCTGACTAAGTTTGTGAAAGGAGCCTTAATGATCACAAAATGCTAAGCATGCATCTAGGCTATTTGAGTTTCTTAAAGCTGACGCTGAGCTGTGTTTTGTTCAATACATGATTTATAACAGGCCAAATATAAAATAAATGTTAAATATAGCCTAGCTGTAAATATGAGATGATCAGATGATTTACAGTTTTATGTCTAGGCCTATGTCATGTTTCATGTTTTTGTTTCATACAGTGATGCAAGACTACTGCTGTGAATAGGCTAAATACAACTTTGATCATTTTTATAGCCTACTACTGTATAGATAACTTTTGGCCTTTGTGCCCTCCACCAAATATGCCCAACTGAAGGCCTTGCCCCTAAAATGGTGAAATTCCAAGCCTGGTTCTAAGTCAAACGGAGGGGTGTCCTTGAAAGACCTCACTATTACATGTGCTAGGCTATATAAATAAACTTGACTGCTTATTTTTTCTCTCATAATATGCATGAGAACTGATCACTTTCACAATGAATGTAGGCCTATGTAAGACTCAGGGCTCTCAAGTGTCACGCATTGAGCGTGCGTGACAGTCACTCATTTCGGTCTTTAGTCACTCACTCCCGCCACACATTGTATTTCTCAGGCAGAAAAAAATATTTATGATATATTTAATATGCTGCAGCGCCCAAATGTCTATGGCTGCGCAGACATCAATCGCGTCTCCCTGGAGTTCTTAGACGATTCTGCCACTTATCAGCCAATCAATAAAAGAAAGGGCCTACACATTAGCCAATCAGAAAATAGCACTACTGTATCTGGGCAGAATCTGCGTGATTCTGCTACCGAAAATTTCGTTCACCCACTGGAGCTTCGCGCATCACTTTGAGCATAGGCCTAGGCTAAGTCATCTTTTAATGTTACAACAAATTCACAAATTGTTTGACACAAACAATGACAACTTGACTGCTGTTAGAGAAATGTTTCCCAGATAATTTGCATCAGTTGTTCATGAGTGTCTGAACTTATCCAATAGTTACAGCCTGTTCACCGACAACACCTGCTCAGAACAGTCTAGGCCTAGTCATATTTTCGTTATCACACGATGACAGACATATTGTCACATTATCAGGTTTAAAGTGTTCAGGCACCGTGCCTAAATTCAGGCGTGAGCTGGTATGGTTAAGATTTGAAAATAGGCAATGAGACAACAGTATACTGTATATGACGTCCTCATAAATGTCTAATAACTTCAGGCACATACATTTTTATTGCTTTAAGTCTTGCTTTAGGCTATAAACATCTCTCTCTCTCCAAATAGGCTTAATCATTTTATTAGCACTAAATAAATAAAAGTTAATAAATAGTAGGTTAAATAAATTAAAGTGAATTGCATAGTCGGTGTTATAGGTCACTTTTAAAATTTTGTCATATTGCATAATTATATCCTGGCCATGAATGCATTAAGCATTGCATCTGTCTTTGAAAAATAAAAGAGCAATCCTCTCATTCGCCTTGACAGGAAAGCCTCCAAAAAAGGCCAGGTTAGAGGATGCTTGCACAGAGAAGGTGCAAGGTACCTTCAATATGGGGGTCAAATCTGTTCAGCAGAGGGAGGGGAACCACATTCTGAAATAAAAATTGGGGAATTGTCGTCTGGGTGGCACTAGCAGGAGATAAAGCGAATGACCTATTGACCTGTATTGGCACAATGGAATTACACTGTCAACGCAAAAATTGTTAGGCTGAAAAAACTAAAAAATGTCTATCTTCAATATGGGGGTCATCTGTTCACCAGAGGGACAGGAATGACATTAAAAAATAAAAATTGGGGAATTGTCGTCTGGGTGGCACCAGCAGGCATTAAAGCGAATTACCTATTGACCTGTATTGGCACAGTGAAATTACACTGTCAACGCAAAAGTTGTTAGGCTGAGAAAACTAAAAAATGTCTATCTCCCATATCGGTGTCATCTGTTCATAAGAGCGAGGGGAACCACATTCTGAAAGAAACTTGGGGGAATTGTCGTCCGCGTGGCACCAGCAGGCCTCAAAGCGAATTACCTTTTGACCTGTATTGGCACAATGCAATTACACTGTCAACGCAACATTTGTTAGGCTGACAAAACTAAAAAATGTCTATCTTCCATATGGGGGTCATCTGTTCATCAGAGGGAGGGGAACCACATTCTGAAAAAAACTTGGGGGAATTGTCGTCCGCGTGGCACCAGCAGGCCTCAAAGCGAATGACCTTTTGACCTGTATTGGCACAATGCAATTACACTGTCAACGCAACATTTGTTAGGCTGACAAAACTAAAAAAAATCTATCTTCAATATGGCGGTGACACCCGTATATGACACAATATATGAGTTTATAGTAAAATCGCATGTCAAATATTCTCTATAGCGCCCCCTAGAAATCCAATATTTCCTATATTTGGCTCCACCTCCTGGCAACACAAAAGCCATTAGATGTCCCAAATTTGACAAACTAGTTTGTTATCATCCCGTGTATCAAAATATGTGCCACATGCTGGCACTATCTTGAATTAACTGATGTAATCCTATCAAGGCCTGTCTGACCTATGCAAATTATGGCTATCTAAACCTAGGGTTAGCATTTCTAACTTGTATAGCTCATAGACAGACTAAATTTGGCATGTGACATCTATGTATGACATAAAATACATGAGCTAAGTAAAATCACAACTCACACATTCACAGACTCTATAGCGCCCCCTAGAAATCTACATTTTCCAATCTTTGGTTCCGCCTCCTGACAACATACAAGCAGCTGGAGGTCTCAAATTTCACAAACAAGTTTGTTATCATTCCCTGTATTGAAATATGTGCCACATGTTGACATTTCAGGAAATAATGGGTGTGACACTTACCTAGGCCTGTCTGGCCAACATGGGTATCTAAATTGTAGTTTCTGAGTATGTCCGTTGCATCAAACTTGCCATGGCAGGCACACCTCTCTGTATCATAATCAATGAAAATATGGATGTTTTAATGGTTTGTGTATGATTTAAGAACTTTTGTTGGTCAACATCGGTCAAAAATATGCTTTCTGAACAGTGATTTCTGAGGATTTCTTGTGCCTCAAAATTCCCTCAGCATCTAAGATAAGTGAAATTGTGTTTATTTCAGCACAGCACACCTCTGTGTATCATAATCAATCAAACTATGGATGTTTTGACGGTTTGAGTATGATTTAAGAACTTTTGTTGATCAACATTTGTCAAAAATATGCTCTCTAAATGGCGGTTTCTGAAGCTTTTTTGTCCATCAAAATTCCCACAGCATCTAAGATAAGTGAAATTGTGTTTATTTCAGCACAGCACACCTCTGTGTATCATAATCAATCAAACTATGGATGTTTTGATGGTTTGAGTATGATTTAAGAACTTTTGTTGATCAACATTTGTCAAAAATATGCTCTCTAAATGGCGGTTTCTGAAGCTTTTTTGTCCATCAAAATTCCCACAGCATCTAAGATAAGTGAAATTGGGTTTATTTCAGCACAACACACCTCTGTGTATCACAATCAATGAAAATATGGATGTTTTAATGGTTTGTGTCTGATTTAAGAACTTTTGTTGCTCAACATCGGTCACAAATATGTCAATAGGTCATTCGCTTTGAGGCCTGCTGGTGCCACGCGGACGACATTCCCCCCATTTTTTTTTCAGAATGCGGTTCCCCTCCCTCTGATGAATAGATGACACCGATATGGGAGATAGACATTTTTTAGTTTTCTTAGCCTAACAACTTTTGCATTGACAGTGTAATTGCATTGTGCCAATACAGTTCAAAAGGTCATTCGCTTTGAGGCCTGCTGGTGCCACGCGGACGACAATCCCCCCCAATGTTTTTTCAGAATGCGGTTCACCTACCTCTGATGAACAGATGACACCAATATGGGAGATAGAAATTTTTTAGTTTTCTTAGCCTAACAACTTTTGCATTGACAGTGTAATTGCATTGTGTCAATACAGGTCAATAGTGTTACGGCCAGTAGGCCAGAGGTACTGGTTGGACCCCGAAGTAGGACACAAGCAAAAATGGTAACGGGTTAAACTGTAATTTAATGTTCAGTGAAAAAACAAGAACCGCTTCAAGCAACAGCAGGCAATGGCAGAGCACAATTGAAAGTCAATGAGTGAGCACAACACACAAGGTCCAGGGCAAACAATCCAAAAACAGTAATCCAAAATCGTGGTCAGAGATCAGTCCAAAGTTCAGTAACAAAGTTCAGTCCAAAAAGGTCAAAACGTATTTCCACAAGTAAAGAGTAGCAGAGCAGCAGTAACATCCAGATGACATAGCAAGATAACTCCGCACTGAAGGATTCCAAGAGCCCAGCCTAAATACTGTGCCTGATTAAGTAATCAGACACAGGTGTGCTGAGCCGCAGAGCAGGGAGACAGGAGATGCAGTAAGTCAGCAGCAAAACATGGCATGGAGTTGACCACCTGGGAATGGAGCACCTAAAAGTGCCGCCAGCCAGGTAGGTACAGGAAAACATGGCTCAGGATCTGGAAGGTCCTGGACGATTCGTGACAAATAGGTCATAAGAACTTTTGTTGATCGATCAACATTTGTCAAAAATATGCTCTCTAAACGGCGGTTTCTGAAGCTTTTTTGTCCATCAAAATTCCCACAGCATCTAAGATAAGTGAAATTGTGTTTATTTCAGCACAGCACACCTCTGTGTATCATAATCAATCAAACTATGGATGTTTTGATGGTTTGAGTATGATTTAAGAACTTTTGTTGATCAACATTTGTCAAAAATATGCTCTCTAAATGGCGGTTTCTGAAGCTTTTTTGTCCATCAAAATTCCCACAGCATCTAAGATAAGTGAAATTGGGTTTATTTCAGCACAACACACCTCTGTGTATCACAATCAATGAAAATATGGATGTTTTAATGGTTTGTGTCTGATTTAAGAACTTTTGTTGCTCAACATCGGTCACAAATATGTCAATAGGTCATTCGCTTTGAGGCCTGCTGGTGCCACGCGGACGACATTCCCCCCATTTTTTTTTCAGAATGCGGTTCCCCTCCCTCTGATGAATAGATGACACCGATATGGGAGATAGACATTTTTTAGTTTTCTTAGCCTAACAACTTTTGCATTGACAGTGTAATTGCATTGTGCCAATACAGTTCAAAAGGTCATTCGCTTTGAGGCCTGCTGGTGCCACGCGGACGACAATCCCCCCCAATGTTTTTTCAGAATGCGGTTCACCTACCTCTGATGAACAGATGACACCAATATGGGAGATAGAAATTTTTTAGTTTTCTTAGCCTAACAACTTTTGCATTGACAGTGTAATTGCATTGTGTCAATACAGGTCAATAGTGTTACGGCCAGTAGGCCAGAGGTACTGGTTGGACCCCGAAGTAGGACACAAGCAAAAATGGTAACGGGTTAAACTGTAATTTAATGTTCAGTGAAAAAACAAGAACCGCTTCAAGCAACAGCAGGCAATGGCAGAGCACAATTGAAAGTCAATGAGTGAGCACAACACACAAGGTCCAGGGCAAACAATCCAAAAACAGTAATCCAAAATCGTGGTCAGAGATCAGTCCAAAGTTCAGTAACAAAGTTCAGTCCAAAAAGGTCAAAACGTATTTCCACAAGTAAAGAGTAGCAGAGCAGCAGTAACATCCAGATGACATAGCAAGATAACTCCGCACTGAAGGATTCCAAGAGCCCAGCCTAAATACTGTGCCTGATTAAGTAATCAGACACAGGTGTGCTGAGCCGCAGAGCAGGGAGACAGGAGATGCAGTAGGTCAGCAGCAAAACATGGCATGGAGTTGACCACCTGGGAATGGAGCACCTAAAAGTGCCACCAGCCAGGTAGGTACAGGAAAACATGGCTCAGGATCTGGAAGGTCCTGGACGATTCGTGACAGTACCCCCCCTCCTACAGACGCCTCCAGGCGTTCTAGACAGGGCCTCTGGGTTCCGACGATGAAAATCCTTGATCATGGTTGGATCCAAGATGAAGCGAGATGGAACCCAGCTTCTCTCCTCTGGTCCATACCCTTTCCAGTCTACTAGGTACTGTAGGCCACGACCCCGTCGACGGACCCGCAGCAGCTCCTTAACTGTAAAGGTCTCGCCACCATCGATGATTTTAGGTGCTGGTGGAGCCTTGGTGGGAGGAGAAAGAGGGCTGGAGACAAGGGGTCGTAACTGGGACACATGGAAAGATGGGTGAACACGTCTAATGGACCGGGGCAGATATAACCGAACAGTGTTAGGATTTATGATTTTAGAAATAGTGAAAGGGCCCACAAACCTGGGAGCCAGCTTACGTGACGTAACTTGAAGGGGTAGGTTTGCTGTACTAAGCATTACTCTTTGACCTGGCTGGTAGACAGGAGCAGGAGTCCGGCGCCGATCCGCTTTCCTCTTCATCACCTGTGATGCTCTTAATAGGTGATGCCTGGCCCGTACCCATATTCTGCGACAGCGGCGAATGAAAGTTTGAGCAGAAGGGGCAGACACATCTCTCTCCTGAGCGGGAAACAGGGGCGGCTGATATCCTAGGCAACATTGGAAAGGTGACAAACCAGTAGATGATGAGGGCAGGCTGTTGTGAGCATACTCTATCCAGGGTAACATCTGGCTCCAAGAAGACGTATTCTCAGACACCATGCACCGCAAGGCCACCTCCAGCTCCTGGTTTGCACGTTCAGTCTGGCCGTTGGTCTGTGGGTGATAGCCTGAAGACAAACTGGGTCTAGCCCCAATAAGTTTACAGAAATCCCTCCAAAAATGTGCGGAAAACTGAGGACCCCTATCCGATACAATATCAACAGGTAATCCATGAATCCTAAAAACATGTTGCACCATTAACATTGCTGTCTCCTTAGCAGACAGGAGCTTGGGAAGAGGGACAAAGTGAGCAGTCTTGGAGAACCGGTCAACAATGGTGAGAATACAAGAATTACCCTTAGAGACTGGAAGTCCTGTGACAAAGTCAATTGCAACATGGGACCACGGTCGGTGAGGCACAGGCAGCGGTCATAATAGGCCAGCAGGGGGTCTAGTGCTTGTCTTGCATCTGGAACAGATGTTGCAGGCTGCCACAAATGCTCGGACATCACGTTGCATGGACGGCCACCAAAAGTGCTGCTTGAGCACTGAGAGAGTTCGAGTGGTCCCAGGATGACAAGCTAACAAGGAACTGTGTCCCCATTCTAGCACCTGTGATCGGACACAAAGAGGCACAAACAGGCAGTTAGGGGGTCCGTTACCTGGTCCTGGATCCTGAGCGAGAGACCGCTGAACTACGGTCTCTATATCCAGCTGAGCTGAAGCCACTAGGCAGTGAGGAGGGAGAATAGTCTCAGCCTGGTCCAGTGGGGAATCAGGAGCGAACTGTCGGGACAGGGCGTCAGGCTTAACGTTCTTGGAGCCTGGTCTGTAGGAGAGAACAAAGTGGGAGGGAGGAGTAGACCAGTCAGAGACTGCCTTTACTTTCCCTGGATCCATCTTGACCACACCAGGAGAGATGACAAACCCCAAAAAAGATGTCTCTTCTGTATGGAAGTCGCATTTCTCAGCCTTGACAAACAACTGATTTTGGAGGAGACGTTGCAACACCTCTCTGACATGGAAACGGTGTGACTCTGCACAGGGTGAAAAAATCAAAATATCATCAAGAAATACAAAAACAAACTTATTGATAAGGTCTCTCAAAACATCATTAACTAAGGCTTGAAACACAGCAGGCGCATTGGTTAACCCAAATGGAAGGACAAGGTATTCGTAGTGACCACTGGGTGTATTGAATGCAGTCTTCCATTCATCTCCCTGTCTGATCCTGACCAAATGATACGCGTTGCGGAGATCAAGCTTGGAGAACACTTGTGCCCCTTGCAGGAGTTCAAAGGCTGTGGACATCAGAGGCAAAGGGTATCGATTATTGACGGTGATGTCGTTTAAACCTCTATAATCAATGCAGGGACGGAGGCTCTTATCCTTCTTAGCAACAAAAAAAAATCCAGCCCCAGCTGGAGAAGATGAGGGACGAATAATGCCTGCAGCCAAGGACTCAGTGATGTACTTGTTCATAGCCTCTCGCTCAGGAGGGGAGAGAGAGTAGATGCGTCCTTTAGGAGGGGTAGTGCCAGGCAGCAAGTCAATGGCGCAGTCATAAGGCCGGTGTGGAGGGAGAGAAGTAGCCCTAGACTTGCTAAAGACCTGACGAAGGTCATGATACTCTGGAGGAACAGAGGAGAGGTCCATGTCCACTTCTATTTCAGACCTTGGAGCAGCCTCCGGAAGCTGGGCAGAGGACAGACAGGTGGCAAGACAATGAGTGCTCCATGAGAGGATAGAGCAATCCCTCCAACTGACATGCGGGTTGTGAAGACGTAGCCATGGAAGACCTAATACCAGTGAAACATGAGAGTTGTCCATAGAAAAAAAAGTAATTGACTCAACATGATTTCCAGAAACCTTTAAAATAACAGGCTCAGTGACATGAGTGACTGGGGGGAGTCTGGCACCATTCAATGCTCTTGCTGCTAGTGGAGAATCTAGTCTGCGTAACTTAATTCCCATTCTATCAGCCATAGCCGTACAAATAAAGTTCTGATCTGCCCCTGAATCAATGAGTGCTTGAACAGAGTGAAGCCTATTATGAATAAGCAATTCAACTGGAAAAATAGCTCTTTCTGAGGGGGAAGACTGTCCAAGCATGCCCACCTGCAGTCCCACAACTACTGGTGGGCTGTTCCTTTTAAAGGACAGTGAGAGACAAAATGTCCAGACTTGCCGCAATAAAAGCAGGAATTGGTCTCAATGCGGCGCTTTCTCTCCTCTGCAGTTATATGGGTTCTCCCAATCTGCATGGGCTCAACTTCAGAGACAATGGGATCCGTAGGTGGGGGCGTGGTCCAGAATTGAGGTCTGTATCTTCTCTGCCCTACAGTGGGATCAGATGGTGGGGGTGTGGTCCAGACAGGGCCGTAGTCACCATAGACATTGAGGGGGACGTGTCCCCCCCAATATTCAAATATGACCAAAATGTCCCCCCCAATATACGGAAAAATAAATAAAGAAAAAAGCGCTAGACTAGGCCTACAGGAAACCAAGACTCATCTGAAATGTAATTAAACGTAAATAACGCACAAATTAGTGACCTAGTGATGGTTCCAGAGTAGCCTACACCCCTCAGTGGTTTGCCCAGTGGTTTTCCATTTTTCGTTAGTGGCGTGCGCTGTTAAAAGCTTCCATTTACTGCACCCTACTGCAGTGAGGTAAGGCTGTCAACAATATCGTAAAAGCTCCCGGTACAATTTTTACAAAACTTGTTGGAAAGGTGTAGCACAGGCTAAGGACATCCCATACATGTTTGGAGCTGATCAGACTCAATGGGAACTTTGAAACATTTTCCATATTGTAGCCTATTCTCGCAATGATAGCGAAAGTGAAACGTTATATTTTTAAATGATGCATTTGTGCAAGCCTGTGTCATTAATTTCTTTCACATGTCTTTCAACATAAATACTGCATTCATATGCTAGTAGTAATGCCAGAAATTACCGTTTATAGCCCTCTTAGAAATGGTTATTGCATCTTGCAAATTATTTAAATGTGCACTCAATCGCGCATCCATGCAGGCAAAACGTAGGATTCAAATGTGGCGACGGCACACAAGTTGAAAAAGACGTTCACAATGCACTGGCGTTGATAGCCTACAGTTAATGTGAATCGCGGACAATAACTAAAGAAAGAAATTTGCACCTCCATTCACCAAAGGCTGTAGTAGGCCTAGTGTTTCTACATGTTGTTGGCACAAAACGTCAGTCTATAGCCTAATGCAGGGGGTAACGTGAGTCAGACAGAAGAGGGGCCTTAGTAGCCTATTCCTGAATCCTGTCACTTTTAAACTACGTTAAAATTATGTGAGTAGCCACCAGCATAATACAATCTAAATTAAAAGACAAAATCTTATTAGGTTATAGGTCCAAACCTATGACTCTAAGCCTTAGTTAAAAAAAATCTTCAGGTGTACAGTAAGTAACAAGTCAAAGAACCACATGTGTAATATAGAGCTTAACAAAGATACTCTAGTTTGTAATTTATTTGAAAGTATACATTTTGAAGACAAATGGAGTCATACCACAGGTCCAGGGATGGATTACTGAATGGGCCTATGGGCCTACTTCAGGGCCCAAGAGCTCAGGGGGCCCTGCCCAAGCCTCTGTGTGAACTAAAAAAATATTCTATGGGAGAATGCCTCAGGACCCCTCTATCTGGAGGAGAGGTGGGGGGGGGGGGGGCATCTCTGCCCAGGGGTTCATAATCCATCCATGCCATGCTATGTCTGTCAAATGTTTGGAATACCCTAATTGACTGACTTAACTAACGACTTGTTTGTGATTTTTAATAATATTTTTTGCATGGTAGGAAATGTATTGAAATTCTGTCTGAAATTCCACCACAGATTTGGTCCCCCCCAATGTTGACATCATGACTACGGCCTTGGGTCCAGAACTGAGGTCTGTATCTTCTCTGCTCTCTGCGTCTAAGAAGAGAATCCACACGGCCAGCTAGGTCAATTAGGCCATCCAAACTGCTGGGCAATTCAAGAGCAGAAATCTCATCAGCTACAGAATTGTTAAGACCATGAAAAAATGCATCAGTCAAAGCACTTGGGTTCCAATCCACAGAAGCGGCTAGAGTACGAAACTCTATGGCAAAATCATAAACTGATCTGTCTCCTTGTTTTAGGCACATTAACTCTCGAGCTGCCTCCCTTCTCTTCAGAGATCGGTCAAACACTTTAAGCATCTCATCAGAGAAATTCTTAAAATTGAAGCAAAAAGGTGCGCCAGCATCCCACACTGCGGTTCCCCACTCCCGTGCCCTCCCTGTCAGGAGGGAGATGACATAGGCTACACGAGAGCGATCCGTGGGATATGCAGAGGCTTGTAACTCCATGGACAGAGTACACTGTACACTGGGATAAAAAAGAGCGGCACGTACCAGGTTCACCAGCATATGGCTGAGAAGGGGGAAGACGAGTGTAGCCCTATGGGAAATTAGATAATAATTTAAGTTTAGAGATTCATAAATAGGGTAAGTTAAGTTCTAATAAATAGAATAAATAAGATTTAAAAAGGTTAAAAGCATTTAGAAGAATATCACAAGAGTTTAAGGTATATATTGTGATATGTATGGAATTTCATGGTTATGCATTGGTTAATAAGATAAATGTAATGTTTGTTTCTAATTTCATAGCTAAAGAAATGTTGTTAGGATATTATGTTTTGTATCTAACAGAGAAATACTGGAAACGTGTATTTTATGTTACATTTGTATTATTTGAGCCAATGAGAGTTTAGCTAGAGGTCAAGGGTTATCAGGAAGTATGTGGGGGAGAAACGAACGACACGAGGACGAGAGAACACGCAAGTGGATGAACAGTGAACACACGGATAGTGTTTTTGCAGTAACCAATAGTTTATAGTTAGCTTAAGTGGTCGACTAGATCACAGGAAGTGACTGAACTGTGGAAAGAGTAAACGGGTTGTGTTGTGAAACTTCGGATAGAAGTTTTGACAGTTAACAGAACGTAGTTAAATTTCCAAGTGAGTTAGCTGTGGAGGCTAGTGTTTGTGCTTGGACTGAGCTAACGAGTTCGCGGACTGCCAACTGTAATAGCACTGTAATACCAAGTCAAGAAGAACCTGGAGCTTCAAAGACCTCACTTCGGAACCAGTTGATGTCGTGGATGACAACTGCTGCGAAAGATCCTCGCTATTCTCCTGCGCACGCCCTGCATGCGTGACCCACTGCTTAATCTCAGAGGTACCACTTTTTATTTAGCCACTCGTGGTGAAGCAGCCATTTTGTGTTTGTAGGCTACAACGCACCCGAGCGACTATCAGGCCTGCAACGGTGAACATTTAAGTTTGGTTTATGCATTTAAAGGGTATTGCCGGCTTAAGTTTTATATTGGCCATAGTATAGAATATTTGAGTTAAAAGGTACAAATTGCATGTGAATGTGATTATTTGATGGGAACAGTTTACATTGTTGAAGCAATTCATTGTGTGTCATGTATATTAATGTGTAAATATAGTAAATAGTTATTTTTGCATATAAGTGTGTGATTATTAAGCTAAGGGGATATATTTATGTGAATAAATGAAGGTGAATGGATGCTTAATCACTTAGATTAACATTGCTTATGATTCATTAAAACCCAAAAGTAAATAAATACAAACAAGACAGACAATTAAAGTTAAACATTTTAGTTTATTTAATACTTTAAAAGAATTCAGGATAGCTACCCCTATTAATTGCCAGCATAGCAAAGGGGCGCTACATAAAAATGGAGGCACCGCTGGGATTATTTTGTTAAATTAGTGATTTATTTAGTCTTTTGGGTACTTAATAGCAAGATTAAAGCACAAATAGGCGAAATTTAGCAAATCATTTCTAACTTTAGTAGTAATAGTTACTAAAGCTAATGGCAATGGAGGTTCAGTCTGTGCATTCAGAGTTGGTGACGGAGCTCAGAGAGTGGTGTAAAGGTGAGTCACTCGACGAAGACCATGTGTTGCTTGCACTGGTTACCAAAGGTTATGAAGTGGCCCAAATAGAAGAAACCCTGGAGACTGTGAAAGCCTTAGGAAGAGTGCGAGTAAGAGGCAGACGATTTCATTCTAAGTTGGACTGCCTAACAGTGCTATGTGAATGTAAAGAGAAGATTGACCCAACCAAGGTCCCGGCTGAAGTTAAACACCCCACTTCAGAAGACCGTTGGCCTATCATCTTTGCTGGACGTTCAGTATCGAATGGAGACACACTGACCCCATTGAAAGTTCTGCTTGATGCGGCGAAACCCAGTGGCTCTGCTGAGTCCATCATTCGTGCTGTTGGCGACGTGTTGTCTAAGATGGAGAAGCCTAGAGGGGAAAACACTAGTTATCGCCGCCTGCGGATGTTTTCTGGCACATTACCCACCCCCGCAGGGGAAGAAGCGTTTGAGCACTGGCTCGAACAGGCTCGTTTGATGGTAGAAGAAAGCGACTGCTCTGCCAAAGAAAAGCGTAGACGTATTATGGAGTGTCTTAGAGGACCTGCTCTAGCTGTAGTGAAAGCAGTGCGGACAGCTGAGGCTGACGTTACCCCGTCTGAATGCTTGGATGCGATTGAGAGCGCGTTCGGCACGGCAGAGTCAGGTGAAGACCTCTACTTTTAATTTAGGTTATTGCAGCAAGGAAAAAGTGAGAAACTGTCTACCTTCCTGAGGCGACTAGAACAGTCCCTTACCAAGGTAGTGAGTAAAGGTGGTATTCCTGCCAGTCGTGTGGATGCAGCCCGAGTAGAGCAGCTACTCCGGGGAGCCATACATTCAGACCTGATGCTAGTTCAGCTTAAACTAAGGGAGAGAAAGCAGAATCCTCCAAAGTTTTTAGAGCTGCTAGCCGAGATCCGAGCTGAAGAGGAATATGCAGCTGCTAGAGTTAAGCTTAGCACGTCTGTCCAAAGAGTTCATGCCAACACAGAGATGGACAGCCAACAGACAGACATACAGAGCTTGAAAGCAGATATCAAGGAACTGAAGTCGTTGTTCGCCACAATGACCGCTAAGCCTCAGCAAGAGACAGACGATGATAAAGGGCCTGGTCCAGTTGTCCAGGGCCCTGTGGCTGAAAGCTGTGAAAATGCAGAGGTTGTAGCATTGAGAAAACAAGTCCAAAGGTTACAGAAGAAAATGTCATCCAAAGGGGCCAAGGTCTCAGGTGCACCTGCCAATGCATTGAGAGTGGAACCGTCCAGACCTGCTCACAACAGCCAAAAGTCATAAAAGCCTTCCAGAGACTCAGGTGAAAGCATCTGCTACAGGTGTGGTGAAAACTGGCACTTTGCCACCAAGTGTCAGAATGCAGAGAACCAGAGCAAAGTCATTCAAAAGCTCATTCACTCTCTCAAGAGAGCCAAAGAGGGACAGCCGCCGAGCCATGGAGAAAGGACTCCTGACACTGTCTGTTCCGTCAAGAAAAGTGAAGTGACTTCAGCTGTAGCCAGAGAGATTCCTAAAGGGCTTATAGGTCCACCGTCTGTTGTGCATTTGAGAGTGAATGGCCAGAAGTGTGATGCTGTGCTAGACAGTGGCTCACAAGTAACAATAATTTTTGAGACATGGTACAAGCAGCATTTGCCAGATGTACCGATCCGTCCTGTTTCAGGCCTGGCTATATGGGGATTGAGCGAGACTAGCTATCCTTACCTGGGTTATGTCGTTGTTGACGTAGAGTTTCCTGAAAGTGTCACTGGTTCCAAAGAATCTATCTCAGTGTTAGCATTGATCTGTCCGGGCCCCAGATCCCCAGACCAGATTCCTGTTATCCTGGGCACCAATGCCAGTCTTTTCAAACGGTTGGCTAAACTCTGTAGAGAGACTGCAGGGGTAGATATAGCTCAGACTTTGGGTATCAGAGCTGATGAACCAGTCCCTAGTGTGGTTCCGGTGACCTGTGAAGAAGAGGAGGACGTAGGATGTGTGAAGTGGATGGGCCCTGGCGCACTGACCTTACCTGCTGGTGGTGATTGTCGTGCTGTCTGTTGCGTGAAGTTAGAGAAGCCATTGGACAAAGGGGTGCTGATGGTGGATGCTTCGCCTACAGTCCCACTTCCAGCTGGTGTCTTACTGCAGCCCATGGTAGTTTCTAGTTCGGAGGTAGATGTGAATAATTTTCCTGTGCTGGTACGGAATGAGTCAGTACGAGATGCAGTCCTCCCCGTTGGAACAGTTATGGGTAATTTGTTTTCTGCTGATCCTGTGATGCCTGCCTTGCTGCCCAAGATTGAGACAAAGACTGGGGTGACGCCAACAGACTTTGACCCTCACCTCATCAACTTTGGCGACTCACCCATCCCAGAACATTGGAGATCAAGACTCCGGAAAAAACTGTCAGAAAGAGCCAATGTATTTTCCGTACATGAATGGGATGTGGGACTGGCGAGAGGGGTCGAGCATCATATCCGGCTGTCAGACACAAGACCTTTTAGAGAACGGTCGCGGAGATTAGCTCCTGCCGACATTGAAGATGTACGCAGACACTTGCAAGATCTTCTGAAAGCTGGCATTATCAAAGAGTCTCGTAGCCCATACGCTTCTCCGATAGTTGTAGCTAGGAAGAAGAATGGCAGTGTTAGAATGTGCATAGACTACAGAACACTAAATAGTCGTACAGTGCCTGACCAATATACCACTCCCCGCATTGACGATGCACTAGACTGCTTGACAGGGAGTAGGTGGTTTTCAGTATTAGACTTAAGGTCAGGATACTATCAGATTGCTATGTCAGAAGCTGATAAGGAAAAAACAGCCTTCATTTGCCCGCTAGGGTTTTATCAATTCGAAAGAATGCCGCAGGGAATCACTGGAGCGCCTGCGACATTCCAACGATTGATGGAAAGAGCCGTAGGGGACATGAACCTTCTCCAGGTATTGGTTTACCTGGATGACCTGATAGTCTTTGGGAAGTCCTTACAAGAACACGAAGAGAGGCTCCTCAAAGTGCTAGACCGACTAGAAGAGGTAGGACTAAAGCTGTCTCTTGACAAGTGCCAGTTTTGCCAACCCAATGTGAAATATGTGGGGCACATAATATCTGCAAACGGCATCGCCACAGATCCCGACAAGGTAGAGGCCGTCACTAACTGGCCTCGGCCCACAGATCTGAAATCTTTGAGGTCTTTCTTGGGGTTCTGCGGATATTATCGTCGTTTTGTAGCAAATTACTCCGCCATTGTCAGACCCCTCACAGAGCTCACCAAAGGGTATGCACCAACACAGAGAGGCAAGAAGCAGCTTAAAAAGAAGACAACAACCTACCTGAAAGAGTCTGAACCATTTGGAGACCGGTGGGATCAGACATGCACCGATGCCTTCCACCGCATTATTCAGTGCCTCACTAACGCACCAGTCCTTGCGTTTGCAGACAGCAACAAGCCTTACATCTTGCATACAGACGCCAGCTTCAAAGGGCTTGGTGCTGTATTGTATCAAGAACACCCAGAAGGACTCAGGCCAGTGGCTTTCGCCAGCCGAAGAGTGAGTGCTACTGAACAGCGCTATCCAGTTCACCAGCTTGAATTTTTAGCACTTAAGTGGGCGGTCGTGGATAAATTCCACGATTACCTCTATGGAGCTAGATTCACAGTCCGAACGGATAATAATCCAATGACCTATGTGCTAACGACAGCTAAGCTCAACGCCACAGGGCATCGCTGGCTGGCTGCCTTAGCGACATATGACTTTAACATCCAGTACCGGCCCGGCAAGAACAACATTGATGCCGACTTGCTGTCCAGGAATATGGCTGATGAGGTAAAGAGAGGAAAGTGGGAAGAGATACCTCAGAGTGGGGTGAAATCCATCTGTCAGAGGATCTACACTTCTGTGTCGTCTAGTACACCATCCAGATATGTTGATCAACTGGGAGCTTCCCCAGAGTGCATTCCTGATGTGTTCGCTTGCCCTACTCACCTTGACTTGCTTTCCTTGCGACAAATGTCCAAAGCTGATTTGAAGGAAGCTCAGCAGATGGATAACATCATTAGGAGAGTGATGGAAGCCATGCAGCAAGGGAAGTGGCCGAGTGACAAAGAGACAAAGCCTGAGATGATGCTGTTCAAGCGTGAGAGAGACCGTCTGTTGCTGAAAGATGGACTACTCCATAGGACGAGCAAGAAACCCTCTGGAGAACAGGTAACCCAGCTCGTGCTGCCTGCTGAGTTCCGAGGGGCTGTCCTGAAGTCATTACATGATGACATGGGTCATCTTGGAGTAGAGAGGACCACAGACTTGCTACGAAGTAGGTTCTATTGGCCCAAGATGGTGATGGACGTTGAAAAATATGTCAAGGACTGTGGAGAATGTGTCATGCGAAAACCCCTTGCAAGAAGGCTGCACCCCTGCACCAGATTGTAAGCCGTGGTCCTATGGACTTGGTTTGCATTGATTTTCTCTCCATGGAACCTGATTCAAGAGGAATTAGCAATGTATTAGTTGTGACAGATCATTTCACACGGTGCACACAGGCGTTTCCCACGAGGAACCAAAAAGCCCTCACAGTGGCCAAAGTTCTTGTGGAAAAGTATTTTGTGCATTATGGTCTGCCAAGCAGAATACATTCAGACCAAGGGAGAGATTTTGAGAGTCGGTTGATTCGAGAGCTCTTGATGATCCTGGGGGTACGGAAATCCCGAACCACACCGTATCATCCACAAGGGGACCCTCAACCCGAAAGATTCAACCGCACTCTACTCTCAATGTTAGCGACCTTGGGGCATGAAAAGAAACATTCATGGAGTCAACAAGTTCCATACGTTGTTCATGCCTACAACAGTACAAAATGTGACTCAACTGGATACTCACCATATCTGCTGATGTTTGGCAGAGAAGCTAGGCTGCCAGTAGATCTTTGCTTTGGAACCTCACCTGATGGAACCGGAGACAGACACCATACCCGGTATGTGGAGAAACTGAAGGGAGATCTTCAGAAAGCCTACCAACTAGCCCGCAACGCAGCAGATAAGACACATCAAAGAAATAAAAGAGCATACGACCAGAAGGTGCATTTCCAGACTGTTGACATTGGCGACAGAGTGCTGCTCAGAAACCTGGGGCTGAAAGGCAAACACAAACTCGAAGGCCGCTGGAGCTCTGTACCATATGTCGTGGTTGGAAAACTGCCCAATTTGCCAGTTTATCAGGTGAAACCTGAGGATGGAAAAGGTGGCGTGAAAACGATGCACCGAGATCATCTCTTACCTGTAAGTCAGTCCATGAGAATGCCTGAGATTAAAGATCATGGAGAATCACCATTGAGACCAAAGACACGTCTTCAAAGGAAGAACAGACACCAAAGAAACGTTGAAAGACCACCTGAAGTGCAAGATGGAGACACTGATTCATCTTCAGACATGGAATTAGATTATGGAAGAACTCGTAGATCATATGGAGAATACCTGCATAAGCTCTTACCTAGAAGGACCTATGAGGAGCCTGATGTTGCTGGTTCGCAGGAAGAGGAACATGAGCCATCTGTCCATGAACAAAACGAAGAGGATCAGAGCGTCTCTATACATGGTGAAGATAAAGTCTCTGACCATGAGGAACTTGATGAAGTGTCAGAATGAGACGAACATCAAAACCAAGCTCCTAATGACGAATGTGAGGAGGAGTGTCAGTTAGAAGATGATTCCAGTGCTCATACCACTGACTCTGACCACTCTGACTCTGAGCCAGAACTAGAAGAGTATAGAACACCTATTAGTACTCCTAAAGCTAAGCCTAGGTCTACACCAATGATAGATAGGGATCTTAGACCAAGAACTAGTTCTAAGAGACAAGTGAAACCTGTAATTCGTCTTACCTATGATGAACCAGGAAAGGCTAGAGATCACCCAATTACTATTGTGCATAAGGGCATAATTATTAAACTGGGATGTTAAGACAAAGTTCAAAGTTAGTCAAGGAAAGATATTAAACTATGTTATAGTGTGTCTCATGAGGACATGCAGACAGTTTAGAAGGGGGAGGATGTAGCCCTATGGGAAATTAGATAATAATTTAAGTTTAGAGATTCATAAATAGGGTAAGTTAAGTTCTAATAAATAGAATAAATAAGATTTAAAAAGGTTAAAAACATTTAGAAGAATATCACAAGAGTTTAAGGTATATATTGTGATATGTATGGAATTTCATGGTTATGCATTGGTTAATAAGATACATGTAATGTTTGTTTCTAATTTCATAGCTAAAGAAATGTTAGGATATTATCTTTTGTATCTAACAGAGAAATACTGGAAACGTGTATTTTATGTTACATTTGTATTATTTGAGCCAATGAGAGTTTAGCTAGAGGTCAAGGGTTATCAGGAAGTATGTGGGGGAGAAACGAACGACACGAGGACGAGAGAACACGCAAGTGGATGAACAGTGAACACACGGATAGTGTTTTTGCAGTAACCAATAGTTTATAGTTAGCTTAAGTGGTCGACTAGATCACAGGAAGTGACTGAACTGTGGAAAGAGTAAACGGGTTGTGTTGTGAATAGGGATGTAACGATTACCGGTATAATGATAAACCGTGATAAAAATGTTGACGATAACAATTACCGTTTTCTTTTGACATATCATAATTATCACGGTTGATTATCACGGTGTTTAATCCTTCCCAGCTTCATCCGAGCCTGCTTTTGACATACAGTAGGCCTGGTACAATGAAGCAAAATTGGTACCCTACTGATTCTGTTGTCTAATTGATGGTTTTAACTGCGAATTGGATTAGGCTACACCTGATTTTAAAAGGCGGAACATTTTCACCGCAAAACTTGCACTGTATCATTTGCACTCTGCGTCTTTTTATGTTCGCGTGCACATTAAATCCATTCCACTCACGTTATCAGAAGAACACAGTAGCCTAAAGTTTTATTTCGAACACTTACTTTGGTCTCACTCAGTGTAGGAATTTCACGGCGGCCACGTTTTTGCTCCTTGCGTTGGCCGTGATGTCCCTTTGAAAATCAGAGGTTTACAGGCGGTGCCCTTGGTGCCCTTCTTTCAATATTCTGCTTTGCATCCTACTAATAGCGAATTTTATTTAGCCTATGGCCTGTCAAAATAATCTTAGCATTCACAGCGCAAATTCATTTCTTTTACGCAGTGGAGAAAGTGACAGCGCAAGAAAGAAAGTGCGTCTAAATTCACCTATTGTTCTCAGTTGAACTACTCGCGAAGTAGCCTACTCATCACACAGACATCACAAGTATCACATGAAAGAGCTTTTTCTCAGCTTTTAAACGATGTTAGCCGCGAATCGCTGTGGTGAACGGTTCGCGAGAAACGTAAATAATATAATTAAATTTAATCATAAATTCTACTGAAGGTTTTCGTCCATCTCCCTACCCATTCCTCTCGGTGCAATACTTCACGAACCTTTCGTTTAACACATGACAAACCATATATCAGAATAAACAGCAGACCTTACCGAACATAAAGGTGTAAAGCAGTCCCCTGTACAGTTAGCCGTTCCAGAGTAATCCACTTTTGAATTTGCAGTACATTTCGACATGCATGGATGTCTCCAAATTTGGGCTTTAAGTTTTACAATGTGTTTAAATTGTTCCACATGATTTCATAACGGGCCAAATACAAAATAAATGTTACAAATATCGCCTATATATCGGTAAATCAGAGGACAGCTGACTAAGAGTTTGTGAAAGTAGATCACAAAATGCTAAGCATGCATCTAGGCTATTTGAGTTTCTTAAAGCTGAACTGTGCTTAAATTGTTCAATACATGATTTCATAACAGGCCAAATATAAAATAAATGTTAAATATAGCCTAGATATCTGTAAATATTAGATGTTCAGATGATTTGCAGTTCTATATAATATGTCATGTTTCATGTTTTTGTAATGTTTCATACAGTGATGCAGGTCTACTGCAGTGAATAGGCTATACAACTTTGATATTTTTTATAGCCTATGTGGCCTTTGTGCCCTCCACCAAATATGCCCAACTGAAGGCCAAGTGGCCTTGCCCCCAGAATGGTGAAATTCCAAGCCTGGTCTCACTCATTGGATCCAAATAACAGTAATAGCAACCTCCAAGTCATGGTAGGGTAAGTTAAGCGATAAGCACATAGCCAAT
Source organism: Alosa pseudoharengus (assembly GCF_046254945.1). Taxonomy (NCBI): domain Eukaryota; kingdom Metazoa; phylum Chordata; class Actinopteri; order Clupeiformes; family Clupeidae; genus Alosa; species Alosa pseudoharengus. The sequence continues at coordinate 29,581,326 of NW_027468859.1, read as the reverse complement.
TAAACATGAAAAACTGAACGGGACACTTTTTGAAACTATTTCAGCTTGTGTAGGCCTATCAGTGCTTTCTGAACATATTGAACACACTTTTAAAAATACCGTGATAATACCGAAAACTGTGATCATTTTGGTCACTATAACCGTGAGGTTAAATTTTCATACCGTTACATCCCTAGTTGTGAAACTTCGGATAGAAGTTTTGACAGTTAACAGAACGTAGTTAAATTTCCAAGTGAGTTAGCTGTGGAGGCTAGTGTTTGTGCTTGGACTGAGCTAACGAGTTCGCGGACTGCCAACTGTAATAGCACTGTAATACCAAGTCAAGAAGAACCTGGAGCTTCAAAGACCTCACTTCGGAACCAGTTGATGTCGTGGATGACAACTGCTGCGAAAGATCCTCGCTATTCTCCTGCGCACGCCCTGCATGCGTGACCCACTGCTTAATCTCAGAGGTACCACTTTTTATTTAGCCACTCGTGGTGAAGCAGCCATTTTGTGTTTGTAGGCTACAACGCACCCGAGCGACTATCAGGCCTGCAACGGTGAACATTTAAGTTTGGTTTATGCATTTAAAGGGTATTGCCGGCTTAAGTTTTATATTGGCCATAGTATTGAATATTTGAGTTAAAAGGTACAAATTGCATGTGAATGTGATTATTTGATGGGAACAGTTTACATTGTTGAAGCAATTTATTGTTGAATGTGTGTCATGTATATTAATGTGTAAATATAGTAAATAGTTATTTTTGCATATAAGTGTGTGATTATTAAGCTAAGGGGATATATTTAATTTAAAGGTGAATGGATGATTAATCACTTAGATTAACATTGCTTATGATTCATTAAAACCCAAAAGTAAATAAATACAAACAAGACAGACAATTAAAGTTAAACATTTTAGTTTATTTAATACTTTAAAAGAATTCAGGATAGCTACCCCTATTAATTGCCAGCATAGCAAAGGGGCGCTACACGAGGCTCACGTGCAGGAGGCACAGGTGGATCTACCTGGAGAGGCACTGGTTCAGCTGGAGCCGCTGGAGTGGGTTGTTGGAGAGTCTGGATCTGGGCAGTAAGACCCAGCAAGGTCTGCTCAAACGTGGCGAGGCCTTGGCGGATCTGAGTAAGCTCCTGTTGATGGTAACTCAGGAAAGAACCTTGTTTCTCAATAGCAGTCTTGACAAAATCCATGTCTGATTGGTCCGTTGGGTCCATGGTGGCGGAGTTATCTGTTACGGCCAGTAGGCCAGAGGTACTGGTTGGACCCCGAAGTAGGACACAAGCAAAAATGGTAACGGGTTAAACTGTAATTTAATGTTCAGTGAAAAAACAAGAACCGCTTCAAGCAACAGCAGGCAATGGCAGAGCACAATTGAAAGTCAATGAGTGAGCACAACACACAAGGTCCAGGGCAAACAATCCAAAAACAGTAATCCAAAATCGTGGTCAGAGATCGATCAGTCCAAAGTTCAGTAACAAAGTTCAGTCCAAAAAGGTCAAAACGTATTTCCACAAGTAAAGAGTAGCAGAGCAGCAGTAACATCCAGATGACATAGCAAGATAACTCCGCACTGAAGGATTCCAAGAGCCCAGCCTAAATACTGTGCCTGATTAAGTAATCAGACACAGGTGTGCTGAGCAGCAGAGCAGGGAGACAGGAGATGCAGTAAGTCAGCAGCAAAACATGGCATGGAGTTGACCACCTGGGAATGGAGCACCTAAAAGTGCCGCCAGCCAGGTAGGTACAGGAAAACATGGCTCAGGATCTGGAAGGTCCTGGACGATTCGTGACAAATAGGTCATAAGAACTTTTGTTGATCAACATTTGTCAAAAATATGCTCTCTAAACGGCGGTTTCTGAAGCTTTTTTGTCCATCAAAATTCCCACAGCATCTAAGATAAGTGAAATTGTGTTTATTTCAGCACAGCACACCTCTGTGTATCATAATCAATCAAACTATGGATGTTTTGATGGTTTGAGTATGATTTAAGAACTTTTGTTGATCAACATTTGTCAAAAATATGCTCTCTAAATGGCGGTTTCTGAAGCTTTTTTGTCCATCAAAATTCCCACAGCATCTAAGATAAGTGAAATTGGGTTTATTTCAGCACAACACACCTCTGTGTATCACAATCAATGAAAATATGGATGTTTTAATGGTTTGTGTATGATTTAAGAACTTTTGTTGGTCAACATCGGTCACAAATATGTCAATAGGTCATTCGCTTTGAGGCCTGCTGGTGCCACGCGGACGATATTCCCCCCATTTTTTTTTCAGAATGCGGTTCACCTACCTCTGATGAACAGATGACACCGATATGGGAGATAGACATTTTTTAGTTTTTTTAGCCTAACAACTTTTGCATTGACAGTGTAATTGCATTGTGCCAATACAGGTCAATAGGTCATTCGGTTTGAGGCCTGCTGGTGTCACGCGGACGACAATCCCCCCAATGTTTTTTCAGAATGCGGTTCACCTACCTCTGATGAACAGATGACACCGATATGGGAGATAGACATTTTTTAGTTTTCTTAGCCTAACAACTTTTGCATTGACAGTGTAATTGCATTGTGCCAATACAGTTCAAAAGGTCATTCGGTTTGAGGCCTGCTGGTGCCACGCAGACGACAATCCCCCCAATTTTTTTTCAGAATGCGGTTCCCCTCCCTCTGATGAATAGATGACACCGATATGGGAGATAGACATTTTTTAGTTTTCTTAGCCTAACAACTTTTGCATTGACAGTGTAATTGCATTGTGCCAATACAGTTCAAAAGGTCATTCGCTTTGAGGCCTGCTGGTGCCACGCGGACGACAATCCCCCCAATGTTTTTTCAGAATGCGGTTCACCTACCTCTGATGAACAGATGACACCAATATGGGAGATAGAATTTTTTTAGTTTTCTTAGCCTAACAACTTTTGCATTGACAGTGTAATTGCATTGTGCCAATACAGGTCAATAGGTCATTCGGTTTGAGGCCTGCTGGTGCCACGCGGACGACAATCCCCCCATTTTTTTTTTCAATAATAATTCCATTGTGTAATTCCATTATGCCAATACAGGTCAGTTCGGTTTATTGCTTGGTTATACCACAGACGACAATACCCCAAAACCCCCCAATAAGAAAAAAAGACAACATCCAACATGGCTTTACATTTTCTACATTTTACTAAATCATAGAGTCCTATCTGGGCTAAAGAGGAAAGGGACTATTCAACTATCCAACTTGTTATAATGCTTTGTTCAAAACCCAGCATCCATGATGGTGTGGAGGTGCATTAGTGCCTATGGCATTAGGTGTTCAGTGAATGATGAACACAGGTTTTAAGGAACATACTGCATTAGTGCCTATGGCATTAGGTGTTCAGTGAATGATGAACACAGGTTTTAAGGAACATACTGTACTGTATACTGTCATCCAGACAACGTCTTTTCAGGGAAGAATTTGAATATTTGAAGAAAATAATAATAATAAAAAAAATAATACATAAAACATAATTCTGCACATATTTAAAGTAGCCTGAGTGCTAAAATGGCCTGTCTGCAGTCCAGACCTGTTTATGGGTGCATGATGGAATGTACAGTAAAACATGATTTAAAAAGTCCCCAGATTGTTGATCCTATATCGGGCAGGAATGGGACCACATTTCATTCTCAAAACTCTAGCAATTGGTCTGGTCTCAGTTCCTAAACATTCATATAATTTTGTTAAATGAAGTGGTGAAGCAACACAGTGGTAAAAATGACCCTGTCCCAACTTTTTTAAGACATGTTGCTGGCATTTAATTAAAAATGAACATATTTTCCCCAAAAATCAATACAATTTATCTCCTTCAACAGTTGATATGTTGCCTTTGAACTATTCTCAAATAAATATTGGGTTGACATGATTTGTAAATCATAGCATTCTTTTTTTATTCATATTTTACAAAGCGTCCCAACTTTTTCGGGTTGTATATCAGGGAGGAATATTTCATCCAAAAATTGTCAAAAGCTGTTGAATTCATGTTATTTCCTATTTTTACAGAATCTCGTATATTAAAACCAGCGCCTTGTGCATGATTTAGCCTAACTGACAAGTCTTTCTTTTCACAGGACCTGGTCCGTTCCCTGCCATTCTGGACATACCCCACTTAGGTGGCGCTTTGACAGAATTACGAGCAAGCCTATTAGCCAATAAAGGTTATGTGGTCATGGCTTTGGCATATCATGGTTATCAGGATTTGCCCAAAGTTTTGAGGAAGCTTGACTTGGAGTACTTGGAGGAAGCCGTGGCATTCTTGCAGACTCACCCCAAGGTTAGTGTCGGAAGGATGCTGAATCTAACATTTTTCATTTAACAACGCTCTTGTTTATCACAGTGTGCATCTTTCCAAAGACATTGAAAGAAAGTGAACAAAAATATCAATCTAAAGCTTTTCCAGATAATACAGTGTTAAAGGTCAATGTGAGTGCAACAAGCTGACTCACTAGCTTAGGACCTCAAACTTCTTTCACATGTGACACAAATCAAAAAATAAAGTCTTAAATCCAATATTTCTGATTCTGATTCTTTATATAATGTCAACTGAGATGATACAATTTAAAACTTAAATTCAAATACATTTTAAAATGAAATGTGACGGTCAAAAGACTGTGATGCTCTATGGTCCAGGGCTTCTGCATCACACAAACTATTTAAATATTTAGCCGAGCTTACATATTCATGTTATTTTTTCTATCTCTAAACAAGCCTACAAAAACTTGCGTCTACATATTAGAAAATGAACGTACATTTCTGCAAAATATATTTTTCATAAACATATTCAATTATTGCACAGAAATGGTTCTAACAGTCAAAATGTTTTTGTTTTGCAGAAGATTTCTATCAATGGCATAACAATGTTCTTCATTTCAACTGCATGTAATTTCTCTCAATCGTTTCTTTAATAAAAAAATATCTCAGGTAAAAGGACCAGGCATAGGGATCCTCTCCATCTCCAAGGGTGGGGAACTAGCACTTGCAATGTCAGCATTGCTTCCTGGGATCTCTGCAACTGTCTCCATCAATGGATGTAATGCTGCCACTTCCTTTCCCATGCATTACAAAGGCACGGTGATCCCCCCTCTCAACGTCGACAGGGGCAAAATAATCCTCAGAAAGGATGGACTTCTGGATCCAAGGGACGGAGTTCCAGATCCTATGCTGGAAGAGAACCGGAACTCTGTGATTCCCATTGAGCGTGCCAGCTGCCACTTCCTGTTTGTGGCCGCTGAAGACGACAGGAACTGGAACAGTCTTTTATTCAGTGAACAGGCTGCTCAACGACTCCGGGACCACGGGAAAGACAACTATGAGCTGGTGCGGTACCCGAAGGCAGGTCACTTCCTGGATGTTCCCTACATGCCCCACTGCCCCTCCAGTTTCCATCCAGCAGCAGGCGCTGTGGTGGCATTTGGAGGGGAGCCCAAGGCTCATGCTGAGGCCCAGGTTGATCTATGGAAGAGTGTTTTAGAACAAAAAAATACTGTTCCCGGAACGGTTAATTTCGTTCCTGTTAGCTGTTTAATGCTATAGAATTATGTCACATCTTTCTCATCCAGCTTAAACCAAATGTAATAATATTACAACCATTATTAAATAATAATCATTATATTATTATTAATAATAATAATAATTAAATAGGCCTACAATTATTTCAAATGTGTAGTTTATTGTTAAAAGAGAAAATGTCCACACAAACGTAACGACATTATTAAGACACGTGGTTATGCCACTCGGGCAACAACAAATTCCAACTGTCGGGGGGAAAGGCCATCCAGTAGGCCTACTCATACCGTAACAAGCCATCTGTGCATTAGGCAAACAGAGGTGTTGGCGCCATTTAGCCAAATGTTCGCTAGTCCATCATTAACGTGGAGTCGACAAATATAGCTATTGTTATTGTGTTTGGAATGAGCGTTTTAATTAACGATGGATCGTAATTTACCTCTTATTTAAAATGTGGAGTGGAGAGTTTGTAATACCTCCATGTTTGTAATCCACCGCTCTCTCTCCATTCAGTCAGAGCCATATAAAGGTAGAGTTGCGACAATGGGTGTTCAAAATTCCGTTGGTCACGTGGTTTGTGTAAACCTCAACTAGTTCCCGGAAGTGATTGACAATGGATTAGAATGCATTAAATAGGCTACTGTTCAATAGACAGAGCCACGATTTTGGGTAATTGACAGTCAATAAATGCATTGATATACAATATTTATAACACAGTGTAATTATTGTGTAAACTATGTAGTTATCCTACCATTACAGCAATATTAAATTAAATTCCAGACCTTATATCTTAGCCTTCTATATAAGGTGACCTTTTTTTCCGCCCTTTTACGTGTCACTTAATATTAATTTCTGTACAAAATCAAGACGGGAGATTCTTTCGAAAACGCAATTGCACCCACCCCATAAGTGTATCTAAATTATCGCTATATAAAATAAATGACCTCGTACAGTGACAAGAAAAGTGAAGTGTTTTTGAGACTGCGTGTAGCCTACAAAAGCGCATGGAGCTCCTGTGAAGCTCGTTGCAACGACAAACTGTAACACAGCTAGTCTAACATTACTTGTTTGAGTTTTCTACCCCGCGTTTCCTCTGGTAGTCACTGATCTGAGCTAATGAGCGAATAGACCTCCTGTTCCTCGTGCCCCACCTGTCATGTCTCTATTCCCCACTAGTGGGGCGCCCCACACTTTGAGAACCACTGCCATATTGTATGTTCATAGCCTGGGTGCCATTCCGAACTTAGTCCCGCCCCACGGGAAGTTCGGTCTGGCATAGACCTCTCCAGAATATATCCCGCCTCCTAGCTTCCGTATCCATCCAACTTCCGGGCGTGGATTGTCTATGGGAAATAACATGGCGTTTTGAAAGATCGTACCTGTCAAACTCTGTAGGTGACAAAGTAGAAAAAGCTGCTGGGCAGATTGGCCTACACACTTCTGCCATCTAGTTTCCACTGGATTTTTTGATTTTCGGTGCCGTTTAAGTAGTATAGTCTATAGTATACTACTTAAACGGCACCGACAATCAAAAAATCCAGTGGAAACTATATGGCAGAAGTGTGTAGGCCAATCTGCCCACCAGCTTTTTCAACTTCGCTACCTACAGATGTTTTACCGGTATGATATTTCGAAACGCCATGTTATTTCTCATAGACAATCCACGCCCGGAAGTTGGATGGATACGGAAGTTACGGAGGCGGGACTTATTCTGGAGAGGTCAATTCAGTCAGCGAATGTCTGATGTGATGTCACACAGGAAGTGAACCTCAGCTGTCATGGTAACGTGCGCAGGAAAATAATTACTTTTTTTTTTTTATTAATTAGGCAACGAAAACTTTGAGGAGCGAAATAAAACCGGTATTAACCGGTTACCATTATTTTTAAATAAGTGTTCCTGTTCCAGAACATAAAAAATAATAACGTTTCCGGTTTCGTTCCTGTTCCCTGTAAAATACAAAAAGTTCCCGGTTTTCGTTTTCGTTCCTTGAACCAGTTCAAAGCCCTGCTTTAAACACATGCAATATCATGAACACTATGGGCCGAATAACACACATACAAACACAAATTCTCACTCTCTATCTCCATCTCAGCTTTTCCCTCCATCCTGCACACTACTGCTCTCTCTCTCTCTCTCTCTCTCTCTCTTTCCCACTCCATTTCCCTCTCCCACTCCATCTCTCTCTCCCTCTCCCACTCCATCTCTCTCTCTCCCTGGTGGAGGACTGGTAAGGGCCTGAGAGCAGTGGGCACCATGCTGGGTCCGTAATGTTGTCCACTGAGTCCACTTCAGCCTCTCAGCCTCAGCGCAGACCCATGTGACTGCCATTATGACACAACCCAAATCATTAGCTATGATTGGCTGGGAGACACCCACAATTGAGCTGACTGACTGCAGTCTAAGTAGGTCTAGTTTTACTTCCTGATGTAGAAACATTTTGTTAATTTTTGTAATATACTTCATGTTGTGTGTGAAGAACTCTCCGAATGTTAAATAGATTTTTTCCACAATGCTAGCAAAACAGTGGGGAAACCACCTGTTACAAAGGTACTGGATATACTGTACTTATACTTTATACTTCTTATATACTTTATACTTCTTATAAATACGTTATACTTCTTATATACTTATACTTTATACTTCTTATATATAAAGTATATAGTATAGGCCTATACTTCTTCGTTTGGCTGACACTTTTATCCAAAGCATCTTACATACTGTATGTCAATTATGACAAGGGCCAGAGCAAAAAGACGCTTTTCTATCAACTTAGAAAACAAGACTATATACACTATTCAATGATTTCTTTTGAAATTAAATTTTTTGAAATAACACTGAAAAATAATGGTACAATTGGTTTTACTCTTGGTTCACTTGGTGATAGCACTAGGTCACACTAAGACATTGCTATTAGCATTGACTATAGCATTGCTATTAGCATTGACTCCACTAACAGTTAATGGACTGCAGTGGACTTGCATATTAATTCTCCCTTTCACTTTGTCTTCCAAAGTGGCCACTTTACCACTAAATAGACAGAAACACAACATAAGGGAATAGATTTTCCTGTAATGATGCAGGCAACATGGTAGGTCTCAACCCCCTTCCCCCTTTGCAGGTTGCAGAAAAAACACTGCTTCGCCACACATTGTCTCTTTTGGTGTTAGTTCACCATCACTCTTCTTATACTCATTCTCATACAAAAAAATAAATTTTCGCTCCCATCTTGGAGTTCCGTAAAAAAAAAAAAATCCATATTAGTAATAATTAATCACTTCACTGTCCTGGTGGACACATGCCAGTTGCACACTCCTCTAAACTTTGACATCAGTGGCACTGTGTTGTAAGATAGATTTGCTCATTTTAGTATGGCCCTTCACTGTGAACAGTCCAACGCACATCTATGTCATAAGCTTGCTTTTAAATCAACATCTGTCAATATGCCTCCTGTCTGGAGTAGATTTTCAGAGAAAGTAGTCACTAATGGTTTTTAACACATTTGAGGGCAAAATGTGAGAGAAATAATTTTGTGTCATGTTTATATTTTCATTCATGATATTTTCAATTTGTTCATGATTAGGCCATATATTAAATACGTAAATACAGATAGTTCTCTTGGTTATGTGTTAAACATATGACAAGTACAGTAAAATAACTCTAGGGTGAAGAGGTTCCTTCCAGTCACTATTCCTGACACTACTATGCCATCTTGTGATCACTGTTGGTAAATTCCTCTATGAGAGACATTACAGTTTTTTTCAAACTTACACACACAAATCGGTAACACTTTACTTGACAGTATCGACATAAGAGTGACATGACAATGTCATGAACACATGACAGTCATGAAACATCCTAACCCTAACTCTAACCTTAACCCTAAACCTAACTTGTTATGACAAAAACCGGATGTCACTTAATAACAGAAGCGTTATGTCATAAACATTTATGACTTGTTTATGACACATTCATGACAGTGTCATGTCACTCTTATGTTGATACTGTCAAGTAAAGTGTAACCCCACAAATCTTTACATGTCACAATCACAACATGTCAACTTGTCGCTCAAACCTCATAACCCCATACGGAATCTGAAAAATCATAAACCAATTCTTAGCCTTTGACACTAACACACAAAATCTTACAGTACATAACTTGATTTTCTTCATCTCCTTTCCTTTCATTCCAACCTATCAAAATGGCACACTTATTCATCGGTGCCTCACACTCACTGACACAGCTCTTTCAAAAATATTAGATTTTTGTCCAACTACATGGTGGTTGTTGTATCTTGCTTTCTCTTTTTCTTGTGTGCTGTACAATACTATTCACAACCGTTATTTGGAAAAATACATAGTTTTGGTTTCAGTATTGCTTACATGTTTCCTGTGTATATTTCAACTTATCTCTGCAGAATACTTTCACTCTTGAATGAAAATATACATAAAACGTATGTACAGAGTTGAAAAAAGACAGAGCTTTGAAAATGCGTGTAAGTGGTTGTAATGGTCCAGCAGACAGCTTGCATAAACCAGCGAGTGGCGCTAGAACTGCTCTGTCAAAACATGTGGGGCAAAACATAGACATACGCATGTAAAACACACCTACTTATGCAGATGCTCTTAACCAACTATGCTGAAATCCCTACATATTTGTCTTGTTATTGCATAACATAACGGCAAAACCACATATTGCTCCGTGCCAAACTGTAGGTCGACGCACTACATTCCTATAAAAAATCCAATGACCTGAGAAAAGGGTCATGTCAAATCTTTACAATATTGGCACAAGATGAAGTAGACTATTTGTACAAGAATTAACTCATACATCAAATGGCCACTCAGGAATACAGTCCCAAACGTGTATTTAACGCCATGCTCGCGGGGCACCTAATATTCAGTAGTGGGGCGTACGCGCGCAGCCACGCACACACATGCACGAAATACAGCACATGTTGCAGTCATTACACTTGTGAAAACGTCAACGAGAGAAAGAGGCGGTCCCTAGTAGAGACCTACTACAAAGTCTCTGGTATATCGTAGAAGTTTGGATAACTCTCATGCCGGTTCGTGCAGAACTATGGAACTTCAAAAAAACGAGGAGCCCCCACAACATGCTGTCAACTTACTCGGGGCTGGGGGCGACAACCAGTCCAAACCTGCTGACAGTGCCCAAAACAGTCTGGCAAACAAACGCAATATCCTTATCGTGGTAAGTGAGTGACCTTTAACATTTGTTCATCTTTGAACGTACTTCACTCCTTCACTGTCTGTCTTCTGTGATGACTACAGGTTATCTAGGTAGAGGTATACAATTAGTTTATAATTAGCGGCATAATCGCTGGTGGTGTTGGACATTCGGTAGCTTTATCACCACATGCTATTGAAGACCACTAAACGGCTGCAGATAGCGGGCATCTGGATATTGTAATATATTGCGGACGATGTGTATTGTAGATTATAATGTAAACGAATTAATGGTATAGGCCTATACATTTATATATATATAGATAGATAGATAGATAGATAGATAGATAGATAGATAGATAGATACTTTATTGATCCCCAAGGGGAAATTTAAGGTCTCAGTAGCATACAGACATCACACACACATTTACTAACAGCAGAAAAAAGTAATTCAATAAGGACAGTAGAAGATAAAGAATATACTAAAATACAAATTATACTAAATAACACAAAATCTAAATCAAGTCTAAAAACAGTATCCACATAGTGGGTGATTATTTATGAGGCGCTTGCAATCACTGAGGCATGGACTGAGCCTGTGATTCTCTGTGCATAGTAAGGTAAGGTGCTCTGTGTGAGTGAGTGTCATGGTGATGGTGCAAATGAGTAAGTCCAACAGTGCAACAGTGCAAGAATAAAGTCTAGAGACCAGCATAAAATAAATATAGAGAACTTTATAGCTAAACTCACTTCTTTCAGGAAAGAGAAAATGGTATATTTTGTAAAACACTTGGAAGTCTAGATGACAGATGAGTTCATATTGCTCATCAATGATGCCAGTCCATTCGAACATAAAACCATTTGATGAATGTTGAAGCATTCATCTTTTTGTTCAGTGTGTCTGTGTGATGTTTAAGATGTTCCTGTTCTAGCCTAGAAGCCCTATGCCTTCAGTTGTCAATTGCATTGCACCATGTCAATACTCACTTCTGTGAAATATACAGAATACAAAATGATTATGCAAGGATAGTTTAATCACCAGTGTCAACCATCATTTTAGGATGAAAGGCCAAATCTTTCCCACACAGTTCTGAAACATGAGAGGCCACTAATTCTTTTTTTTTTTTTTTTTTAAAGAAGTGGAACTCAATCTCTCTCTTTGAGGCACTGCAGAGCAAACCTCTCTCCACATGCGTGCCCACCCGTGCAATATATAGAAGTGGGTATTCTTGTGTCATAAAGAACAGATGCATGGCATATGTCAGCAACATCAATATTGTGTGATTGACTATTTTGAGACATAGCGCATGTGGCTTTGGTTATGATAATATAGATAATAAATGGCCTGAGTTATACTGTAATTGTTGGGTAAATCATTGTGGATACTGTACAGTATATGTTCAATCTGGCTGCAAGTGATATTCAGCTATTTCAGATCAGTTAGGAGGCTGTCTGAAGCCGCAATCTAATCGCACAATATGATTGCAAAGTGTAGTTTGATTTCTCTCTGGTGACAGCCAGAGTTGCTACGCTTGTAGAGTTTGTTGCCTAATCACCTTTATTGCTGCATGTTCGCCTTTCAATTTGAGTTAAAGCTTGTTAAGCCACTATGTTAAGCAGCTGAGAAAACCCCCTAAATGATCTTTTTTCAGCTTGAAATTGCTGACTTTGTCTAAAGTGAGTGGCCCTTTATTTGAGGTTTGTGATAAATGACAGGTTGTGTCTTCATACAAAATAGATTTAGCTGTATTATTTTGGGCAGTTTAGTGAAGGCAGGTAATTTTTTTAGGCTTAGGACAAGAGGAGTATACTGAATGTTTAGACAATATAAGTGAAACATCGTTCACATTGCCAAATTCAAATTTTCCCTAATGACACAGTGGGGGATTCCTTTGAATGTTTTATGATGTGCGATTATGAAAGACATCTCAGAGCTGTTTATCTTATCCACAGCCAAACACTTCATTTCTTACATGTTTTTCATCATCTCGACACTCCCCAGCCTCTCTGTGTGTGTGTGTGTGTGTGTGTCCTTGAGATACTTGCTTTTACACTGCAAGTAGACACACACTCTAGCAGAAGAGAGAGAAAGAAAGAGAGAGAGGGAGAGAGAGAGAGAGAGAAAAAAAAAGAGAGAGGGATTGTGTGTGCTAACAAACATCATCTCTGTGTTGTTGTCACAAGCATGCAGCATGTTGAAATGGTTTGGGAAAAGCCCTTTTCTTTTTTATCTTCACTACACACACACACACACACACACACACACACACACACACACACACACACACACACACACACACACACACACACACACACATACAGGCTCTGGAGTGCCAAGATGATGAAAAACATGTTTCCCCCACCAGTGTCTCGCCCATGCCTGTTTTCCCATGTACATCCTGCATTGCTGGTCTCCTGCCTGGGAATGTGAAGCGCCTAAGCTCCTTCTTATCCTCTCAGGCCCTGCGCCTTCCTGGAGCATCCATACATTGTGTCTCATAAGCAAGGGAGGCTTTTCCTCCGGACATCCAACTGAATCCCTGCCCTCTTTTTTGAGCCATCTCTTCAATGACAATTAAAGAGGTCTGTCTCAGTTGTGCTAGGGCGGTGTAATCTCTGCCAGGCTTGAGACCCCCAATCTCAACACACACACACACATGCACACACACGCACACACGCACACACACACACACACTCACACTCACACACACACACACACACTCACACTCACACAGACACACACACACACTCACACTCACACAGACACACACACACACACACACAAGAGCGCACACACACACACACACACACACAGACACACACACACACACACACGGACACTCAATCATACACCACAGATAGACACACCCACCACATACACAACACCACAGATAGACTCAATCACACACACACATACAGACACACACGCACACACACGCGTCTGTACAGAGAGAAAGTACGCGGTACACGTACACCCTCCTTGGTCGAGGCTCTGAAACCCAGAGATGAAAGGAGCTTGTGGTATGTATGCCCACACGTCACCCTGCCTTGTCACCTCTAGTGCAGCCCATGTGCAGATTTAGCTCCTAAGCCCCATGATCCTCCACCTTTGAACCTCCCAGGCTAATTACAAGCCCTGGGTCCATGTCGCGTGGCCTAACCCTGGGTGAACAAGGGTGGCAGCTCCCCTAGTGCTCCGGAGCACAGCCGGGGTGTCATGGGCAAATAGCTGAAGTATCTGAGAGTGGAAAGATTAGTAACAGTGGAATTAATGCGGCGGGTACCCCTTGCCAAACCTCAGTCACAGAGATAAGCAGGCTGCATTAAGTCGTCAGTTACTGCCTATGAAAGTGACTTCTGGAGAAAGAGCAGCCCAGCTCTCAACGCTGCCAGGGTGTGTGAAACAGTGTGTCTCTACAGTTCAGCACTGTATTTTGAAACCGTGTCTTTTAGTGCAGTCCCATTTTAAACACTCTAAGTTGTAGTATATGTTTTTATGGATTAGTTATACATACTGTTATGCTTTTGTTTTGTTTACACCATTCATGGTACAGCCCACTGCGCACCACTCATAGTTTATGATCATAGCCATAATTGCAGTAGATAGAGTGGCGTGCGTCTGTCCTGAGGCTACTTGCAGTATGTTTTCACCACAGGAACACATAACGTAACAGCAAAAAGCAAAAAGACAAATAACATGATGGAATAGGAATTTGCAAAGCCCACTATGTCAAACTCTGTGATAAGTGTGATATTTAGCATTCCTTGGTGAAACAGAACTGGCACAGTGCTTCTAGTAGTGCATACTGTTTTGTGTGTGTGTGTCTGTGTGTGTGTCTGTGTATGTGTGTATGTGTGTGTGTGTGTGTGTGTGTGGGGGGGGGGGGGGTCATGATAGATACGGATAAGTGACATACAGTATATACAGTATACTGTGAGAGAGCTAAGAGTTCATGAGTGCAAAGTGCCTTTTAAGCTCTGATTGGAAAGAACTGAAATGGTTCCCAGAGGGGCAACCTAAGCTTCAGAGCCATACAGTGCCCTTCCAAATTAGTGGCACTCCTGGTAAAGTTGACTAAAACCAGGTATAAAAAAATGATTTAGAGTAATCTCACAATGAAAACATATGGTGACACCAAGATATGAAGATAAATTGCCAAAGGGTGATTTTTAACACCTCTTTTTACTCAATTTTACCAGGAGTGGCAATAATTGTTGAGAGCACTGTGTGTATTGAAGAGTTCCTGTTCCTGTGAGGCTTCAGATGTTACAGATGCTGAGAAACACAGCAGCCAGATCCTGTGAGAACACCTGGTGGTGGCAGGAGATTTGGAGGAGTGAGAGGAAGGGAGAGAGCGGTCACTGTGGGAACATAAACAGCCACAAAACAGCCACTCCATGGCTCATATATAGATTATATTTAAAGCTAAACATTTATCTAGGAAGTAACCACACTCTCCGCCATGTCTTGGGATGGTCAGTAGTTATTTATCTTAGTCCAACTTTAGTAGAGTTACATAAGTATTGGGTTGACTGGTAGATCTGAGAGTACAGTCTGAGAGTACAGTGGACAATAGCAGCTTTTCATAGGGCAGGAAATTGGGGATTTCGTAACTGTGATAAATGACTTAATTTGTGGAAGTAGCTTGTGAGGAGTCCCTTGTAGGGAGGGCTGGATGATTTGGTGTTCATAACAAATGCCCTGGTGTACTGTATTTCAAAAGACTTACAGTTGAGAGCGTGCAATACCTTAAGTGGAAACCAGAGAAAGCAGTCTGGCAAACAAGCTCCAGTCAGACGATGTGAGAAGAGGATGCGTTTGTTCTTAGTAGCCCTGACACCACCCTCCTTGTTGCTTACACAAGTAACTGGGTAGTTCTCGTGTTGAAGTGCTCTGTCTGGGCTCAGGGCAGATAACCGAAGGCATGCTGTACTGTAGAGACATAGAGAGCAATGGTTTACATTACAGTAAGTTGATCCACATTGATTGTGATGTGTGAATAGGTAATTTTATTCATAAAGTCTTCAAAAATTCTTGGTGTTGATGACTGTCTTTTCTCCGTTTGTGGACTTCTTAGACAGAGAAATGGCCGGCCGTACGCAGCTATTTTGGCTAATGAGCAGGACACATGTGCTCATTGGCTAATGAGCGTAACGCAGGACACATGTGCCTCCCATTAAGGGGCCCCTCTGTAGCTTTAAAGTCATTTTCATTTAACGTGGACAGCCAATCTAGACCCAGACAATGGTATGGGAAAACACAGCGTGTTTTGGTTTGAGGTTCAGGAGGAGACATGGTGTTGTTCAATCTGTCTTAAGCTCTTTTCCCGTAAATCATTCACCACTGGAACAAGACAAGCACATGCTCAGCAGTCAGCACAATAGCCTGGTTTGCCCCCGTGTCTGTCTTCTTAAGGATGTGGCTTCATACCCCACACTGTTATGACCATTGTCCTCTTATCAGCAGTGTTCCCTCATCTGGGGTGCTGGACCCATAGACTATAGACGGTTTCATGGAGCGTTCGGGCGTTGCTACGGTAATGCGTCTGGCCCTAAATTGACTTCCGCTCTATTTTGGGTTTGTGTATCTTTTACTGTACCACCGGCAACAATGGCACCTGCAACAAACACAATTAAGAATACAATTAATACAATTAAGCCTAATGAACAGAAGGAAGTTGGGCTCGGGTTGTTGTGCTGTGGGATGCAACCTCACGTCCGGAACAAATGCCATTTCCAAAATTAAAATGTTCCGATTCCCAAAAGAAGAGAGCCAACTGAACCCCATGATGTTCTGGAAGCCAACTGAACCCCATGATGTTCTAGAAGACAACTGAACCCCATGATATTCTAGAAGCCTTTTTTCAGGGACCCAAACAAAGCTTCAAGCACTCTACCAAGAGCACTCCCATGAAAGGTCATCGTTCACCCGTTCACCTCCTGCCGTCAACACTGAGGAGAGAAAACTGGTTGGCCGCACCCAGCCACAAATCATGCACCCATCAGCTCACTGTTTTTCAGACGCACGGAGCCTACACTGCAAAAACTGCTTATCTAAACAAGTGTTATTAATCTTACATTAATCTAGTTGGTATTGTTTTCAACTTACTTCTCATTTCTCCTGAACAAGGCTGCAGTAGGCACTTCAGCATTGTTGATCTTCACATGAAATGTAGTGACGTTTGTAATATTAGATCGAGTTAAAAAATGACACTGGACTAGACAAAAGCAGAAGCACAACCAACCACAACAGTTACCACAACGGTTTAGATTTGATGTTGTTACCCCACTCTCTCTTTCTCTCTCTCTCTCTCTCTCTCTCTGCAGGTGTTCTTGCTCCTGACACTGAGCACCATCCTTGCTATTGCTTTTGCCTTGAAGTCGTCTGCCTGCTGTAAAAGCCGTGAGTCTCGAAATAGAGCAGTACTCCTCCTCCACCTTCACTTCACCTTTCGCCCGTCCAGATCTCTTTTGGTTCTGTGACAGTCTCTCTCACTTCTTATGCACTTTTAACTTCATGGTCCAACACCTGTAAAACTTCAGTGTTCAGTGTTTTTAAATGATTTTTATTCCTTATAACTTCCATTGTAGACACACTTACAGTATCATCCATTTAAAGTCTCAGTGTCAGTTAGTGTTTTTTTTCTTTGTCAGTTCTTTTCCCGAGCATGTCCTCCAGTGTTGGCAGCGCTTGGCAGGACACTGACAGGCTCCATCTCCTGTGCCCTCTCCACAGATAACAGCTGTAAGAACCGCTGCAGTGATGCTCCGTCCGGATCGGGCTCGTGCCGCTGTGACCAGCAGTGCCAACAGGAGGGCAACTGCTGCCTGGACTACAAAGAGGTCTGCGTGGAGCCCCGTGAGTGACCTCTTCCATAGCAACGCTAAAAACAGAGGCATTTCCCATGATGCCTCATGGGTCGCTGGCTCAATGCTGCTTCTCCTGCATGCCGCTGCTGCATCATGGGGATCGTGTGTGTCTGTGTGGTTCGCAGTGTGTGTATAACGTGGCCAGAAGGCAAGACAGAGGGAAAGCAGGCTGTTGGTTGTTACAAATATTTTTTAACTTAACTCAATCTGTTAAAATCTGTGTTTGTGTGTGTGTGTGTACGGGTGTGTGTGTATATATGTGTGTGTGTGTTTGTGTGTGTGTGCGTGTGTTTGTGTGTGTGAGAGTGTTAGGAAGAGGTTATGTGTGCAGGGGCGAGTAAATACTGTGTGCGTAACCTTTTTTAGATTATAGTCTTGCGAGAACTTCTCTCAGGGCACATACATAACAAATCAGGGAAAGTCCTGCAAGTGACTGTAACCTGACTCCCACTCCATAAGCTGTAAATGGGGCCCATGGAATGAATGGGAGCGGAATGCAGGGGTGGCTTGGCAGACCTGGCAGGCCCCTGCTGTGGCCATCGGAACTCACCATCTTAAAAATCCACCGGGAGAAAATTCCCCTGCCCACTGGGGCCTCATCGGCCACCGAGGGCAACGGCCTGGAACGGGTGTGGTGCCCTATTCAGACTGGGATTGTATGTGCGGTTTGGTAGTGTGCCTACGTGTGTGTGTGTGTGTGTGTGTGTGTGTGTGTGTGTGTGTGGTTGAGTTTGATATCTAATGGGATTATAGAAAGGCATTTGAAACTGTATCAGTTCACATTTTTATCAGTAGGCCTATTCCTGATTTGCTTCGGTACAGTGCACAGTGTGGTTGTGCACTTTGATATGTAGTTAAGATTTACTGTATGTAGATTTACTGTATGTTTAATGTATGTAGAATAGATATTCAGTTCAAGCCTGGTTTGTGATTTCTTTTTGGTATGCGAAAGAATAGATCTGTTTCATTCATTGCTTCATTTTATCTGTTTCCTTAAGCTTTTAGAAAACATGCAAAAGCGGTGGAGATGAATGCGATATATGGACATAAGTGGACATAAGGCTCCGTTGTGTATCAGAGGCGGTGGTAGCATAGTGGCTAAAGAGCTGGGCTAGCATGCAGCAGCCTGAAAAGTTGTGGGTTCCAACATTGTGCCCTTGAGCCATTGTGCTCTGAGGACAATAGCCCTTGTCATACAATTGGCATTTGTAAGTTGTTTTGGAAAAAAGCATCTGCTAAATGATTAAATGTGTTATATTGATGTATTTAATGTTGAGCATTTCTTAAAGGAAAATTCCGGTATTTAGCACTTTGATATTGAGTGGAAGTTTATACGCGGTTGTGAGGTGTCTGAAAAAATAGTTCCACAATAGCAAATAAGACGGCTGGAAATCCTACATTGCGCCGATATATTTGATTTTAATAATCAACGAACACCACTAACCACTCGGTGAGTTGCACAGTTTTGAAAACGAACGTTAAGGGTTATTTTAGGACATGTTTGTGCATGCCTGTTGCAGCCACTCTGTTCCAGTCAAAGGCGATTCAAAACGAGTCAGAAAAGTCGAGACAGGACAAATCGTCAAAATTTCGGTGTCCACCACTCTAGTTCATCAAAAACAAACCGGACAAGGGACTCAAAGTGCTAAATACTGGAATTTTCCTTTAAGAAAATGTGTATATTGAGTGGGGTCAGTGTTCTGATGGTTTCTGCAAGCAGTAGACACCTTAAAATGGCCCTCTTCCTCTCTGCTCTCATTTTGGAGCCAAAGCTCTCGAACATATTTCACACACGCAAGAGCGCACACACACACACACACACACACACACACACACACACACACACACACCCGCCTCCTTCACACACGCAACAGCACACATATACACACGAATACAGACAGACAGAGGGGTCCACTTTTCTGCACTGTCGGCAAGAACTGTGCTAGTGGAGGAAATCACAGTGGACACACACACGCTCATGCTCATTCACACGCATTCACACACACACACACACGCACACACACACACACACACACACACACACACACTTATCGGTGCCATCCAGGCTGCCTCAGGATGGTAATATTGTGGGTGGAAGACAGGCCACTTATTATCCACTCACTCTCACACTCTCCGCTTCATTCAAGTGTCTCTCACTCATTCACACGCACAAGCGCGCACACACACACACACACACACACACACACACACACACACACACACACACACACACACACACACACACACACACACACACATATGTCCAGGCTCACTGCCCACTCTCACACACATAAGCGGTGCCACCGAGACTGACTCAGCGCTGATTTGTGTCTGTGACTGGCCCCTGCCTGCTTCCCCCACCCTCAGACACACACACACACAAACACACACACACACACACACACAGAGAGAGAGAGAGAGAGAGAGAGAGAGAGAGATTATGAGAGAAGGCTTCAGTCACAGAGACACACAGATGTCTGATGTACTACTCACTAGGCTGAGGACATAGCAGACGTTACTCATCCGCACCGCACGCGCAGATGGGAGGAGGCTGTGGAACGTCGTGAAAGTCGCTAAAAAAAGTCTCCGGTATTTTTTTGGACTTTAATGTTAAAAAAATAACTTGTGGTCGTGTCCAGTGCCCCTGGCATCGGGTCCATTTTGGTCAAGACTAACAGTGTGGGTTGTTATTCTGAGGTGCGTAGTGTACACGGACGCATCTGGGAAACTTGGCGTGGGCTTTGACGGTCTGTTTGCTTTTCTCGGGACGGAGGTGGTCGTGCGCTCCAGACTGTCAGTGGTCGGAACGCGAGTCGCCCTGGGTGGCACCGAGCACGTTGCACCCTCTCTCTTGCTCCAGTTCACAATAAAGAGGAGCTTTGTGAACCTTTTCCCCCCAAGTTCGCCAAAAAAAAAACAACCGAGTGAGATCATAATTCTTCCATGCATTAAATGGAACTTTTGGACCCGGCTCACTAGACCACAGGTCCAATCTTTATACGTCATGAGACAACGCACTGTCATGTGTAGCCTATTTTTGGAGCAGATTCTGAATCACAAAAACGTACCAGGGGACAGTGGCGTCATTGTGAGCCCAAAGCGGTCATTGTGTGGGCAGCAGCAGAGGCTCTGAGCAGGGCAGCATGGAAAGTGAAGCTTTTAATTGGGTTTGATAGCAGGCGGCAGCATTGTTATGGGAGGACTGGTGATATGCAGTCTCCAAGAAGCTAAAAGCACAAACTCTTTCCAAATCTCCCTGTCATGAGGCACAGAGTGAAAGGCATGTATTAGCTCCAGATTAACAGGAGCATAAAACAGGTATTTACCTGTTTACAAGTATTATCACTTCAAAGCTATGTTTGTTTTGGATGGTATCAAAGATATGACACTAACCACAGGAATGTTGGCTTACTGTAATAGGGAAATGTTGTCCTTGGATAACTCTGGAGTCATCTCTCTCTCTCTCTCTCTCTCTGTCTCTTTCCCTCTCTCTCTCTCTCTCTCTCCCTCTCTCTGTCTCTTTCCCTCTCTCTCTCTCTCTCTGTCTCTTTCCCTCTCTCTCTCTCTCTCTCTCTCTCTCTCTCCCTCTCTCTCTCTCTCTCTCTCTCTCTCTCCCTCTCTCCCTCTCTCTCTCTCTCTCCCTCTCTCCAACACTTAAATACTCCCCTCTCTTACTGTCAGTCCTCCCCTACCTCCCACTCCCTCACCTTTCACATCTCGCTCTCTTGTGATCTTGTGATAGGAGTCTGATTGAGAGTGTGCTGACATTTGATATGTATACTTGGTTTGGAAACCTGGGGGTTAAGAACAGAAACAAGCTATCCAGAATTTTTAAGCTGGGCAGTAAAATAGTGGGTAAAGGCCAGAGACAATTTGGCAGACATACATACTACACACATGAGACGTAAGGCCCAGCACATTGTGTCTGACCCAGTGCATCCTCTGTTTACAGAATTCAGGAAATTGCCATCAGGAAGGAGGTACACAGCTGCAATAGCAACCAAAAACTTTTACAAAAAGTCATTCATACCAAGTGCAATATCACTACTCAATTCACAATAGTCCATGCAAGATATCCATATTCATCTTCTTGACACCGGTCTGTTGTGAAAGTGTTATTTATTGTTGTTTTTAAGGGTGACTGTTATTTGTTTGTTGTATGTATTGTCTATTTGTATGTATGTATTGTCTATTTATTGTGTCTGTATTTTAGAAACCCACCTGTGGAGTCAAAGACAAATTTCCACTCTTGTGGACAATAAAGCTGTTATTATTATTATTATTATTATTATTATTATTATTATTATTATTATTCCTAGCTCACTCTAAATCTCATGTTTTTCCCTTTGCCTCTCCTCTACCACCCACCCCCCCCAACCCCCGCCCGCCCTCTCCCTAGTAATCTCCTGGACGTGCAATAAATTCCGCTGCGGCGAGAAGCCGCTGGCCCAGAGTCTCTGCTCCTGCTCCCCCGACTGTGTGAAACACGGCAACTGCTGTGCCAACTACATCAGCATATGCTCAGGTAAGGGGAGCCATAGCATACACATCGCGCTACCCATGAGTACTTATTGTAGTTCTCAGAAGGGTCCTAATAGTATGGGGTTTTTTTTGGTAAGTCTCCACAAGGGATTATTTTACTGTAACTGCACTACACTGTTATGTAACTTGTGGTTTTGTATTACTGGCTTAATTCTGATATCATCACTGGCCGTCGTTGTAGCCTAAACATCCTTTTTAGAATGAAGAATGTGCTTACGATCATGGGCACATTAATATTTAGTTTGAGGCTCTGACAGAG
>NW_027468859.1:29486433-29553933 GCF_046254945.1 Alosa pseudoharengus | reverse complement strand
ATCACTAGCCTCTAAGTGTTGCAACCCAGGATGGGTTGGCCTGTGGTTTCTGAAGAAATATCCATGAAAGTGGTTTACGTAAATTGAAGAGAAGTGTGTATTTTGTGGCCGGGATTTAATGCTTTGGTTATTTATGGTAATTTTCCAGGCCAATGGCATTTGATGTAATGTATTGTGAAAACATCACTGCAAGTCAAGAAGCCACTTAGCAGAGTGCTTTTTATTTAGTTTTACATGTTGAAGTTGTGTGTTTTGTGTTTGTGTGTGTGTCTTTGTGTGTGTGTGTGTGTGTGTGTGTGTGTGTGTGTGTGTGTGTGTGTGTGTGTGTGTGTGTGTATGCCACAGGGCCTGTACCCTGAGTCCCACGGCATAGTCGACAACAAGATGTATGATGTGACCAGAAATGCAGAGTTCCTTCTCAAATCAAAGGAGAAGTTCAACCCCGTGTGGTACCTTGGAGAACCTGTGAGTACCGTTGGACACAAACATCCCACAACTGCTCTTGAGGTCCATTCAACAAGGCCCAGCTCTTCAGTTCATTTCAACAGTCCCATTTCTTTTGTTTATCTTCTGTCTTCTGTTGTTTTTCTTATGGTTGCCTAGCACAATAAATCTTTTATTTCTCTTTGCTTCTTGATTTGTATACTTGCAAAGCACTTCAAAATGACCCATTCTAATGAATTGTGTTATGTAAATGAACTTGCCGTGGCTTGCTCATTCATCCCAGCTTGGCCAGTTTCCTCTTTGATTGGCTGTTTAGCTGAATCAGCACTGTGGAAGGACTGTTGTGTGTCTTCGTAGTTAAGTAAGAGTCCTCATTTTATTTGAGAGTGATTTAATTACCCACAGTTTAAAAAGGCACATTGATTTACCTTTCACTTTCTAGATGTGTACCGTTTGTTGCAAACTACTCGTTTAAGAGTTATATGAAGTGACGGGGGCTTGTATGAAAAGTGACGGTGATGGAGTGTTCTGGTCCGTGTTTACAGATGTCAAGTCACAGAGAGACGCACTGGCTTCTCTGGAGTCCCACACATGATAAAGGAGGCTGTGGAGAGAAACAAAGGCTATTCTCTCTTTAGCCATGATAATGTGGCTTCTAATTAGAAATGCTTTCAGCAGCCATCTCCTCCTGTTTAGATGCCCGTGCCAAATCACGTGCCTCCTAGAATAATTAGGGAGTCTGCATTGTGCAAATGACAGCCTACGTACAGAAGTTGTTTTATGCTGTTTTGGAGTACACTCGAGTTTCCCTAGTTTAGGTCTTCTGAGGCCCAGAGACACATCACATTCCCTCGTCACCCCCCCCCCCCCCCCCTCCCCTCCCCCATCACCCAATCCTTCCGTATGTCTTATTTAACTTTAACTGCTGTTTAGGGACTTACCACAGAGTGTTTACATTTTTGTCATGCCATTGTGCGTGACTGCTGTCATAAGAGCTCATTTAAAAAATAAGAGCTCACTGACCATAGAAGGTCACATTCTTGCTAAGTCTGTGGCTTTCTGGGTAATTTTAGCCTGTTATTTCATGCCACTTTGCATGCCCAACCCGAAACAATGACTGAAACAAAATCATGGTTGCATTTAAGGATTGTATGAATCATAGTAGCTACCTTGCATATGCCCTAAGTGTTTGTTGTTCTATCTACCAGCAATCAATTATTCTGATTGTTACGTTGTTATTATAGTCGCCATACCCTGGCTACTATACTCCTTACTCCATACTCCAACTCTGTTGGTTTCTCTGCAGGTCTGGCTCAGTGCAATGAAGAACGATATCAAGGCCGGAACGTTCTTCTGGCCTGGAGGGGATGTGGCCATTCAGGGGAAATTTCCCACCTTTCACCAGGTTTATGACGGGTCAGTACGCTCTGCGGCCTAAGGAAACTAATATTTACTCTCGACCCATAGTACATTCTGAGATGGATCCGAGATACGTCAGTGTCTGACTCAGATCAGATTCTGAGTTAAGATTTAGATTTTTGCAAGAAAGTGTAAATCTCACCACCACCCATCCAGAATCGTATCATAAGCCTACCGTACAGTATGTTGTGCACTGATCAGAAGATGGCCTTTTTTGCATCTTTTCCCTCCTCAGAAAAGTCCCATACGAGAAGAGAGTGGCCACCATTTTAGACTGGTTACGACTGCCTGAGGGAGAGAGGTATGCTGGAGCTTTTTACATCAAGCTTTCTTACAATTACAGGAATTTAGTCAGAAATGCATCATGGTGTGGTTTTTGCCTATACTCCTCACTGGCCTTGTATGTCTGTCATGTTTTCAAAGGAGTGACATGGAATCAGTAGACCTGTCTTTGACATATTTCTAGAAATAGGAACTTGACTGATTTAAAGAATGCCTTAATGCTTTTCATAATTCTTGGCTTTTTGAGGTCTTTATGGCTTAGCCTAATAAACAAATAAGTTAAGAAGCTAATATATTAGCTAATATATTAGGGGCAGCTGTGGCCTACTGGTTAGCGCTTCTGACTTGTAACCAGAGGGTTGCCGGTTCGAACCCCAACCAGTAGGCACGGCTGAAGTGCAAGGCACCTAACCCCTCACTGCTCCCCGAGCGCCGCTGTTGTTGCAGCTCACTGTGCCGGGATTAGTGTCACCTCACTCTGTGTTCACTGTGTGCTGAGTGTGTTTCACTAATTCACAGATTGGGATAAATGCAGAGACCAAATTTCCCTCACAGGATCAAAAGAGTATATACTTACTTACTTAATATATTAGAAGCTAATATCTAGCCTATTATGTAGCTTAGTGGAGACCACAATGCACACTATATCCAGCTACCGTGCTGCGGAAGCCATTCAATGAGAAGAGGCAGGGATACCAAAATTAGCTAATTTATTGACATGTCGCACCGACACCGTGCAATAGCAGAAATCAGTTGAGTTTGTAGTGTATTATTTAAAGTATAAAGATGTACATGACTGAGGTTGTCTGAGACATGAGTCTGTTGAGTTTATTGAGTATGATTGTTAGTTTCGTGGAAACAGTGTCACAAAACAAATTCATCAGAATAACTGAGAAATTCTTCGTCTGCACACTCAGAGCTGTATATAGAGAGAGTCTGGCCAACTCAAATCAGGGGCGCTATTTTGGAGACCAACGTCAGATGATTCTGCAGCGTAACCCTATGGGGCAAATATGCTATGTTGAAATAAATAGCTTATTTTCACCATCAACAGGCATATAAATGTTATTATCAACGTTTTTTAATATGTAAAAGGCCCTTACAGAAATATCCCAGTGTATATTTACCTTCTATATCTTAAATGGGCCTGTAAAATGCCCATTGTAGTGACCATATTGCCAAATCAGTCTCAGAGCAGTGTGTTTACCTTTCTTTTTCTCTCCCAAGTCCTGACATAACCATTCGTAGTTCATCCATTGCCGAGGACAGGTTAAACATACTCGATGGCAAACATTTGAACTGTAACTATTATTGCATTGTTAGTAGGCTATTATTATTATTATGACCGCCGCGCAGCGAAGCGGCGGTCATATAGGTTTAGTCAGATTTTTTTTTCTTTTTCTTTTCTTTTTCTTTTTCGCATGCCCAAATTGCCGTCAAGGATTCCCGGGACACTGAAAGACCGGGGTAGACGAAACTTGGTGGGCATGTAACCCCATATGGATAGCATGGAACCATCGTTTTTCGTTTTGATCTGTAGCCCCCCCGCTGGACTGCACCCCCCGAAAGGAGGGTAGGGCAGACACAGTTTTCTGTGAATATCTCGAGAACCGTAAGGTTTAGGAGGACCATTTTTTTTTGTATGTTGATCTCAAGGGGCCATGTCAACCCATTCCATAACTACTCATTTCATGTATAGCGCCTCCTAGTTAAACACAAAAAAGTAAAAATTAGGTATTTTAATCGCAGGTATCTGTGACCTAACATAGTCAAATCTGCACAAAATTGGAAGTGTAGGATCATTATGACACCCTCTGAATGCACGCCAAGTTTCGTGGAATTCCGTTAATGGGGGGCCACACAATAAATGAATTTTTGTTACTATACACCAACTGGCCTGTAGGTGGCCGGAGACAGTTTTCTGTGAATATCTCGAGAACCGTAGGGCCTAGGAGGTCCACCTTTTTTTTGTATGTTGGTCTTAAGGGGGCATGTCAACCCATCCCATTACCACTTATTTCATGTATAGCGCCTCCTAGTTAAACACAAAAAAGTAAAAATTAGGTATTTTAATCGCAGGTATCTGTGACCTAACATAGTCAAATCTGCACAAAATTGGAAGTGTAGGATCATTATGACACCCTCTGAATGCACGCCAAGTTTCGTGGAATTCCGTTAATGGGGGGCCACACAATAAATGAATTTTTGTTACTATACACCAACTGGCCTGTAGGTGGCCGGAGACAGTTTTCTGTGAATATCTCGAGAACCGTAGGGCCTAGGAGGTCCACCTTTTTTTTGTATGTTGGTCTTAAGGGGGCATGTCAACCCATCCCATTACCACTTATTTCATGTATAGCGCCACCTAGTTAAAAATTAAAAAGCAAAAAATTAGGTGTTTTCATCACAATATCTCTGGCTGACATGGTCAAAAACATACATTCACAGTAATCATACGTATGACACATACTCACACAGTAGACATATGTATGCATGCATGCACATGCACAAACACACATACGCAGGCAAACACACAAGTACGCACACACACACACATAAACATAAACATGTACACGCACACATGCACACAATTCAAGAATTTCTCAGAATTATGAACAGGCAAGATGGGGGTGGGGTTGTATAAAATGAATTTTACATGTGAAATCTATGAACTAATCATGTTTTGGTACTTGTTGTCTAGCAGATACCAGTGAGAATTGAGTGTGTATAATGCAATTTAGTGAGACAGTTAGAATCATATAGGCCTTTCAGCGTGATTTATTTTTGTGGAAAAAATGTGCTGGATTGGGCGGCGGCCATATTTTGTACCGCTCTGCGGTACATCTAGTTATTACAGTAACAGACGATAAACCCTTCCCATAATGTATGGTATTACTATACTTGTCCTATGTAATATATAATCATGTTAAAGAGAGAAATTGACATTTACCTCACACAATATTAAGTCATTATTTGCCCACCAGTTTGTTCTTTTGATCTTCTGCGCTCCCATATTTTTTTGGGTAACGGGGGAATCTTCCCGGTCTTGCCCTGTAGACAAACGCACAACAGTTGGGCATTATGTTAATCATTTATGTTCTTTTTTTTCACTATTCACTGCACTACGTCAATGGGGATCTGATGAATGTTGGTATCTAACATGGCGTCCACGAACCACGTGACCATCAGAGTCCTGTATGTACTTGCACAGCTTTGTGTGTTCTTGAACTAGAGCACTGCATTAACCCTGTCCAACTGTCCTCTCAGGCCAGACTTTTACACCTTGTATTTGGAGGAGCCTGATCATTCTGGGCATAGGTATGGACCCCAGAGCAGTCAGGTGAGATTTGACACCTGGCATGGAATGTTCAGCTGAGAATACTGAATGGTGGGAAATTTGAAATGCACTATATTTATTAACCCCTCTCTTTCTCTCTCTCTCTCTCTCTCTCTCTCTCTCTCTCTCTCTCTCTCTCTCTCTCTCTCTCAGGTCATTGAAGCTTTAATTAAGGTGGATCGTATTATTGGACTGTTGATGGAGGGCCTGAAGATGAGGAACCTTCACAAATGTGTGAATGTGATCGTCCTGTCCGACCATGGTGAGCACAGGCTAAAATGTCCAGTACCAATTAGCCTTCTCGAGCAAGGGATGCACATTCATATACACTCTTAAAATGAATGTGTTGGGGCCCCAGCCGTGGCGCAACTGGCTGGGGCACCTGCACCGTACGCCGGCGACCCGGGTTCGATTCCCGCCCCGTGGTCCTTTCCGGATCCCACCCCGATTCTCTCTCCCACTCACTTCCTGTCATTCTCTACTATCCTGTAAATTAAAGGCATAAAAGTCCAAAAAAATATACTATAAAAAAATGAATGTGTTGGAAACAACACAAATTGTGTTGTCCCTATCTGGACATAGAGATGTGTTAAAAACAACTCAAGTTGTGTTGTTTTCAACACATTCATTTTACAAGTGTAAGCTTCCTCCTACTGGACTGAATGACTTAGCAGTGTAACATTCTTATATTTGGCACCTCATCCTGTAGGGTTTCCTACTCTACTGGTATGTCCCAAGGCATTTATCTCAAATAATATAGGTATAATAGGGATTAACAGTTGACTGAATGAGAGAACCGTCACGTCACGTGTCCTTTATTCCAGGCCAACAAACTTGCATCCTGATCACAATGGCAGAGAACCACTGGTTGAGTCAGTTAACTGTAGTGACTGCACCCTGTTACAGTAAGGTCTAAATCATTAGCTCTAATCAAGCCAATGTTTCATCGTTGTTGACTCTTGGTGTTGGCACATATTGACCTCAGAAGGAACGATTATTAACAGCTTGTGGGGAGGCGTATGCCATGGATCTGGCTTGTCTTGTTTGTCAGCCCCATGCCGTGAAGGCACAACAACAGTTATTTTCCTGTCCAAATGGTGGCTTTTACATTGAACTAGTGATAAAGAGAGGGTGAGAGATGAAACAGTGTAAAAGAGAGTGAAGAGGGAGGACAACAAGGACCCATGCAGCAGGTGGCCAGCTGTGATGAGGAAGAGAGGAGAGAGAGAGAGAGAGAGTTGGCAGAATGACAGAGGCTGTCCCGCTGTATGTCGCTCATTCATTAACAAAGGAGTGTCTCTCCCTTCTTCTCCCTGGGAGGGCGAGGCTGTGGGGGAGCGAAGACGACTCAGTGCCGTGCACATCTGCCCAGCGCCGCTGGCACATCTGTAATCATCCGCGCGGAGGTTAGGCAGCGTCAGATGCCCAACCCGAGCGCCGGGACGACGGCTGGATGTTCGCACGCGTTCTCGTGACGAGCGAGAGACGGCAAAGGGCCATAGAGCTCTAATCAACACTCGGGCCTTGAGTTGTAATCTTCTCTACAGCCGGGCCGATCTCACCACGACGCGCACACAAGAGAGGAGAGCCTCTCTGACCCGCCACTGGCCTCGCGTGTGTATGTCACGCTCTGAGGTTGAGCACGTACATCTCAAGGATATTGGGAGTGTATTTGCGTCCTCTTTTTTTATTTGTGAACGATGTTCTGGGCACATGAGTGAGCTCCAGAGTGGCCTGAGGGTGGACATGGAAACAGTGTGAGAGGCCACCCCAGAGCTCGGGAGAATCTGACAGGATGATGGGCTGTTATCTTATTAGATCTTGGGAAAGGATAATACAAATCATTACTTGTCTGGAATAGATATGAATAAAACAGGAATAACATGTAGCCTTATTCAACATATCTTAATGCTGAATGTAGGGAAATTAGAGATAATTAAAACACAATACCTATAAATATCTAACGAAATGGAGTATTCTGTAAGGAGTTGTGCATTATGAAATATTAATGATTAATGGTGTGTTCATGCTGAAGTTAATATAATAATATAATATAATGGTCTTATTTTATCTATGTAAAGTAGCCCAACACATTAATCTTAGATGTTACATTAATTAGTTTGCAGGTAATGGATGTTTACTGTAAACAAGAAACCCTTTTCTTTCCCATGTGGATTTGAGAAAGCACTAGGGATGTTATGTTTACTCCAATCACCACTACGAGGGAAGGCAAGTTGTAGTGCTCTCTCTGACCCATTTCAAATTAGTCTCCCTGCAACCTCCAGCAGATATGAAGTCCATGTTCACCAGAGGCAACTATAATCTGTCTTCTCTGCTGTGTTGTGTTGATGCTGTAGACATTGCCTCTCTTCAACAACCTGTGCAAAGAGGCTGCATAGCTTTTATTTGATGTATGCCTTAGACAATGAAAAGCCCAAAAGCAAAGCATTCTCCCAGTTTCCCCTAGCTGTTGAATGGAGAAAATAGGTCAGTTATTGGGCAAGGGTTTGCCACGCTGCTTGTGGCTGGTGTGTGTGTGTGTGTATGTATGTGTTAATGTCTGTCTGTGTGTCTGTGTATATGTGTGTGTGTGTGTGTGTCTGTCTGTGTGTGTGTGTGTGTGTGTGTGTGTGTGTGGGTTCTCACCCACCGTTGAAGTACAACATAATAGCTAGAGCCAGTGGAAATGTACATGACTGGTGCATGCTTTTGTGACAAAGGAAAATATACTGTATGTTAGATTAAAAGCTGCCCATAAAAAGGCACACTGCTGTTGGGAGACTTTGACATACTGTTTCCGCAGCTCTACAAGATTAGGGGTGTTCCTTTGGGTGAAGTGTCAAACGGCTCCCATAAAAACAGTCGCTGAAAGACATAACTCACCACTTTCATCGCTTTCACTGTTTGAAAGATGACCGCAGAACTGTGCAAGACTTCTAAACA
This sequence comes from Alosa pseudoharengus, assembly GCF_046254945.1. Taxonomy (NCBI): domain Eukaryota; kingdom Metazoa; phylum Chordata; class Actinopteri; order Clupeiformes; family Clupeidae; genus Alosa; species Alosa pseudoharengus. The sequence continues at coordinate 29,545,508 of NW_027468859.1, read as the reverse complement.
TACATATGCTGAGATGTGTTTGCGTTGGTCTCGTCCTATCTTTTTATACTTTATTGATGTGTTATTGTTAAGCATCTTGCCTCGCTACTCTGCTTAAAAGGTGCTATATGAATAAAGACTGATTGATTGATTGATCCATCCTCAAACACAGGCATGGAGCAGGGCAGATGTGATCGGGCGGTCCATCTGAACTCATACCCTGTCAACACCAGTGACTTCACCCTCATCATGGGCCCAGCGGCCAGGATCCGCCCAAAGAGAATCCCAGACGAGTTCTTCAGCTGTAAGCGATCGCAGCAGTCTTCACTCCACTCTTTCCCTATTTGATAATGCAATGAATGGAGGACATTGCCTCACTATCGTGTGTCACTTGATTAATGATGTACTTGTTCTTGCAATATGAATTTAAAAGTAACATTGTCACTCGTTGGGTGCTCTGTTTTTTTCTGCAGTTGACTATGAAGGTGTAATTGCAAATCTTTCGGTAAGAAAAATGTTTTTCATTTTATTTTCATCTGTTAGTGTGTAACATTTTGGAGCACTGGTGGGCTAATCTTTTCTGTTTATGTGTCTCCACTCCCCCTTCTGTCTCTGTCTATCTCTGTCTATCTCTCTCTCTTTCTCTCTCTATCTCTCTCTTTTTCTCTCTCTCTATCTGTCTATCTCTCTCTCTATCTCTCTCTCTTTCTCTCTCTCTTTCTCTCTCGCGCTCTCTTTTTCTCTCTCTCGCTGTTTTTCTCTCTCTCTTTCTCTCTTTCTCTCTCTCTGTCTCTCTCTCTCTCTCTCTCTCGACATCTGAAGTGCAGAACTCCTGACCAGCCCATGCGACCCTACCTGAAGGAGAACCTGCCAAAGAGGTTCCACTTTGCCAACAACGTTCGCATCGAGCAGGCCCACCTCTACATGAAAGAGACCTACTGGGCAGCCGTGTATGTTTACAGAGCGCACCTTCACCTTTCTCTCTGTCTCTTCCTCTTTCTCTCTCCCCCTCCCATCTTCATCCCTTCATTCCTTCCTGTCTTGTGGCACCTCAGCTCTGTCTCCTCTCCTTTGGGAGAAGCTTCCATCAATTTGCATCAAAAGCTTCCATCAATTGCATTTACTTTTACATTCATGCATTTATCTGACGCTTCCGCCTCCAAAGCCACACACACACACACACACACACACACACACAAAATATGTTATCAGGTAAATGGCAGATATGTCCATAACAGGTTGAAAGGAACCTTATAACGCATACAAAATGTATTCAGCTGATTTGGAGTGGAGATCATATATGTGAATACATGCTAATACCAGTAGCCTATAAAACATTGCTCTCGGCCATGCTGATTTTGATCAAAGCTTTTGGAGGACAACAGGTTGCAGAGTCCTGATCTAGAGTATCAATGAACACTACCTCACATGCAATACAAGACAAGCAAAAGGAGATGGCGCAGAAGTGGGAATAGAACCAGAGGAGGTTTTCAAGATATTGTGTCACGACACCAACAGAAGATGTCGTCCAACTCCCCATTTCTATTATTAGAAAATAAAGTGTGACCCAGACAACAACAGCAAGACCACAGACGGCAGGCCATATCTGTTTTTATCCCAGATGCATTCCTTTCTCAGAGGGAATAAAGGGGTGGCTCTAGCCAAAGGTGGCTGTTTTGGCAGGAGGAGCACTGTGATTATGGATAGCCCAGTCAGTCGGTTAACCGGAGCTGACCGACTGGGCCTGCCAGGTTGATGGTCAGTCCCCACCTGACCTCTGTGACATGACAGCACAGCACAGACTCTGGAGGTGTCTCGGCTTGTGCTTACAGAGTGGACAGCTGTGATGAGCTGGTCTCAGGTAACCAGTATATCGGCCGGCTGGCATCTGGTTTTGGCCGGAAAGTTACAGCCAACTTAAAGTTATGACTAGCACCCCATTTAGACTTAAGGATGTGACTTTTAGACTTAAGGATGTGACTTTTAGACTTAAAGATGTGACTTTTAGACTTAAAGATGTGACTTATAGACTTAAGGATGTGACTTTTAGACTTAAGGATGTGACTTTTAGTAAGAGTTATGAGCAGAGGTGTAAAAGTCTGACTTCAGAAAGCACCACGTATTGGTTCTACCTGTACACAACGGTCATTTCACTGCTAAGCTCAGTTACCTGACTGAGGAGTTGTTCTGATTACAATCAGCTGGTTTAGTGAATGGGTTAGAGCAAATAGGCAGGACTTTTACTTTCTGAAGCCTCTCTGGTTCTGAGCAGGTGTAAGTTGTAAAATCAGACCAGTATCCATGGTAATAATAACAGTGACAGACCGCAGCGTGTCGTTGAACGCAGGCCGGCCTGGCTCAGCGCCACCAGCCTGAGGGAAGGAGTGAAGTACATTTTCACAAATACTTTCACTTTCTCACCCTCACCCTAACTAAGTTAGCAACTTTGTTGGTTGCAATGCAATTTCCCATTTCCAACCAACTAAATTCTTAACAGGCTAGCAACTATGGTTTTGGGAAATGCGCCCCTAAACATACCCACAGCCAACCAGATTAGAATTTACACATGTGCTTCGTGTTGATGTGTTTGTGAGACAGTTATGTATGTAATTGTTTTGTGCTATGCTATGTCTTGTTATATTTTCTTCTTCTGTGCTGTGCTGTAAGAGGTGTTTTACTGCCCTGTGTCTAGTTATGTAATCCCACACTAATGTGTCCCTCATCCATGTTCTTTCCCCTTAGAGGCCCCTGGGATATGAAGTATTGCTCTGGTGGATTCCACGGCTCAGACAACCTCTTCCAAAACATGCAGGTGTGTGTCTTCGTCTGGGTGGGTGTGGGTGTGGGAGCTGGGAATGGTGGGAGGATAAGGAAAGAGTGACACAAAGCATGAGAAACATTCCAACAATAGGTCCAGTCAAATAAGTTACATTCTAACATGCAGTACTGCTGTCCAGCTATGCAGTGATTCAGTTTCAGCACCCAGAACAAATAAACCCCTTGTTTAATGAGTAACAAGACTGATAATACTCCTCATTAATGAATAGCTTGTGTCTCTTCCTTAAAGGAGAATTCCGGCAATTGTTTTCTTCTTTATTTTTCATACCGACAGCACTCGGTGACCCCGAGAAACTGAGATCTATGTGAAAAATTTTAGTTCTTCTTTAACACTTAACCTTTGGCTCGATTAAATTTAATTAGATTTTCGGTCCTTAGTAATGGAATGCATGTTTCGAAGACGGGACGTAATTAGTCGGGGATGCAAGGGATTGCACACAGAATTCCATGAAAAGAGCTCAGAATCATTGTGGGATATGTGAGGGCTTTGTTCCCATGGACTTGAAAGGCTCAGCCTGGCAGAGACACAGAGTATTACTGCCTGAAGCTTTTTCCTAGGGGTCAAACTAGACGTCTACAGAATTGTGTATGTGTGTGTGTGTGTGTGTGTGTGTGTGTGTGTGTGTGTGTGTGTGTGTGTGTGTGTGTGTGTGTGTGTGTGTGCGTATGTGTGCGTATGTGTGCGTGTGTGTGTGTGTGTGTGCGTATGTGTGTGTGTGTGTGTGTGTGTGTGTGCGTATGTGTGTGTGTGTGTGTGTGTGTGTGTGTGTGTGTGTCTGTGTGTGTGTGTGTGTGCGTATGTGTGTGTGTGCGTATGTGTGTGTGTGTGTGTGTGTGTGTGTGTGTGTGTGTGCGTATCTGTGTGTGTGTGTGTGTGTGTGTGTGTGTGCATATGTGTGTGTGTGTGTGTGTGTGTGTCGGTGTATGTCTATGTGTGTGTGTGTGTGTATGTGTGTCTCTGTGTGTGTGTTTATGTGTGTCTCTGTGTGTGTGTGTGTTTGTGTGTGTGTGTGTCTGTGTATGAGTGTGTGTGTGTGTGTGAGTGAAAGAAGGATAGTGTGTAGTGTACGTGTGCTCGAGGGTATTGCCATGTTCAGGTCTAAGGTCAGTGCCAGTGTTTGGGTGTATCTCAGCTCATGGCTGCATGTTGACGTTTTTATTCATGGGTAATTTGGGCTCTACTGTACAAAAACACACACACACACAGTTCATCATCAGGGACTACCATTACCCTCTCTACTTTTCCAGACCTAGTTAGACTTGCCCAGCCTTTTCAGGAGCCTCTGTGTCTTTCTGTAACTCCCTCATGCATGTTTCCCTCTGTGGCTCTCTCGCGAATGTCTCTTTTACATAATTGCCAAGTTGTACGACTTACATCTTCCTCAAAATAAACAGGTGAATGAATTAAATGACTGTCTGGGATAAAATTATGCCCTTTTGAACATGCAAGAGCTGCTGCAGAATATAGTAATCATGTCGTAGAAGAAACGGTGAGCCACTAGCTTGTTTACCCTGCACCTAGTTTGGGCTGTTTCTCCGATGTATTTTCGAGGCGCTCTTAAAAACTCCTTCAGTGGAAGTCATTTAAGGTCGGGCACTCTTAGTGTTGACATTTAAGTATTTATTAGTGGGCTAATTTGGCCTGTTTTACACCACAGTATTTTCTTTGTGAGCCTCGCAAGATATTAGCGTGTTTAAAAGTAGAGGTTTGTATGATTGTGTGTTCCAGTCAAATGGAGGGTAACTGCAGCTAAGCCTAAAGACTAAGGCCTAAGCGTGCTTTTGTAGGCACAGCTCACAGTAGGAGTGGCAGCTACTTTGTTTTTGCCAGATGTCTGTAATTATTCTTTAAGGCCTGTAACTGCGATGTTTAACATATTTCAACTTTCCGACAGAGTTAAGGGCCTTGTGTCTTAAAAACAACCATTACAGATGCTGTCCATTTATGGGAAATGAAGTACTCTTCTCAACTTTTTCCAGTAATGAGTTGTAAAACATGCATCCATTTCTGAAGATTGGGCTCTACGAATAGGACTTGTGACATTTCCAGGAACAGTGATAATGGACAGGCAGTGAAGAATCTTTTGTTGCCAGGCTTAATCAACGGACATCCTGTGACACAATGGAGTAGTTTCCTGACTTCTTCTGGTTAATTCATCATGGCTGTCAACTGGTTTCTATGAATGGGGCAGCCTCGTCTAATTAGGCGCTGATAAAGTGTTAAAATAATAAACCTCCTTTCAGCTCAATGTCAAGTCAAGTCAAGTCAAGTCATGTTTATTTATAAAGCACTTTAAAAACAACAACAGCTGTCCAAAGTGCTGGACTGGCAAGTTAGTACGACTTGGTAGACAACAAAAAAAGATAACAAAAAGTGAGGATAACAATATTTACAGGCAAACAAACAAATAAATAAGACAATCAGACTGTGTTAAACGCCAGGGCATAAAAATGGGTTTTTAGGTGAGATTTAAAAACACTCAAAGGAGGGAGCCAGGCGTATATGTAGGGGCAGCTCGTTCCAGAGCTTTGGTGCAATCACCGCAAAAGCCCGGTCCCCTCTGCTCTTTAACCTAGAACGAGGCACAACTAGCCGGAGTTGGTCAGCAGACCTAGAAGCCCTAGAGCAGGGGTTCTCAAACATTTGTGGGCCGTGGACCCCTCATGGAGTGGAAAATTCTCCAAGGACCCCTCATAATCGCAACACATAAAACTTAAGTTATGTAGCTGTATAGCCTTTTTTTCTGTTAGATGTATTTTAAAAACATAGAGTGCTAATACCACAATAGTCATATATAAAAGGAGGTGGCCACCGCACACTGTTATATTTTTTAGTGATTTTTATTGAGCAACGCGTTTCGCCAGTTGCTTCATCAGGCTCAATTCAAAACTAAGCAAGTAAGATAAAATAAGGTCCCATCCCAACAGGTGATAGGCCACTGATACATCACATGACTCAAGTCATCACATCAAGTCATCACATCAATTAGTCACATAGTCCATTGACTCAGGTCATCAATTAGTCAATTAGTAAATCTATCACACAGCTCAACTAGTCACCTCCCCTACTAGAGGCAATCCAGAGATCTTTTTCTATTACTGGTAAAATATTTCACAATTTCAGATTAAAGTCCATTACATTGTTTACAGTATTTAAATGTCCATTTTTGTTTACATATCCGCAATAACATGAATCCATAAAAACACTGATGTTCACAGCAAATACATATTCAATAAACAGTTACACTTTTAAGCACCATTTAGACAATTCATTACAGTAAACCTTTCTATTAAAAATGTGCCCAAAATGTGTTCAATACACAAATATCAGAATTCATATACTGGTTAACTTTCAATTAAAAATGTAGTATATTTTAAAGTGCTTCAGTGCTTGCAAGTACAATTACACCATACAAAATAATAGTAATTCCCCATCTTCATAGCAGAGTATAAGTTACCAATAGACCTTCCTATAAAACTCCACCTATTAATTAAAGTGCAAGTGCTTGATTACTCATATTTTCTGTCAGTGTTAAGATTCAAATTTTCAAAAGACCACAACTTTACAAAAACATACTTAGATCTAGATCTAGTAGTTCATTCAAACCAGCAGGCTCTACAGTATTTAATTCATGGATCCAAAATGCTTCCCTTCTTAGGAGTTTATTAATCAGATTGCATTGTACCCCCTTTGTCTGAATCGTTGCGCCATTTCTTGGGCTTTATTTTGGTAGTTGTCTTCATTACTGCATATTCTTTTTAACCTTAGGAACTGCCCATATGGAATATTTTGAATCATGTGATCGGGATGGAAGCTTATTGCATGCAATATTGTGTTCCTGTCAGTCTCTTTTCGAAAAATCGAAGTTTCTAATTTCCCCCCATCATTTACCTTTATCAAAAGATCTAGAAAATGGATGTGATCATTGCTGTAATCCATTGTAAAACGCAAAGAAGGATGAGTTCCATTAATGTAATGGTTAAATGTAACCAGCTCATCTTCTGTCCCACTCCAGATCAAAAAAATATCATCGATAAAGTGTTTAAAGCATTGGATGTGGCCTTGAAAAGGATTATTATTGAATATATGTTGGTCTTCCCACCAGCCCATAAATAGGTTTGCATAATTGGGTGCAAACGGAGACCCCATACTAGTGCCCTGACACTGTAGGTAATACTTATTATTGAACATAAAGTAGTTGGATTTGAGAATGAATTTAGTAAGAGTCATCAGAAATTCTACTGGTGCGCCACTCTCACTGGCCTCCAGAAAAAATTTGATGGCTTGCAAACCACCTTCATGCGGGATGTTAGTGTAAAGACTTTCTACGTCAAAAGTTACCAAAAAGGGAATGCTTAGGTATAGACATCTCTCTGACCAAATTTAAAATATCCCTAGTGTCAGCGACATAAGATGGAAGTGTTTTGACTATGCCTTTAATAAAAAAGTCCACAAATTGACTCAGGGGTTATGTTAGCAAACTTTGACAGTATGTCGTTTTTTTTTAAAGGATTCTTGTTTCTTTATCAAATGTAAGCCTATTGTGTTGAACACATAGTGTTTGCTTCACATAACTTACATTTTGTTGGCGGTTAATTAATAGTGAAGTGTTTTGACGTATTGATGTAACGTATTAGCAGATCAATTGGGCAAATACTGATACTGTAGCATTTTTCGCCAATTTCATATTTTGACAATTTCATATTTTGTCGCAAACTTTGTCAGGGATCCCTTGACAATGTGCTGCGGACCCCTGGGGGTCCCCGGACCCAACTTTGAGAACCAATGCCCTAAAGGATGTCTGCACCTTCAGGAGATCTGATATGTACAGTGGGGCCAGACCATGCAAAGATTTAAAAACAAATAAAAGAATTTTAAAATGTATTCTAAAACGGACAGGGAGCCAGTGAAGGGCTACAAGCACCTTCGTATTTTAGTTAGAAGGCGGGCTGCAGCGTTCTGAACAAGTTGAAGGCGGGATAAAGAGGAACAACTAATGCCCACATATAGGGCATTGCAATAATCTAGACGGGAAGATACAATGGCATGAATAGCCATCTCAAAGTTTTTAAGAGATAAGAAGGGCTTAACCTTGGATAAAAGCCTTAACTGGAAGAAGCTAGATCTTACTACTGTGTTCATCTGTTTCTCCATTTTAAAATTACAGTCTAAAATTACACCAAGTTTTTTTACAGTATCTTTAGCAAATGGCTCAAGGGGGCCTAAGTCACCCTGTGTGTTACAAGCAGCACTGGGCCGAAAGACTATGACCTCAGTTTTATTTTCATTAAAATTTAAAAAAATTAAAGCCATCCAGGCTTTGATGTCCTCTAGACAATCTAATAAAAGTTTAACAGATTGGGGGTCGTTATGTTTTTAGGGGCATGTAAATCTGTGTGTCATCCGAATAGCAGTGGAAAGAGATGTTATATTTTCTAAGTATGGATCCCAAGGGGAGCCTGTACAATGAGAACAGTATAGGCCCCAGAATAGACCCTTGAGGAACACCACAAGGAAGAGGCGCAGAGGGGGATACAGATTCATCCAGGCAGACATAAAATCTTCTGTCGGCTAGGTAGGATTTAAACCATTCAAGAGCAGTGCCTCTGATACCAACACAGTGCTCTAGACGGGAGATTAAAATATCATGATCAACCGTATCAAGCAGCGGTGAAATCAAGACTGTATTTGTTGAAGCACAAGTTTTCCTAGAACTTTAGATAAGAATGGGAGTTTTGAGATAGGTCTGTAGTTAGATAGGATTGAAGTGTCTAGATTGGGTTTTTTAATCAACGGCTGCACAACAGCATGTTTGAAGCTCTTTGGCACAACACCTGAGGCAAGGCTACAGTTCATGATCGTTAATATGTGGGGACCTGTGGTCTCAATTGTCTGAGCGATGAGAAGAGGAGGAACAATGTCAGTTAGACCAGATGAGATTTTCATTAGCCCTATGGTTTTGCTTAGGTTAGCAAATGATATAGGCTCAAAGTGACTGAAACTCACAGGGCAGGTGACAGAGATAGAAGGGTCAAAGGAGGGGGGCGTTATCTGAGCTCTGATGTTGGAGATTTTGGAAACAAAGTACTACTCACTGAAGAGGTGTCTAACTCAACAGGTTGGTGTTTATTGAGAGCAGTGTTTATAGTGTTAAAACGAATATGTGGTTTGCCCTGATTGCACAGAACAATATCAGAAAAAAATATATATATTTTTTTCAGATTTAACAGTGGTTTTGAGCCACATAATAATTTGAGCCACGTTTCCTTTAAAATGTCAAGAGATACAGTACATGCAGCGTGTCCTTTTTCCACTTGCGTTCCGCCATTCGACACTCTCGCCTGATTGAGCGGGAAGTGTCAGTCAGCCATGGTTCTTTTTTGGCTTTCGGGCGCAGTGTTTTAAAAGGTGCAACACAGTACAGAATGTTAGAGCAGATAGAATAAAAAGAAGATGTCAATTGTTCAGTATCCGGACAATGTGACTTTGTTTCCACTGTTGTTTGCTGAAAGTCACTTAGTCAAGGTCAAGGCCATGGGTTGTGCTCGGTGCTGTATAGCTGGCCTGGGTCTGACTTGTAGGGAGGTCAACGTCAAGTCAGAGTGGAATTGAGTTAAGAGTCAGCTGCAATATTGGTGTAATAGCTACACTGTGAGCCCTTGTTGTTTATGTTTGGTCAACATATTGGACCTTTGTGTTCAGTCCTCTAGGTCTAGCGCTCAGAGGTGATCAGATGTGCAAAATTCCTAAATATAAATCATGATTCATGCAATCCACCATGCAATCCAAATATTTCCAATGGAAATATTTAGCGCAGGGATGTTTATTCTGTTCTATTTGTCCAAGAATGATGAACCACAAACATTACATCACTGAGTCTGCATTAATGACATTTTAACCTGCCCACATTCCAGACAGCCATCAGAGTGGACGAATCCCACGCATACTGTAATGGGCTGGCTCGGGTCCATCTAAAGTCAGCTTCATACATATAAATCAAATCATGGCTTTCTACTTTATGATTTGGATTTGTTTGTTTGTTTTGCAGGCTATATTTATAGGCCATGGACCTGGACTGAAGTATAATACCACTGTTGCTCCTTTTGAAAACATTGAAGTGTATAACCTAATGTGTGGTGAGTGTTGCCCTTTTTTATCGCAAAGATTTATGCCACAAAAGTAGACTTTGCTTATAACGTGAGCAAAGTTATAAGCAAATGGTATTCTATGGAGCTTAAGGATTTCTGATTAAAGAGAAAAGTGACATTAGTTCATGAGTTTTCTACTGTAACAGGACATGCAGCACTGTAGCACCCCAGTGAGGCCAATATGGGTCACTTGTTACAGCTGAGTCATTTGGGGACTATTCCAACTGTTCATTAAAACACATCGGACAATAATGCTATAGGATGTGTCCATCTAAACACAAGACTAAATGAAACCGTAAAATCATATGAAATAAAACCACGGTGGGCCACCCTAGACCTCTGACAGATATTGGAGATGCTTGCTTTAGGGTGCTGTAGCCTCAGCATCATGTAACACAGAGATATTTGTGTAAGAACAGCACTGAATGTGAAATGTACATTCAGTGACCTAAATGACCTTGGTAGATTTGTCATGAAACCAGAGAGGAGGCTGCAATAGGTCTGTAGAAACCAGGTGCAGAGGCTTCAGTAGGTTCCTATGGAAACAATAGAAGCCCTCCTGACAGCTGTTTGTGCCACTGCATTTGTCTGAGGCTAGTCAGTCATTGTCATATGGTCTAAATAACCTTGCTCTCTGTTATATTCATACTCATACTGTATTACTGAAGCCTATTGTGGGATGTTTAGTTAACCCTTAGAACCCGATTGACGCAAAGTGCGTCAAAAAACACACCCTTTCTTCTCTGTTACATTGCTCCGGAATGGTTCATCGGAGCGAGATGAAACCTTTATTGCACGACAGAGCAGAAGTGGGGCTTTCCAACGAGACTACACACTTGTCTGTACGATCAAGTATGAAAATTAAAAAAAATCATGAAATTAAATCAAATTGCATCATATTTACAGTCTATACTTCTCTGCGTTCACCTGCACACACATTACTCTAGTTTGAATTACTCGCGAACCCGTGATCGCATCGATATGGCAAGCATATCAGATGAAAGAGGGGGCACAGGGCTATCCATTGGTACCATGTTTATCGATCCTTCTGGCTTATAAAACCAGACGAAGTGACTGCAAAATAATAACATCATGTACACAAACGCTGCATACTCATTACTCTCGTTTGAATTACTCGCAGACCCGTGATCGCATAGATATGCCACGCATGTCAGATGAAAGAGGAGACTCAGAGCTATCATTTGATACCAAGTACATCCTTCTGGGTTATAAAACAGACGAAGTGACAGCAAAATAATAACTTCATATAGCTGGACTTACCCCACGTTTTTGTCTGTTCTTGTGGCAAAGCATGTTTATAATCCAATGCTATCATGTGTTTCTCTATTGCAAAGCATGTTCATATTCCGGTTTTGTGATCCTAGCAAATTCCTGCATGGCATCCAATTCAAGGCTCACATTGCATCCCAATTTGTTCAACAAATAAACACCTTTTTTGCCTTTACTTTGTTCATGGCAATGCAGTAAAGAGTTGAGAATTATTATGACTGCATACACACAGGCACGCAGGCTAACACGCAACCTCGGGTCAAGTCAGGTCAGATCAGTTCGTGTCACAGATATGGAGCGCAGAAAGGTCATTTTTCATCACTAAATAAAAAATAGCATTTATTTCCGTAAATCACACAGCAAATATTTCTGTAAATTGCTCAGCCCCAGAGTATCCCTCCAACATGGCAATTATATTGCCCGATTCAGGACAGTCTGCCCTACACACACATGAAATGCATGTAGAGCTGTGAGCTTGCTGTGGTGAGATACATGTCGAAATATAAGAATTTTTATAATACACTTTTTATATTTTAATTCTTTAAAAATCAAAATAAAATCAATGCTAGTATTAATACATGAAATGATGGCAGATCTGAATAGCCTAAACTCTCCTGAAAAAAACAATATATAATATATGTGTGTGGCACTTACAATGACCAGAATAAATCCTTATGAATAAAGGTAGTGAAAATGCCCTAAAAACAGCTTAGGGTTCTAAGGGTTAAAGGCTTACAGTAGAACAAAGAGTGTATTTCGTTTGGGCAAGTGAGAACTTGTGCTTGTACTGGATCTCCATGATTTATTTCAGCCTTTACAGCCAACGCCACGGATCATAATTCTGTGAAAAGCAATGAGTTAAAATTTAGAGTTAGATATCTGTGATCGAACATTTGTTCTTATAAAGTGAAATGTTCAAGTTAATTAGCAGATGATGGCTTGTGATCACAGACTTGTTGGGCATAAGGCCTGCACCCAACAATGGCACCCATGGTAGCCTGAATCACCTGCTGAAGAGGCCACGGCTTGTCCCAGCCTACCCAGCTGAGATGTCTCTCGCCTCGGCCTGCTCCGCTACCGCCTCCATCCCCACCAACGACCTGGGCTGCACCTGTGGAACTCTCACTGAAGCAAAGGTATGCCAGAGGTCAGGAACCACCTATGGCTAAGGTGTGATACCGCAGAGCTCCACCTCAATATCTGTGTTCAGTTTTTATAGTTTAGTCTAAAACACGCTCACAGTAGGAGGCTGGGCTGGCCGATTGTCAGGTGGCAACACCACTGCTGCTCCACCAATCGTGCACTTCTGTCTGTGTTTAATCAAGGCCTGCTGTTTGTGGTTTACTCATCTCTGTCTGTCTGTCTGTCTGTCTATGTGGATGCGCACCTGCACTAACTGAAACAAATATTCTTGACCATTTACCGGATGTACTGCTCTCTGTGTAAACCAAAAGAGAAGTGTTTTCATTGAAGGCACAATTTAATTAGATGAAGTTGTGTGGTATTGCGTTGTGTAGCTGGATTCTATGCATTTTAAACACACATCTTGTAAAGCTAGATACTTTTTCATCTGTACACCTCAGCCTTGAAACTCAGTTGTTAAATCATGGTACTACTGTGGGTCACTGCGTTCATAGTACAGACTGTGGGAAGGGGATATGCTTACTCACATTCCGCACCACCTTTTTCCATCTTAATTCAAATCGGAAACCCCCAAGCCACAGACACACCACCCAAACCTCTGGGCTATTTTCAAAATGTGCTTTATTATACTTGTACTACTCACTTTCTAGACACAGACTTGCCTCAAGTTTGCCATTTTATCAAGATTACTCAGTTGTAGTGGCGTGTTTGCAGTGTTCCCCCAATGTCCCACCAACATATGTCTGTCCTTGAGCTGGCTCCTCAGTCCTGTTTCTCTGTGGATGAGACTAGTAATGTAGCCTGGTAAACCAAACTCATTCACGAAGTGAGTAGAGTCTGGACACTCACGACTGGGAAACCTTTCCAGCACTGGCATGGTGACGGGCGTGGACATAGCGTTAAAGGCCCATTCACACCAAGAACGATAACAATAATGATAACTATAAATAAATATCGTTCTCGTTAATATAAATGACAACGTTCACACATAATCTATAACGATAACGACATGAAGAACGATATCGTTGGGGATCACTTTCAGAGCGATTTTCAGAACGATAAAAAGTTAATAGCCAATCACAACCCATTAAATTTTAACCGTCAAATTCATTAACACAAGGAGAGACTTTGTTTATCGTTGTTCAGTGTGAACGCTTTTATCATTATGGTTATAGTTATCGTTATCGTGGCAGCCTAACCAATCACATTGATCAGAGATTTCTGACATTGATCAGAGATTTTACTCCACTACTCTGCCTAAACTTTGCAAACTGACAATACAGTAAACAACATATCGGCAGTCAGGAAATGTACGTGAGCCTACCTTTGCTGTACATACATTTGCACATTCTTCCAACTGCAATTCTTTTATATTTTCAGGCGTTGCTACTACCGTTTACCACAGCCATTTTCGATTTAAAAACTATAGCGTCATCCCCACTCGTCACTGATCGGGCAGGTAATCTGCCAACAGATGGAAACACTAGTGAATTATGGTGTTCCAGACTAGTTCCAGATAGATAGATATATAGATAGATAGATAGATAGATAGATAGATACTTTATTGATCCCCAAGGGGAAATTCAAGGTGGTGTGGCCAGGCAACCAGTAAGGGGCCTTGTGCTGCACTAACAGGTATGGTGACCTGTAAAAGCACATTCCCACTGGAACTGCACTAAGGTGGACATGGGAGGGAAGAGGGTAGCACATGGTTATATGGTACCATAGATAAATTCACAGCTGCACAGCATTTCAAGGGAAGGACATGATTTGTAGACTTAAGAATATTTTTCCAGTGCTACGCTGGTGCTAAAGTCTCTTGTCTTGTTTGAACGAGGCCAGCTGCACTCTTGCATAAGAGCAGACTCAGATTTCTGCCCATATTGAATGGCCACTGATCTCACTTCCCAAGAAACTTAGGTGTGGTCTGCTGCATGTTTCTTCCACTGTGAGCGAGAAAGTAGAAGTGAGAAACATCTGTTTGTTCTCTGCGTTCTCAGTCTGTTCTTTGTTCAGACTGTCTCTATTAGGTTAAGTCATGAAAGCAAGTCTCTAATGCTTTTCCAACACTCCTTATTAGGTGGAGGACCTCAACGCCAAACTCATGCAGTCAGGTATGTGCCTTTCTTTTGCCTTTGACAGGAATAAAAGAGAGAGGTATCAATCAAACCTGCTTGTCAAATCACCAGGTGTGTTTGTTCTTTCATTGTAGATCCAAGAGTAAAGCCAGTCCATCTGCCCTACGGGATTCCCAGGGTTCTCCAGGAGAATGCTGACCACTGTGTGCTCCTCCATTCCGACTACATCACTGGGTTCAGCAAGGACATTCGCATGCCACTGTGGGTCGCCTACACACTGAATGCATGGGTGAGTTTCTCTGTGTGTGTGTGTGTGTGTGTGACTGTGTGTGTGTGTTTGTGTGTGTGTATGGAGTAATCAGAGGATGTTGTCCATTAACTTCCTGCTTCCTCCTTTTCAGATTAATCTGATTGCGTTTGTGTCTCCCAGACAGTGGAGTGGAACAGTGACTGCATGAAATATGAAACCAGCCTACTGTTCCTTGCTTCCATTGTATTTCTGCTTTCTTCTTTCCCTCTCTGCCTCCCTCCTCTCTCTCCTTCTCTCTCCCTCTTTCTCTCTGACTTTTCCTGTCACTCCCTCTCCTTAACTCCTACTCTCCTTAACTCTCTCTCCCCTCTCTCATCCCTCTCTCTCCCTCCATCATCCTTCTCTTTCTCTGTCTTTCTCTCCCTCATCCCTATCTCTCTCTCCCCTCTCATCCCGATCTCCCTCCATCATCCCTCTTTTTCTCTGTCTTTCTCTCCCTCATCCCTCTCTCTCCCTCTATCAATCCTCTCTTTCTCTGTCTTTCTCTCCCTCATTCCTATATCTCCCACTCTCTCTCTGCAGTGCACGCTGGTCTGTATATCTTCCTGTCGTGTTTGCTCTCTCTCTCTCTCTCTTTCCATCATCCCTCTCTTTCTCTGTCTTTCCCTCCCTCATCCCTATCTCTTATCTCTCTCTCTCTTTCTCTTGTGTGGGGTTTGTAGATGAGAGAGGTAGCAGAGTTGAGGCTGCAGTGCACACTGGGTCGTATATCTTCATCTCGTGTTGGCCCTCACCGCTGGTGTTTTGCTTCTCATTATGTGGTGGAGCCTCAGCATGAATTACAGCACAAATGCACCCCGAGAACACTTTTCTTTTCCTCTCTCCCTTGCTTTCTCTCTTTCTCTCAGCTCTGTCCTATCTTCTATCCATCGTGCACACTATCCCTTATTCACTCTCCCTGCCGTTCATAGTCTGTCCTTCACAGTTGTTTCTTTTTCTTATCTGCAACTCTGGGTCTTTTGTCTTTGGTACTTTTGATGCTACTTTGATACTGCCAAATACGGACCCACAAAGGCCATGCATGTTTGTTTAAAGTTGCTGAGTCTGAATTATGCACAAAGGATTTATTGTTGGGACCATTACTCAAGATATTCCCTTACATCAGCCTTTTCCCAATTATAATTTGGCTCAAGATGAACAACTCGGCCTAATCTGGCCTGCATCTACAGTATACTACATCAGGGCCATATCATTATACAATACATTCCAGTCTGTTCTTCACATGTTCTCACTCAAAACCCAGTCCAATAGTTTGGCACTCCTAAAAGCTAGCTGTGTGTTTGGATTTTCATGCATCTTGCAGGATGTGTGTGTGTGTGTGTGTGAGAGAATGTGTGTGAGTACATTTGCATACCTCCCTCTTTGCTTTTTTAAACTTCATAGACAAACACGTGTGTATGTCCCTTTGCACACACACGCACACATGTGTGCTCGCGTGTCTGGTCAGTCTCACTTAACCCTCTGCTCGCCCACTCCCCCAGGACACGTTTGGAGATGCGAGCCAAGACTGCGTGCGTGCTGACGTGCGAGTGTCCCCCAGCATGAGCCAGAGTTGCGGCTACTACAGAAACAACGACACCGTCACCTTCGGCCTCCTGCACCCACCCAGTATGCTTTCCTTTCTTCTCCCACCACGCCCACACATGAACACATAAACACACATACATGCACTCACACACACACATACACACACACACATGCACACACACAGACACATACACGCACACACACATAAACACAGGAAGCTCTCACAGCACCATCGCACAACAGACACTAGCTCATCTCTGTCACGATATTCCACACACAAGCACACCTGGTATTGTTTGTGTTCTACAGTAAGTCCCTGGTATTGTCTGTGCTATATCAGAAGAAAGCAGTATAGTATGCCCACAGTAGTCCATGAGCATGTATGATTTGTTTGGCCAGAGTTCAAGTGTCTGGCTGGTCTGATCTTTTCTGAGATGGGGATGGGGATGGGGAGTTCAGACAAAATGTTTTATATTGCACAAAATGAGGGCTGTATGTGTATGCGTATGTGCAAGATATACAGAAATGCCATTCAGCAGTTTTGCAATCAAGTAGCAGGTTGTGGACTGTTAAACATACAGTATGTTGTTGGCTTTGAAACATAGCCAGTTCCTCAACATCTCCTCTATTCTCTGCATGCAGCCCATAGAAGAGGGGTTGATTGTTGTCATTGGACCAAGACCAGAGAAGGTCTGGGCTAGTGCTTGGGTCATTTTCTCTGTAGGTGGTCAGCAGATCTGAAAAGACCATAGAATCCATCTCACAATTAAAACCGGCCCTTTGTTTCCTCTGCTTCCTCACAGATCTCAGTTCAAAAGACAAAGAGTGGGATTCGCTTCTCACCAGCAACATGGCCCCCATGTTCCCAACGTTCTTGGGTAAGACACCAGACACACCTACAGTATAACAGTGAAGTCCTGTGCATAAAACACAACATGATGGCATTCCATAATAAGCCAGTGGATTCATCTAGTAGAGATTAGAGACACGCCGAAATCACACAGTGTTATTGTAACAAGAAATAGATGATTGCAATATTGGTTAATGGTCATAAGGTAAAAGGTCAGACACAGTCTCTCTACATACTGTAGTCACATGACCCTCAGTGCATTCACAAATGATATGTAAATACACTCAGTGCAGTCACAAATTACATAACATTATAAGGCGGGGATCACATTAGCCAGCGGCAAGCGGCAGGTTTCCTATTGTTCTCTGTGGTTCGGCAGCGGATCGGTGGCAACGATGGCGTAACGCTAGCGTTGAACAAGCTGAGCGTTGAACAAGCTGAGCGTTGAACTTGGTTCAACTTTCAAAGCGCAACGCGAGCGTATTCAATTGACAAACCGTTTGTGTTTCTTAGGAACGAGATAAAACTTATTATGGTCTGAGCGTTGCGTTTGCCGATGCCGCTGGCTGATGTGATCCTTGCCTAAAACATTCGTCAAGTTATGAAGTTCCAGGCTTGCAACACCCCCATGTTTGCTGTGGATATTCACTAGAATTTCTTTTTCTGTTATACGACTTGACCTTACATGCCTTTTACATTACCTTTTTTTTTTTTGTATGGCTTGCCTCTGTCTTATTTGTTATATGTTATATGTTTGCTTCCCACTGGTCTCTGTAAAGCACTTTGGTTGATTCAAATCATGTTTAAATGTGCTATATAAATAATTAAAAAAATAATTAAAAATGCGATGACAGATAAAACCCACTAAACTACTGGATATCTGTCCAGTTGTTTCAGAGGCATGTATTTCATTAACTTACTTGACCGCTGTTAGGGAATTCCCAGCCAATTCCAAGGCCACGCTCCCAAACCACACCGCTACTTACTTTGCACGCTTGTAGGCGACAGCTGGAGCCTGTATGCTATAATGCTTCCCAGGAGAACAACTTGAGCCCTGTCCAACTCATTTAAGATCTATAATTTCAAGCACACACACTTCCTCAGTTGGCTGTCACCTACTGTTAACGTGACCGTGTGGAACGTGCCACGGTATTGTTTTGAGGCCACTGGCACGGGCCAGACGTCTCTACCGTGCATATCTATTCTTCTTCTTGTTTTCCCTTTCTCAGTCTATCTCATTAAATCTTTTCTTCTAGAGTGTTCTACAATCCTGTACTCCTCTGTGTATCCTCAAACGACCCACCATATTTGACAGGCCACTTCGCAACCAGAACAATGCGAAGCCCACGCACTGTTTGCTCGGGAGTTTTGTGGGCTTTTTTTTTATTTTGTTTTTACAGTAGGATGTTTTTACATTAGCATCGGTTCCTGACCCCCCAAATTGCTAATGTGTTGTCTCTTGACAGGATGTCGAGCCTCACACACACACACAGCTTTTGAATCCTGCCGCAGCCCCCAGGCTTCCCTCACTGTTGCTCGTTGTCGCTCGCTTCACACAACGGAGAAAAGAGGGGGCAGTTGTATAAACATTCCTGCGTTAGGCTCTCCCGAATCCCAGCCCTGAGCTTCCTGCTGTGTGCCTTGCGCCTTGTGCCGCCGTAACTTGGCACGTCTAGGAGACGTCGCTTTTTCTGGTATAAATGTTGCCGAAATAAGAACCTATTTTGCAGCAACAAAGGTTAGGCAATTATGTAGTACTTACGGTTCTTATTCTAACTTGTCCCAGTCACCACACAATGAGATCTTAATCTTAGACTCAGTAACGGGAGGAGGTTGTGTGTATAATGGGCTTCTGGGTGTGAGAAAAACATTTTTTTGTTGAATTTGGGGTTTTGAAATGTCTGTTTACTCAAAGGGACGTGTAGCAGTGAGCTTTCATTCTTTTTGTCTTTCTTCTTTTTTCTAAACCAACGTGCAATGGCATGTTTTGCTCTGTCACATAGACCTCTGTAATTCCATCAGTCAAATACCATTTCATCCACATTCCCTGGATTTGGTACTAGGTGAACCTTTACAGTTGAGCTGGCTCTTGAGCATAAGAAATTTCATTACTGATAAATCCTTGAACTTAAAATTGAACTAGGTAGAGGTATCACGTCTACTTTCCTTTTTTTATCTAAAGCTTTGTTTGTTTATTGATGATCGCTGATGATGGTATTCATTGGTCACACAGTGTGACAGGAAGTGAAGTTAATTCCTCGACCAGACCAATACCGCCATAGACCAGATAGAGTCTGCCCTCCAGTGGTGAACGAGCAGTACAACATTAGGAATTAAACATTGCCACTTCCTTTGCTTCTTATGCATAACCATTTGACAGTGTTTAAACATCAGGTACTTTTTTGTTCATTCTTAGACCTAAACTGATGGCTTTGAATGACCTCGTCTTGTCATCTTGTCATCAGATTAATTGTCTTTGTGCTAAGGGAAGGGAAGTGGTTTGCAGTGTTGCTATGGTGCTCATGCAAATGTTTTGACTGTGTTTCGGCAGATGTTTGGGAGCAGTTCCACAAAACAGTGGTGATGAAATACTCTAAGCGGATGAATGGAGTCAACATCATCAGTGGCCCGATCTTTGATGTGAACTACGACGGCCACTATGATGATCAGACCAAGCAGACACTGTAAGATTTCCATGTTGCAAACTACTTGAAGGAATAGGTCCTACCTTGTCTTTGTTATGCTAAGCATGTTTTAGGTGAAAATATGACCAGTTTGTTTAATCCCTACAAATTAACAACAACACATATAACGCATCTCCTTTTGGTCTGAGGCATGCCTGATTAACTGATTAAAACTTTTTTTAAAAATTGTCTAGCATTTGTTAGCTGTTGATCTCTGGAACTATTGATTGTCTTTATATGCATGTACTGTGTGTGTGTAAAGCTCTTTGGTTTAAAATCCGCAGTATGAATTGCCTTACTTAATTTGTCTCTGTCCGCTCCATCCCACCACCTGTCTTTAGGAATGCTGCTCCATTGCCCACTCATTTCTTTGTGATCCTGACGGGCTGTAAGAACGACTCCTTCTCCCCCTACGAGTGTGAAGGGCCCCTGGACGCAGTGGCTTTCATCCTACCTCACCGGCCCGACAGGCAGGAGATGTGCTCGGTGAGAACAGATCACTTTCAGCCATCTTGAGACGATGCTAGTGTAGTGGGGCAGTGCTAGTGTAATGGCTAAGGAGCTGGGCTAGCATGCAGTAGCCTGAGAAGTTGTGGGTTCAATTCGACTTCCACTGTTGTGCCCTTGAGCAGGGCACTTAACCCAGAATTGCTCTAAGGACCGGTCCTTCTAATATAACATACTGTAAGTTGCTTTAGATAAAAGCGTCTATTAAATGAAGTAATGTAATCATGCAGCACCTCTACACATATCAACTAGTGCTCCAAGGCCCAGCAGCCTAGGTTATTGGAAAAGGGTTATGGGCTACAGGAGGAATCAGAAAAGTGAAAAGTTTCTCTCCTGTGAGAAGGCCTTGAAATAAATGGCATAAAAAACTTTGTCATTCTCAAAACAGTCTCTAATGTGTGTGTCGTTGCAGCAACAATAGATGTTTATATTGTTAAGGCTAATGCACACCTAGCTGTTGAGTCCTGTAGGGTCGCTTGGTGTTGCCTGTGTGGGTGGGAAACAGTCACACTACTACACACACAGCAACAACTAGTGTTAAATATATCTACCGGTATATCTAGTCAAGAAAATGTTTGATTTAACAAGTTGCAAATTACACTGGCATTGTCAGTCCTAGATCATTTTGTTGTGGAAGAATGAAAGAGGCTGAGGAGAAAAAATGTGAAACTGTGTCAGATCGATGTGTTAGGATTGTATTTTCCTTACAATATTTGATGCCTCTTAGTGTAACGGAGGCGAACTGAGCTAGCGTGCTAGTTGCTCGTGTAAATCCTCACAGCCCTAACTTCAAGAACGCTTCTAACCGCTGAGTTGGAAGCCTGGGCTTTTAGCTTAGTGGTTAGAGCGTTCGACTCCCATGCCGGTGTGTGTCGAGGTGGCGGGTTCGAGGGCCGTGAGCGGTGGACGAATTACGACCTCTGTTACATTAGCACCAAAAGGTAAACCAAACTGCCAATTTGAGCCACCCTTTTCCTTACAGCTCCGATGTGATTCATGTTGAATTGGCTATAAACTAGTCGCCCTTCGGCAGTCACAAAAACACATGTGGGACACTGGCTTTGGGACAGTGGTTAATTCTCAAGAATGTAAACAGTAGAGTCAGTGGAAACGGTGTCAACAAACAAACCATTTCTCTCTCTCTGTTTTGCCACAGAGTGACAGATTGTGGAAAAACTTGCTAATTTCTCATCTGTCCTTTGGTTTCCTCTTCTTTCCCACACAGAGCGAAAACGACTTCCAATGGGTGGAAGAGTGGGCCAAACTTCATGTGGCACGAGTGCGAGATGTGGAACTCCTGACTGGGCTGAGCTTTTACCACGACCAGCTGGAAATAGACAAGACCTTGCAGATCAAGACTTCCATAAAGACATTCTAGAAACTCAACCCCTGTGGACAGAGACAGTCATCTTTTTATAGTCGAGATATTTTAAAGGCTTTGCTGTACATTTGACATATCACAAGAAAATCGTGGTAAACCAAAATGGAGGTTTACCTATAAGTGCAGCCAAAGACTAGTCCACACTGCCTCATGTCCTGTAGTGAGTGAATCATGACGAACAATTGAGGGGTAAAAGAAGGGCTCAAATGAACTCATACTGGGTGCAGCTCTTTTACTATTTGTATAACAGCGAGCGATTTTAATAGCAGCATCACTCGAAGGAACCACAGCCTCTTTTGGGCAGAATTTTTTACAGACATTTTTTTAGTAAGGAATTTTGGCAGCATTTTCAACCTTATGTCAGTAATTTGTGTTTCAGGCCAGTTGGGTGTTGTGAATAGCCACAACTGGTATGCAGTGATCTTAAAAAATAAAACAAATAAGTAAATAACAAGACAACAACAGGAAGGCAGCATAGGCACACACCATCCTTGGGCTGCCATTTGCCCAGTTCTGTGAGAAGGCCTTGACATTTCAGAGTATTTGTTTGTTTTGTCTGTTCGTTTGTTTTGTTGTGTATATTTATGGTTTGTTTGTTGAATGGTTGACGGAGAAGTCTATTTGTTTATTTTTGTGTTTTTATATTTTTCATTTTCTTGTAATTGTGAACTTTTTGTCAAAATGTTTAAGTAAACTATTTGCTAATGGTTACCATCTCCACAGATTTTTGTACTGTTTGTACTGGAATAAACATCAGTTATAGCTATAAATTCCAAGGAATTATCAGTGCATGAACATACAAAACATAAGATTCAAAATATAATGTTAAAATAGATAACTTAGCTAATGTTTGCTAGCAGTTATGCTAAAAATATTAACAATGTTAGCAATGCTAAATATGCTAAGTAAGTACATTGTTACTTAGCTAATGTTTGCTAGTGTAACTCGTTTTACCGGACAGGCTCTGGGTTAGCATTATCAAGTAAATTCTGTAATATCTCTCACTAGATTCTGATCAGTATGTCCCGTCCTACCACGCTCCGGGGCGAGATCAGTCCGTGGGTCCTACTCTCAAGGGGAACTTCTCAGTCCATGGAACACAAGCAAATAGAGTGTCCCAGTGACGCCACTTCCATTTGCCTCCATAGACCTCTCCAGAATAAGTCCCGCCTCTGTAACTTCCGTATCCATCCAACTTCCGGGCGTCGATTGTCTATGGGAAATAACATGGCGTTTCGAAATATCATACCGGTAAAACATCTGTAGGTAGCGAAGTAGAAAAAGCTGGTGGGCAGATTGGCCTACACACTTCTGCCATCTAGTTTCCACTGGATGTTTTGATTGTCGGTGCCGTTTAAGTAGTATACTATAGACTATACTACTTAAACGGCTAACGTTTAAGCTAACGTTACTGTTGATGGAAATATACCCCGTTTTCTAGCCTCTCGGGGTACCGGCTATCAGTATTACACGTCTAACGTTTAAGCTAACGTTACTGTTGATGGAAATACCCCGTTTTCTAGCCTCTCGGGGTACCGGCTATCAGTATTACACGTCCCATGCAAAACGTTTGACAATGGTTATCCGTCGTTTTTTTGTTAATAAACTCCATAAATAACCATTAATTTGTCATTAATGTTGTTTCCTATGGAGTTGTCCGAGCTGATGTCCGAGTCCCGCTGAGGCTGAACTGTCATTGGCTCATCAGCGTTCTAAGGGTGGCGCTTAGCGACAGGTCAATTGGTGGGACAGTTGGAATGGCTGAACTGTTAAAAAGTTGAGTCGTTTATATGGTAAAATTGTTTAACAGAGAATTATTGTAGTGAGGACTTTTATTTTGAAACAGTTTTGGGCAGAGGAAACAGTTGAACAGGATATGTAGTCTTAAGAGAGCCAGATTGTATGCTTAAAGCCTGAGACTGGTAGTTGCTGCAGGTGGCCTGGCCACCTGGCATACTGTAGGATTCTAATTGCTTAATGGCCGTATTGTGATGTCAAAATCGCACATGTCAATGGGGCAATGTTTAATAGTTTTTAATTCATAGTTTAAAAAGTATAAAAGTTACAAAGATGAGAAATAGCAGCTATGTCCTTTAGAAGACCTACGTTATACCTACGTTACGTTACGTTACAACTTGAATGAAGTTTCTACGTTAAACGGTTTAAACTATACAGTATATAAAAAACCAAAAGTGGTCAGCAGAAGAAGAAGCAGAAGAAGCCTAGGAAGAACAGTATGTGCATTTTCATGCACTGTATTGACTGAGTGTGTGACAATCATTAGTTAAATGTATGCCATGAACACCATGTTCAGTGGAGTTCATTCCAGGACAAGTTTGGTTAGTAAGTGTCACCAGCTCTCAAATTTGATGAGCTTTATCATTAAGCCTTTTTATATTATGTGTATATTTTAGTGTCAAGGCATTTAGTGGCAGGAGTGAATTATTGCCAGCATTGTAAGCTGGATTGTTAATGGGTAAATTATATCATGGAAACATCCATTATTAATTAATATGCATCATGGAAGATTTCTCGATAGGTGAAGTATACAAAAGTGTACAACCAGATGAGGGCTGAGCTACACCACCTTTTCTAGCAATACACTCATTACAGTGCATGAAAATGCAGTTGTCATTACATGTGTTAGGCCTAGTGTGCCATTCTGTACTTAATTGCAAGGGTGAAATACCATTCTGTCACAGCAATACTGTATGACGACTAACTTGCTATATTGATATGCCTAATTATATTTATTGCATTGACTTAAAACTTAACTCTAATAGCAAAAACAAAAACACTTCATATGTGTTCTGTATTTTCTACATAGAGAATTTAGTAGACTTTATGGAGCAAAACTATTTTGATGTGCCAATTTTCATGTCACAAAACTCTCCAGAACAGACCAAGAGCCAAGTCAATATGGTATACCTGGTATACCAGTCAAGTCAAAAAACACATCCAGTAAGCCTACCAGTGTGAATCAGCCATTTTCTCTCACCTTTCTGAATGTGCAATAATCAATTTAGAGCCCACAATCTGTAGGTTGGAATTTTCTTTAGACTCACCGGACACCGGACATGTGTCAGGTTTACGCAACAGGTCTTTGTATTTCGCTACGGGGTAGTTTTGGCAGTCTGTGTAATTTTGTTTGACCTGAGGCGATTATAAAGATGGGGTGTTGGAGAATGAGTGGTACAGTACAATGTTGCAATTCACGCAGGCACCTGCTGTTCTGCTTGAAGGGGAAGCTGTGTCGGTTCCCAAGCGCTTCTCTTCTCACCATCGCGGTCGATAAATTAGTACTAGAAAGGAAGCCACATGAGACACGCGTTTGCTTTCTCATGCCCCGTTTATAAAACTCGAGCACTACCTAGCGATAACTACCTAGCGATAAGTTATTAGGTCAACAGAGTTGTGGCGGACGCTAAGGTAACGCCTTTGGTAGGCTACAAAGTCGAATGTCGCTTCTTAATGCTTTTTGTTCACATGAATGCTTTGTGTGTTTGTGTGTGTGCGTGTGCGTGTGCGTGCGTGTGTGTGTGTGGCAGACCCTTTTTATGTCCAGCAGTAGGTTATTTTATTGTGAACATTGTAGCCTACTACGTGAATGTATCACTTTGCTATTGTTGTTTAGTTTGAACTCAGTTAATTGCCACTTGTTTTAAAGGGATATGTTTGACTGCATAATTTTGCTATATTTGTGCCAGGTGAGTTCACAACTCAAATGTCTTCCCTTGTCCTGTTTCTATTTTGTTAAGGGACACTAATAGACGCATTCACATTCTATAGCGTGTGTACACTTACTATGACTGTCACATAATCTGTATTGTCATTAACTATGAAGACAGGGTCATTATTGCATGTGATTAATTGTAAAAGTCACCTTTAGCAATAGGTTGTTAATTAATTTAGTTAAGTTTATAGCAACGCAATTACATATATATAAACAGATAAGCTGTCTATGGATGTACTGTGTAGGCTTACAGTTTGCAAAATTATCATAGCCTATACCCTTCTTCCATTTAAACCTATTCTTCAGAGTCAGCAAATTGGTTGATTCATTTTCAGTAGGCCCTGAATGTAGGAATACCGCAGCTTGAAACAAGGCTGTGCATGCAGTGTACTTTTGCATGCATTAGCCCACTGCAGACACCGCAGGGTTAAAGCCTATCTGCCTATGCAACTAGCTGAAATGGTCGTGCGAGTTTGTGTGCGTGGGTGCGGGGGGCTAGGGGGCTGGATGGGGGATGGGAGCATTCTAATACAGCCCTTACTGGAAGTTGTCTGTGGTATGCTGACCCGTTGAAACTCTTCATGAGAACGTGGTCACCTTTAATTAAGTGTCTGCGGTATTCCCCACAACGTGTCAGCATAACCTGTCCCCCTGTATGTACGAGACGAGTATGTGTGTGTATGTTTTCATATGTGATTGCTGTGTGTGTGTGTGTGTGTGTATGTGTGTGTGCGTGTGTGTGTGTGTGTGTGTGTGTGTGTGTGTGTGTGTGTGCATATGAGTGTTTGTGTGTTTTGTGTGTGTGTGTGTGTGTGAGAGAGAGAGAGAGAGAGAGAGAGAGAAATCAAGGGAGAAGAGTATTACAGTTGTTAGAGAGATAAGATCAGTTCTTCCTGGAAGTTTTCACATAGATTATTAGTCCGGTTGCCCTCCTACTGAGGCATTTGCCCTCCTACTGAGGCAAAGCACAGTCATTCAAGCTCATTTTAGCCTGGGGTTCCCCATCATAGTGACTGTAAGCTGTGCATGCTTGCTGTGTGGAGTGGTGGGTGCTCAGGAATGGGTAAGACAATATCTGCCAAAGGTGCACCATGTCATCCCTCATTCTTATCTCAGTATGACCACTGCTCTCTCTCTCTCTCTCTCTTTCTCTCTCTCTCTCTCTTTCTGTGTGTGTGTGTGTGTGTGTGTGCGTGCCATAGGTACGGGTAAAAAGACTCATGTCACCACCACCAACTGTTTCTCTGTATGACCACACATTGTCCGCAACAGTTTGAGAAACTGTGACTTCAGGTAAAAAGAGTCATCACCATTATAAGTAAATCTGCTTCGCAGGAAGCCAACAGTGACATGCATTTCCTCTCCCAGGACCCCTATAAAACTGTCACACTCGTCTCAGCTGTTACAGCTGCAGACAAGCAGTTCTAGACGAGAGGCGTCACGTCGGACACTGAGGTAAGTCTCTGGCGCATGTCGGAAGTCACTTCTAAGGGTTTTCGGTTCCCAGAAATGCTTTGGTGTGGCGGCGGCTGTACCTGATGTTCCTTCGTACATCAGTCCAATAGCTTTGTTTTGTTTGTGTTTGCATTGTAGCCTTATGCAAATGTCTCCTTTTGCTGTTTAGATTCATATTATCACTTGTTTTATGAGGCGATATGGTGTTATTGGTCCCTTTATGTTATCAAACATATCTCATAGGCCTACTGGCTTTGTATAGCTGACAGCAATGCCGTTGGCATGTTATCAGAATCTGAAGAAAACTACTTTGCGTTTTGTGAAGACCCGTTACAGATCAGTTGAATGTAGTAGTCTAATAGGCTGTCAAAGTCAAGTTCACACTCATATATTTTCAATGTACAGTAGCAGCACTCACATTCTGTGTAGGCTACTTACTATCTGGACTTTCACATTCTGACTGTCACAAGTCATTAACTGCTGTGTAGACAGGGTCATTGATAAGTTCTATGCTACAATGTCACCTTTAGTAATAACCTAATACTACCAATGGACTTACATAAATAAACACGATAAAATAATAGCTCTCTAGTACAGACACAGTTTGTGACATTACCTACATAAAAGTAAACTGTAAACAGTTGGTATTTGGACATAGTGATGAGTAAATCTGCTGCCCAAGTACCAGTTATCACCATTGATATTTTGATAATAATGTCCCATTATCCTTACAACAGATCATGGTACAGTTGATTCAATTTAATGCATTCCCTGGCATTTAGCCTATATTTGATTTAAGAAGTACTTTCCAAACTCAAACATATCAGAACACATCTATGAAGACATCTATACATCTATGCATAAAGTTGCTGTAGTGAAGTTCATTCTAAGATATATGTTTTCTATGTTTCTATCAAGATTAAAAGGCTTTAAATTTTGCATGAGCATGTGCATGCGAGTTTTGTGCAGAGTGCATTGATATAGTGAAGCAAACCTTGCATCTACCATCTTCTCTGCACTGCACATAGTGGTTCAGTGTTGTGTAAATGCAACACTGTGTCTGTGTGCATGTATGTGTGTGTCTGTGTGCATGTTTGAGAGAGTGAAAGAGAGAGAGAGAGAAAGAGAGAGACAAAGCGAGGGAGACGAGTATATTTGGGTATATGTGGTTACTGTATGGTGTAGTACCTTTTTTGCAAATATGACTCAGACAAAATATGAATACACAATAGGTACAGCATTATGAAAAAGTCATGACACAGCTATTAAAGCAGCTTAATTTCCTTCAATGTGCCTCTATTGTAGCAACCTCTTTCCAGAGCGGTCCTGTGGAGCTAGTTTGCCTGCGAACAACAATGCTCGAAAAAGACTCATGAAAATTTCACACAGGCATACTTCAGACTCTTGGGGCACATGAGGAAGTCTTTACTCAGACATGGGCATCTCCAGTCAACCATGTACCGAGTGGCATGCATTTTCACATGCACATCAAATGTCTTTCTTTGGCCAAAGCATTAAATGTTTTAGGTTTGTTCTAAATAGTATGCAACCTGGTGCCATTTCTGAACTCAATTTCTCAGCAAGATAACTTAGACTGAGTGACAGATGGCTCACAGGGCTTGAAGAACACTGATATGTAACTCTGTCAGGGTAGCTGTGCATGCCCATTAGAGCGAGTAACTTCTCATTATTTGGGGACAGGAAGGCATATCATCCCTGTTCAGCCACATCCTCTGTCCTATTCATCCTGTTCGTGACATGACAAACCACAGTCACACAACAACAATGTCCCAATCAGTGTCCTTAGGCCATGGTCAATAGATGCACAGTCACTATAGTTGGACTGATTGAATTTGGCACTAATAGGCTTTTACGGGTTGCTTTTGCTCCTGGCTTGGCGGGATAATGCCACTGGTCCTTTATCTCCCAGCACAAGGACCAACTGAATTATGACTGCCCCCACCTTTCAGTCTCCCAGTGTTAGAGGAACAGATAGAAAAAACTAGAAACACTAGAAAAAGCAAAGACATCAATAATTTAGGGCTTGGCATTTACTGTGTGTGTGTGTGTGTGTGTGTGTGTGTGTGTGTGTGTGTGTGTGTGTGTGTGTGTGTCGGTGTGTGTGTGTCGGTGTGTTTGCATGTTCATGTGGGGTTGACTGTGTGTGTTTGACTATGTGAATCTGTGTGTGTGTGTGTGTGTGTGTGTGTGTGTGTGTGTGTGTATGTGCTGATGCACTATGCCCCACAGCCTGTGGTTTCTTTGTAGTCAAGGCTGCGGTTTGATTGAATAAGACATCGGATTTCTTTTGTCAAAGGATTTCTTTTTGCGATTATCCCCTACCTCCCATATACAAATCAATTTACTGCAGACTGATGAAAACCATTTGGAGACAGAATGTGTCAGAAAGTCTTTGTTCTTTGTTTTTTAGGATCTTTAAGGCAAACACATCTCTTTGGATTGCCAGCTCATCAGGAGAAGAGAGGAGTACAGCTCTACCTTAACAGACAGCAAGACAAGTGGATTATTCAGTGATTCTGCTGAACCACGGTTCATTGGTTAGAGCACCACATGGTCCGATGGGTCGGAACACCGTGATCAAGATATTCAGGACATTTTTTCCTCTTCTGTGACGTGCTCTTAACATCACCGGGAAGTCACGTCGCAGGACACGGTTTTGATAAAACACACACGCACATGTAAGATGCAACTCATCTTTTGATCGAGGCTAGAATCTTTTATAGAGATCAGTTAGACATCTTATCTTTGACCTCTCTGTTTTAGTAAGAGAGCTTTTGATACAAAGACCCTTTCGAAAGGACTACAAAAAGAAAGAAAGGCCATCTCAGCGGTGTATGCGTCTGTACCTGTGGATATGCTCTAGAGACTTAGATTCGGATAAAAAGTGAAAATCCCTTAAGTGTTCCAGCATCATGGATCTCAGTCTACTCCAAGCTGTGGAGAGAGAGAAAGTTCTGGAAGTTCTCCAGCGAGATAAAGTCTTGCGCTGTCTGGATGAGGATAGAATAAGGTATGTCACCTGGAAATTATCTCTGTCCTGATGTCTGTGGAGAGACAATAAGCTTTGTTTTTGTCAGAACCATACTGTAAAAGTAAAAAATATTTATTCTACCAGGTCTAACTAATAACTCAATGTGTTATAGATTAATTGGTTAATTGGTGGCATGGAAGCTGCAGTCTGATATAACTGTAAATAGAAGTATCTATCAAGTATCAGTATCAGTCTTCTGATCTTTTGCCTTATTAGTCTTTACATGTCCTCAACGAAATGTGTGTTCCTCTTTTAGTTTGCAAACCTCAGTACTCTTGGTCAATTGACTGAGATGTGTTTGAACTTGTGTTTCCCTTCTCGTCAGGCGACTGAGGCTGGAGCTTCAGGAGTTGCGGCGGCGTGGGGCCAAGAGTTTCTCCCGGCAGTACAGCGAGCGGACGTGCGCACGCTGCCAGAGACCCCTCGGAAAGCTCTGGAATTGTGGCGCTGTGTGTCGAGGCTGCAGCCACCGCATCTGCAGCAAGTGCCGGGTCTGCATGAGCCCCCACGAGTGGAAGTGTACTGTCTGCCATGCCCACAGGTATGACCAAGGGCTGTTTATTTCAGTTTGACCGAGACCACTGATTACTACCAATTAGGGTGCTAATACTACTACTGATTACTACCAACTAGGGTGCTAAATAAGGGATTCTTGTAAAGCTTCCGTTGCAACAAATAGCTTCCACTATAATAAATGGAACTGTTTACACCATACAGTACATGACAGCGGCATACAGTATACGTTCAAAAAAAGACTAATAGACTATTTTTATGCTACCCGAACAGAGTGCTTCAGTTGTGGACCCAGTGTGGCCTCCCTGTTATGATTAGATTGACTGATTTAGTTGGACTAATCACAATCTCATTCTTAGCAACAACAGGGTTCGGCACACGGCTCTTTGCAGTGTGACCCGTAAAACCGAACCAACAGAATGACAGTGTCCAGCAAACCCATGTCTTTTTTCTCCCACAGGCAAGTTAAGATCAAATCTGGTGAATGGTTCATGGAGGAGCGAGCAAGGAAGTTTCCCAGAGAAGCAGGTAGGCATGCATGCTAGTTTAGATAGATAGATAAATAGATAGATACTTTATTGATCCCCAAGGGGAAATTCAAGGTCTCATAGCATACAGTACAGTCACACAACATGCACTTACAGCAGAAAAAGTAATATACATATAAAAAAAAACTCCACTGTACAATAGAGACAGTAGAAGATTTTTGCGTAGAAGAGTTTGGCGTAGTCGGTAGGGTCCATGCTACGCTGACCTTTTCTATTCAACTGAGTTGTTACAGTACACCAGGATAGTGCAATGTTTCTTACTCAGTTGAGAAGAAACACCACAATCTCAGACTCAATCACACACTAAACAGACTGGAAATGTTTGGTTCCCTAAAGTTGGGCTGAGTCACATTTGACTTGTGGTTTCCATTTACAGCATGCTTTTCTTCATAGAAATTTAGCTAGAGGTGAGAGTAAGTCATTTCTGTACCTTTCTGGGAGGGATGCAAAGGAACAGATGACTATAACACACATGAGACTGCAGTCTTCAGTAGATAAAGGCCTACTTTTGCCCTCATCTCTCTCACTCATCACTTGTAATGTGAATATGTGTAAGACTAAAAACTCAGTCATGGCTTGGTGTTATTTTATGAGGAAAAAACATTTTCCTGAATAATGTATAATTTCCTCTGCTTTGCTGAGACATACCCCAGAAGAATAGCACAGGAATATTTGATCAAACCGTGTGACATTTTTGCTGAACTGCAGCCCTCATTCCTTTTCATTTCTGACTGGCCCTTCACAGACAAACGTGAGAGCATCGGAGAAATACTACTTAGATCCTACCAAAGGCTAAGGTATTCAGACACTGACAAAGAATATCAAATATTTCCTTTAAAATATGTGTTTTCTTTTTAAATTATTTTTATTGGTAACTGATGCTGAAACATTTTGCCTTTGTTTCAGTAATATTTCAATTGTCCCACCCACCCCTCCACCGTGCGTGTCCTCACCACCGTTTAGCAGATTACCGGTAAACTGAATCGCCTAATGCAAACCATCAATGCAATGCAGTCAAGGACTAAAACACATAAACGTATTTATTACTGTTATTATTATGTTACTATTTCAGGACTGGACAAACTCTAAAGGAAGCCCAAAACCATTCACGAAATCCATGGAAAATCTGATGATGTCTTTCACAACCCACATCAAAAGTAAGCACCTACTGTACGTCAGTGGCATTAGAGGCTTTCTTCAATACTGACTGAAACAGGTTTCTCTTTATCTAGCAAATGTGTCTTTGAAGTGAATAACCAAATGTAACTGTTTAACTGAAATTAAGTTCATGACATTTTGTTGCACAAAATCAGCTGCACAAAAAAGAGGAACAACAATATAATTTCTCAAAGCTATAGTGGCTAACCAATGCATATAGTCAGTCATAGACACACATTTATTAAGTTTGTGAAAATTGGAATTGACCAAAGTGTTATGCACTATAAAAGAGATGACCCAAATGTAGACTTTATGGACTAGAGATTGTGTGGGTGTAAACCGAACTGAAAGAGGAAGCCAGAGATTGTATCACAACAACCATATTGATAGTTTAACAAGATAACACTGAGTTACAAAGATGGGGCCTTGCTGTTTTTCAACTTGAACTCAAGTCACACATTCACTGGTTTTCTAGTATCTCTGTGTCTTTGAGTTGCAGTTATACTGTATAGTGAATTGGTGTCTAGTGTTAGTCGGTTTATTGTTTGTCTTAATTATGACATGCTTACACCTCAATGCAGAAATCTCCAAGTCTCAAGAAGATGTTAGGGCAGAGCCAGCCCTGCTTACTGTGGAATACGACCAAAGACACAACACAGACCGGAAAAGCCAATCAGATACTGCCATCAATAAATCTGCCAGTGTAAGAGCCAATCACAAAAGGCCATGTGATACTAAATCGATATATATATATAAATATACATCTACAAGGCTACTACTAAACACCATGAATACTAAATCCACTGTTCACCACTGAAAACACAGTGGGAGAAAAAGTATTACACTGAATTACATAAAATAAAAATGTTTGTCTGTTTGTTTGTTTGTTGTGGTGTTTGTTTTCTTGTCCCTGCAGCTTACCAAAGTAGCGAGCCTGTCCAACCTTTTTAACAGGAGTAAGGAGCAGGAGAAGAGAAGGTCATCCTCACCTCTCTGTACTGATGAGGATTCATCACAGAGTTCAGGCTACTCTGGAGAGAAGAGGGTATGTGTGTGCGTGTGTGCGTGTGTGTGTGTGTGTGTGCATGTGTGTGTGCCTGTGTGTGCATGTGTACATGATTTGTATGAGCGTTGCTGTGCATGTGTTTGTGTGTGTGTATTTCTGTTGGTGCAGAATGCGTGTGTGTGCAAGTCCAACTATGTTTGGCTCTGCATATGTTCAGATGCTAATCAGTAATAATGCTCACTGCTTGCATGAATCTTCAAGTGTTATTTATGCATCCACTGGGTGGGGTGCAATGTGGTTTTAAGGTATCACATCACACACTAAGGGATGAAGTCAAGGACAGCACACTAACAGAGAGCAGCATCAACGGAAAACACTTTATCAGTAAATCATCCTGTTTCATGGCTTGCAAAATACGTCTGTGTTGCTCTGCTGTTTCTGATTAATAGATTAAAATGTGTGTGTGTGTGTGTGTGTGTGTGTGTGTGTGTGTGTGTGTGTGTGTGCGTGTTTGTGTGTGTGTCTGTGTGTGTGTGTGTGTGTGTGTGTGTGTGTGTGTGTGTGTGTGTGTGTGTGTGTGTGTGTGTGTGTGTGTGTGTGTGTGTGCATGTTACGGCCTGGTTGTTGTGCTGCGACAGAGGAAGACAGGAGAACAAGTGAAAATCTAAATTCTAAATTTGTTTATAGGAAGCTTTTTATGTTGAATATGAAACTTTGGCCCACTGCAGGCTTCTAAATATCGCTTGTGGGTGTGTGTGTGTGTGTGTGTGTGTGTGTGTGTGTGTGTGTGTGTATGTATGTATGTGTGTGTCTGTGTTTTTGATTTAATGTGTTTTCTAGGTTGAAGCAGTTATCACATACGTGTATTGACTTCATCATTGTTGTTGTTGTTGTTGTTGTTGTTGACAGGGCAGCATCAGTAGCACCGGTACAGACTGCGGCCTGGTCGAGAGCTCCAGCGTGACGGGGGAGTTGGAGCTGGCTCTGGCCTACAGCTTTAGCTCCTCCTGCCTGGAGGTGGTCGTGGGAGCCTGTCGGAACCTCACCCATGGAGACGCCAAGAAGAGAAAATGCCACCCGTCAGTACAGATAACACCTCATTTACATTTCTCTGGAACTGAAGGAAACGGCTGCTGTAACCTGATTATGACTTCCTCAGTGATGATTGTGACATCTTGATGTCTAAATAGACTAGTATAGGGAAACTAAACTAAGCTGTGTCATGAATGACGTTATGTCAGTAGGGCCATGATCATATCGTATTCATTGATCATATCATATTCGGTAACATTTTACTTGACAGTATCGACATGAGAGTGACATGACACTGTCATGAACACATGACACTGTCATGACACATGAGCCCTAACCATAACCCTGATCCTAAACCTAACCCTAACTCTAACCCTAACCCTAATCCTAATCCTAATTTGTTATGACAAAAACCGAATGTCACTTAATAACAGAAGCGTTATGTCATAAACATTTATGACTTGTTTATGACACGTTCATGACAGTGTCATGTCACTCTTATGTCAATACTGTCAAGTAAAGTGTAACCTTATATTATTTCATGGTGTATTTAAAGAAAGAGCAGATAGAGAAGAGAGTTCCCTAGAGGTTTACTACTTTTGCCATAACTTTATATTTAGGAGCCATTCGAAAACAAAAATTTAAATTAAAATGTTGTTAAATATAACTAGTAGCTATTTTTCTTTAGCATCCTCAAAAACAGTCACACAGTAGTCCATTAACAAATTTGAGTTGTTATTTCCCAGGTAGATCTGTTGACTGAGCTTCTGCTGTGTCAACTCAAAAATGACTGTTTACATTATGAAAACAATGATGATATGAGTGACTATGATGATGATGATGATAAGAATGCTCTCTTGCTTCTTTATGCTTATGTGTGCATGTGTCTTACTCCTCTCAGCTATGTGAAGGTCTACCTGCTGCCCGACAAATCACAGAGCACTAAGATGAAGACAGCAGTCATGAAGAACACAACAGAGCCCGTCTTCCAGGAGACCTTACAGGTGAGAGTACTGACCGGCTCGTCAATTTAATGATGTGATTGTGCTGGATCGGACCGCTGGTACCTGAGAAAGACAAGCTAAGGGGGCAAGGAGGGGTGTATATCACAATAGACCTCTGAAGTTTGCCTACAAAAATGATCCAAAGCTGCCATCCTTGACAATATAAGGAGATCCAGGTGTTAATTGAAGCTAATTACTCATGGCAAGATGCATTCAAGTTAGCTCTGGGGTAGCAAAACTCAAAGTTTGCAGTCTTAATGTACTGACTATCATACTACCCAGTCGAAGGCAGAGGACAAAAGTTGTGGCCCACTGGTTAGCACTCTGGACTTGTAACCGGAGGGTTGCCGGTTCAAGCCCTGACCAGTGGGCTGCGGCTGAAGTGCCCTTGAGCAAGGCACCTAACCCCTCACTGCTCCCCGAGCGCCGCTGTTGTAGCAGGCAGCTCACTGCGTCGGGATTAGTGTGTGCTTCACCTCACTGTGTGTTCACTGTGTGCTGAGTGTGTTTCACCAATTCACGGATTGGGATAAATGCAGAGACCAAATTTCCCTCACGGGATCAAAAGAGTATAGACCCTTTCAAGAGAGTTCCATTATCAGCATCATAGCTGGCCCCACAAGGCTTCTGTTTTAACATTCCATATGTTATCTTAATGCAGAGGAAGTAGATTGGGAACCAAATAGAACGTTCAAGCATTGTTTTTTTTTTTATTGTTGAAAGGGTCTATAAACTTACTACTTATACTCTCCTGTCCGCTCCACAGTGTTCCATCGCACGGGAGCTGCTGACCACGCGCACGCTGCAGGCCTCGGTGTGGCACGCGGAGACCCTCAGACGGAAGGTCCTCCTGGGAGAGGTTCTCATTCCCCTGGACAGGTGGAGTTTTGAAGACCCCAGCACGCAAGGGCTCATGTGGTACCCTCTCTGTCCCAAGGTACAGCCTTTAACACAGCTGAATAGTGTTAATCCAGAGGCTGCTTCAAAAAGCTAAATTAACTACAGTGCCAAGGCAATTAAATGACTTGGGAGTCAAACAACTGTAGTAGTAAATAAATCAAATAATGGGCTTAATCAACAAACTTTCAGTAAACAAGTTAATGTTATTTGTTGCGAATCTCAGGCTCTCTAGATCTGAAACTTTGATAGAGAATGAAACAGACCCCATTTCTGGACTAACTGGTGTTTTTCATGTCTTTAGACTGAACGGCCAGTAGGGGTCGATATGGAACAAGTTATTGGGGAGCTGATTCTAAGAATCAAGTTCTCATCTCTCACCCAGATCTGCAAGATGAACAGCACTGGTGAGGAAACACACACACACACACACACACACACACACACACACACACACACACACACACACACACACCACTGAAACTAGCACAAAAGTCATCTGCTACTCTATCAAACCACTAGGACCACCACTACTTTGCAGTCAAAATACCCACACCCCAAATATATATCTCATCAAAGAGTGTGAACATCTGGGGTGAATCTCTCAGAAGATCAAAAGATATAAAATGTTTAAATTGATAGATTCTTTTGAAAGAATTACATAAAGACCAGTGGTGTGTTTTAAACACAAGTGTTAAAACCTGGCTATTGCATCAGATATCCTCACACCAGTGAAAGAGCAGTGAAATTTAACTTTTTAACTGAGCCCTGACAAATTATGTCATTTCCTGTGTCTGTTTGCAGGCATTGGCCCCTTTGAAGTTGGGCAGCTCACTGTTCTCATCATCGGTGTTCAGAACCTATCCAGTTCAAAACCCTCGTCCTCGTTTATCAAGGGGTGAGTGACAACCCTGGATTGTTTGTTTGTTTGTATGTGTGGGTGTGTATGTGTGGTCACACACAGTATTAAGTGCACACATATCCACTCGGTATAGTGAACACTTCTACCATTACATTGCACCTTATCACCAAACAGACTCAACAACAGCGAATATGTATGGTCTGTGTGTGTGTGTGTGTGTAAAGGTGGCACCTACGCCACCATATGCCTCTACATATGGAGGCGTAGGTGCCACCTTTACCGCTAATGTGCATAATGGACTGGGATATTGGCTGCTGTTGTACACCTTCCTTTCTTCAGGATTATGCCATGATATATGCTTATCTTCTAATCCAAATAAAGAAGTTAAATGTGTGTGTGTGTGTGTGTGTGTGTGTAGGTGTCTGGCCCTGCCAGGGCAGCGGGAGCTGGTGCAGAGGACCCCGGTGGTGAAGCGAGGCCCTAGCCTGGAGTGGGCGCACCAGCTGCTCTTCAGCAGGGTCACGGCCCACGAGCTGCACGACGCCTCGCTGGTGCTGGGCCTCTGGGAGCACGCGCCCTTTGGCGTCACCGACCGGCTACTGGGGACGGCCACACTACATGCCGGGGAAGGTGAGCACTGTTTGAGCTGGTTGAATGACGGTGCTCTCATAGTGCACTAGCCATTGGACAGTGTGGACACATATTTGGAAAGAGGAAGGGCAGAGACTTTCTAATGAGGAGACACAGCACTCAAAAAATCCTCCATAGAAATTCATGGGGTTAGTTTGTAACGCCAATATGGCCGTTGTCTACACATATCCCACCCCTTCCGCGGCAAAACGTTGACAATACATTGAGCCAATCATGTGCTGTGTTGTGAATACATTGAGCCAATCATGTGGTGTTGTGAGGACATTGTGCCAATCATGTGCCGCTGGAGCAAGGTTGGTGCCGTGAAGCCTTGCGCACGCGTATTTCTGCTGAAATAGATGCCCGATAAGTGCCCAAAAAGCGTTGCAATATGGCCGCCAAGTAGTGGAAAGGAGGAAGAGAGTATGGAGAGAGAGAGAGATGGGTGGTAAGAAAGTTAGGGTGAGAGGGAGAGAGAGAAGAGGTGAACATAGAGTGAGTGAGAATGAGAGTGAGGGAGTATCTGTGAGAATAAAATGATCGGTCTCACAGACCTGGTTTTGTCCTCTCCAGAAACAATGATGTCATTAACCGGTCGTTTCTCTCCCTCTCTCTTTCTTTCACTCCCTCAACATCTGAAGGGTTGTCCTGGCAACCTTTACAACAGACACCAAATGTGTGGCACAGCGTCAGCCTACCCCTGCGCGCCAATGTAAACAACAGGAAACCATGACAACCTACAGTAGCAAGGAAACAAGAGAAATGAGAGTCAGACGTTTCTCTCTGTCGCTCTTGTGCACAAAGTATTATCTAATGGATACCCCCCCCCCCCAATGCACACACACATTCTACACATTATTTATAAATCAACATTTTTACATTCACATTATATATAAGTCATGAATATACTGTGCAAAGGATGCTACAGAATTGGATATGAAAATGAATTGAACAAAGTTGATTTGATGTTTGTCTTTGCCAGGAATACACAAACCAAGTGTTCAATTTATCAGCACATGTATAAAAGACACCATTTGCATGCGTCAGCCTGTTTAGTCATTTTGGTTATGTATTTTTATTTATTTCTTAACTTATGGACTTGTTTTTATATGTAACAATTAAATATACAAATAAATTCAGATTTGTTTTTTTTTTAAACAAAGGCCTTTGAGAATTGAGTATTGACACAAAGTGACACAAAACACAGTGAATGAAATCATGAGATTTTCTTTATTGCCAATAAAGTTGAACACCTCAATTTAAATAAAAAGAAAAACAAAACAAAATCCAGTTGGAATGCGACTAAGTTATGAACACCAGGACATTCCCATCTGTATATGGTGTGGATGGTGCTACATGGTGACCCTTAGCCCTTAGCCACTGTTCTGAGGACAGCTATAACTCCCTTTTCTCCAAGCGAACATGAAAGGCAATTTCAGAGCTGCACTCAGATCATTTGTACATGGTGGAGAGTGAATTAGAC
Source organism: Alosa pseudoharengus (assembly GCF_046254945.1). NCBI lineage: Eukaryota > Metazoa > Chordata > Actinopteri > Clupeiformes > Clupeidae > Alosa > Alosa pseudoharengus. Next base: position 29,506,399 of record NW_027468859.1, on the reverse strand, counting down.
ATACAGAGCAGCGTCATGCCTATATGCATCTACTCTATACAGTACATTCAGCTTCTCCAGTTTCCTAGAACTGGACTTAGAGGGGATTGCTGGTACTTGGAATGGAGTCCTGTAATGGACAATGAGAGGTGATCTTCACAGGTGAGGTGCTGACCTACGCCCCGTACACCACAGTGTAAAGAGGGCGTCTTTGTTACTATCTGACCGACAGGCAAAATATGGCAATGCCGGAACAGAAAAACTAATACAACTGAACAGAAATGGCTGCTCATACTGTAAACATAGAGATCAGCCACCCTGCTGGTGGGTAGAAGAGAAGAATTTTCTCTGGTTGCGTTACAGGAATCAATCAAAAAGTACCTAGAATTAAAAAAAAATATTATGTCATTTGAATAACATGCAGCTTAAGTACTGTCTAAAGTAAAAAGATAATAATTTACAAAAATCTCTTAATTTAGTGATCTTTTACAGAGCAGAAATAGAAACCTAGCTGTTGTAATTATTTTTGGTCAATATAGAACCTTTGATAATATTACACTGCTTGTGATCATTAGTATAATAGCAAAAATATACAAACCAAGTAGATGACCCATGTATGAGCATAAATATTTAACTAAGAATTACTTTTTTTTTTAGCTAGAGCAGGTATTAAACAGAAGTGTTCAAAATATAATGTGGAAAAAAAGACACAAAACAAAAGACATACACATTTTCCTTTCAGAAAAGTTTAGGTTTTATACTGTAATTCCCTTTTCTGAGTGATCCAATCAAAACAAACAGCAAAAGAAGAAATTGATAAATACAAAAATCAGTAAATTGCCCTTTCCAACTTCAGCTACAACAAAAACTAAGACTAAACTCCAGAGTCCATGCTCTGGTTTAACGATACTTCATTTTCCTTTACATGTTGCCATGTACTGCCTCTTCACTCCCTCTGCCACCTCTCCAAGCCCTTCTGCTCAGGGTTTAGAAGCAAAAACAAAATGGCAATTTTGGTTGCGGTGATATACAGTCAGATAGGAACTTCATCTCAAGCTAGGACTAAAGGGGAAAAAAAGAGTTTTTTTGGCACTGGGTGGTTTGAATGACACTCATGTTGCGGTTGTTTTGTGCTGTGGCAAAGAGCAGAGCTACAATCTTTAGCACATGGCCGCAGCAAGGCGGCATGCTGGGCTGACAATAGTGGTGCGAGAAGGTAGTGGTGTATGTTTGTCTATATGCAGTGTTGGTTTATGTGTGTGTGTGTGTGTGTGTGTGTGTGTGTGTGTGTTAGCACACATGTCTATGCACACACAGGGAAGAACATGAGATGCATCATGTTCCTGTCAAAAAGTGCCTCTAATTACTGGTCTGTGTATATACACACACACACACACACTATATATATATATATATATATATATATATATATACAGTGTGTGAGTGTGTGTATTTGTGTTTCTGGCAGTGACCACTCAGAAAGGGTATGGCATAGGGGGCTTAGGTTCTCAGAGGATGGCAGGTTGGGGGTATAATAACAGCCCCTCTCACTAGGAGTGGGGTGGGGTGGGGGTAGGGTGTGGGGTTGCTCTTATAAGGCTTCAAACTCGTCAATGCGCTGCTTGGTGTTGCCCTGTCGGATCTGCCGCAGGGTCTTGTACTTGTCTCGTCCAGCACGCATGTTCTCTGTGTGCAAGATGTCGTTCTGGGTCTTCTTTGTGTCGTCACGAGCGTGGGCCAGCTCAGAGGTCAGGGCCTGGGAGAGAGGGGGAGAGAGAGAGAGAGAGAGAGAGAGAGAGAGAGAGAGAGAGAGAGAGAGAGAGAGAGGAAAAGAAAGAAAGAAAGAAAGAAAGAAAGAGAGAGAGAGAAAGAGAGGAGGGAGAGAGAGAAGGAGGGAGAGATGAAGAGAGTTTGGGTGTTAGACTCAGTAAGTGTCAAATGCCATAAGGTATGCCAGGTGTTTCTATAACTCATCATTTAGTCGAGGAACAGGTAAAGCAAGACCCTGACAGCCCAGTGTTTCAGTGGAAGCGCACACACACAGATAATGTGTCTATGTCAGTAACGAGAGGAGCTATGGGTAAGTGAGTCTCATAAGGAAATGGCATAAAAAATACCACAAGGAAGTGATAAAAAAAATATGTATACGCTAATGAGGCTTCGTATAGCTAAGGAGGCCTCTATTGAGCTACATACTGACATCATCCAAAGAGATAATCACAGCTACCTAACGAGCAGATAGGAATCAGCTGGCCTGAGAGTAGGCCACGCGTGAGAGTGATGAAGCTCAGCCTGTTCCAGGGAATGCAAGGAGGCAGGAATGCCACCCATTAAGAGGGAACCCCTCTGTCCTGTGGCAAAAACTGTATATGTGTATGCGTGTGTGTGTGTGTGTGTGTGTGTGTGTGTGTGTGTGTGTATGTATATGCGCCCTCTCTTGTTCTTCTCCTCATGACATAAGAATGTTTAAGTGTGTGTGTGTGTGGGCTCAGTCAGGGATCAGTGCCCCACATGGCTGCCAGCAAAGGCAGATGAGAGGCATAGTATTGGCTGGGAGGTACTGCCCCAGAGGAACACACTTACACATGCCTTAGGAAGTTCAGCCCCACCCAGATGTCAGTGATTGCCTCTAAACAGGTGCACAGGGTTAATCGGGCAATTAGCTGGCTTCTTAAAGCTCAACAGGCCAAACCTCAGGCAGACTGGCTTGAGCTTTGGCAGAGTGGAGACCACCAGACGTAAAAGCCAGTCTCAGGGTAAGGGCCTACGGCCACCCTTTTCAGAAGTAACCTGTCCCTGTTTGCCGGTCATGGAACTTTGAATCTCCTTTGTTAAACTGAAGTGGAACTTATCTGTGTGAAAGTGAAGTGAAAGTGATCGTGTTGCTGGAAGATACGACGGCTGGAACAGGAGAGAGGGCCTGAATTTCGAGGACGACACACCAAGTCGACCAGGAGGGCCGGGTGGCTAGGTCAGTGGGAGCGTCCGCACTCACCACTATCGTTATCTTGTGCGTCTCTCCCTCTCTTTCCTTTATCTCAGAAGTCGGCACGTGCCCTCTGACTGCCTCGGTCCAGCACTGCGAAGATTTTACTTGCCTTCTGCTCCCCATCCCCTTTCCCCACATATTATAAATAAATTCCTAAGTTTCTTTCACTGCAACCTCTGTGTCTGCCTGCTTTGCTTCCATTAGTTGACCCACTGTTAGGTCTCACACAGCCGGGCGGCCACAGTGTGTATGTATGTACACTGCCGTTCAAAAGTTGAGTCATTTGAAATTTCCATTCCACTCCATTATAGACAGAAGATTTTTTTTTATTATTATTATTTTTTTTTTTTATCAGGGCAGCAGTTTTCAGATTACATTATGTGCTTACACAATTGCAAAAGGGATCTCCATGTTTTCTCAGTTAGCCTTTTAAAATGATATGAGATTAGTAAACAGAATGTGCCTTTGGAACATTGGATGAATGGTTGCTGATAATGGGCAATGTAGATATTGCATTAAAGATCAGCCATTTGTTTCAACAACAGTCGAGAACCCTTTTGCAATTTTGTATTTTAAAGGGAGCATGAAATCCCTTTGCAAACCTTCCATATCTGTCTATTTAATCTATTCCTGCATCAGTATGTTGACTCTTGATAAAGTGGACTGTGTTTGAGATCACCAGATTTTCTCTGCCTATGAGGCATGCCATAAATCTGCAAACAGATCAACTATGCTGACCTGCCTGTCATCTCATAGCCTACTGTATCAGAGATGTATTCAAAAAATCACAACTGAACTTGTCAAGTGGTACAAACTAACCCTTGAACCCATTGAGATACACAGAATGTGGGCTTTTAAAGCAACCCAATGCAGTTTTTACCTTAAAATAACAATTTCAAATGATACACTGTCATATATTACGGAAAATAAAGTCTCATTGTCAGTGTATGGCCAGAAATGCTTGATATTGCACTGTGTAAAGCTGTTGATCATTTCCCTTTCAGTTGGTTTTTAACTAAAGACAAAAAAAGATGATTAAAGGTCTCAGAAACTTAAGGCTGGTGTGATAGCGGGGTGTATTGTGTGTGAGCAACCTACGCGTTACTCATCTTGCACTGGCTCATCTTCCTGAATCTCAATGTTCTGATCACAACAAGTCTTGGTAAATTACTAAATTAGGACCAGTCAGAGGCTTCATTCATTGTTTTGCACTTTTATGAGGTCATCGTATCACCAAATGTATTGGTGTTAGCAAACTATTTAGCAGTATTTTTAAACTACAGAAATCCACAGTTACAAAATATGAAGCCATTTTTACCCAATAAAATACAAATCACAAAGAACTATTTTGTATTTCAAATAGGTATTTTAAATACATACATCATAAATACTGCCCATCCCTGCGTGCATGCATGTGTATGCATGTGTGTGCGTGCGTGCACATGTGCGTGTGTGTATGTGTGTGCGTATGTGTGTGTGCGTATGTGTGTGCGTGCGTGCACATGTGCGTGCGTGTGTGTGTGTGTATGTGTGTGCGTATGTGTGTGTGTGCGCATGTGCGTGCATGTGTGTCTCCCCACTCACCAGCAGCTGTTTCTGCACGCGCTCGTTCTTCTCGGCCTCGGTGATGCGCTCCTCCTCCTGGCGGTGGTCATCGAAGCCCTCGTTCTGCAGCTCGGCGCTGTGCGTGCTCGTGCTCTCCTCGCCGTCGTCGCCGTCGTACAGGTGGTCCATGACGGGCGGGGGGGGAGGGGGTGGCGGCACCGTCAGCACCAGGTGCAGCTCCTCGCGCGTCTTCAGCAGGTCGTCCTGCGCGTTCTGGGCCTGGGGGGACAGACAAAGAGAGATGGACAGGAAGGGGGGGATACAAAGAGATGGAGAGGTAGAGCGGAAGGAGGGATAAAGAGATGGAGAGGAAGGGGGGATACAGAGATAAAGACATGAAGAGGTGGAGAGGAAGGGGGGATACAGAGATAAAGAGATGGAGAGGTGGAGAGGAAGGGGGGATACAGAGAGATGGGGAGAAGAGGGGGGGGTACAGAGAGAAAGAGATGGAGAGGTGGAAAGGAAGGGGGGAAACAGATTAAGAGGTGGAGAGGTAGAGGGTTGGGAAGGAAGATACAGAGAGGGGGAGAAGAGAAATACAGACATTTAATCATTAATAACAATAATTGCTTTATTCAGCAATGACCACTTTGAACATTAAAGGGTAGGATGGAAAGATTTGAAATGTTGACTGTTCAAATTTCACTATTGTTCATTCATGATGAAAGAAAAGAGTCTATGTGAAAGAAGAGACAGAAAAGTAAATTTGCAAGTGAATGATTGTGTGTGTGTGTGAGAAAGATGGATTGAGAGAGAAAAGTGTGTGTGTGTGTGTGTGTGTAGGTGTGTGTGTGTGTGTGTGTAAGAGGAGAACTCACTCTCTGTTGCCATGTGCTGGCCTCGTCCTCCTTGCGTTTCCTGGCCTCCTCCAGCAGGGCGATCCTAGCAGTGTGTTCTGCCAGCTCTGCGGCCTGTGTGTGTGTGTGTGTGTGTGTGTGTGTGTGTACAAAAAAAGACAGACACAGCCATGAGACAGCAAACCAGAGCCACTTTCACCTAGCAACTGACCACACAACAGCGTGACAACAGTGGATGCTCTGGCCAACTGTCCCCTTGGTGCCAGGTTTCGGCCAGCCCAGGTAGCCTATTACACACACACACACACACACACACACACACACACACACACACACACACACACACACACACACACACACACACACACACACACACACACACACACACACACACACAGACCATACACACACACACACACACACACACACAGACACACACACCAACTCTGTCCTAATGCCACCTCTGCACTGACTCATGCCCAGCCCTGTTGTGAATCCCAGCTGCCTCTGAGAACAGCACTGACACTGACCACACACTGCTGTCCATGGCTCACATTTCAACTGGGACAGCACTGCACATGTATAGACTGATGTGTGTGTGTGTGGTTATGTTTGTCTAGTGAATGATCATGTATGTGTGCGTGTGTGATGACTGAGTAAATCTGTGTGCATGTATTCGGTGTGTGTGTGGTGGGCATGAGTGTGTGTGTGTGTGTGTGTGTGTGTGTGTGTGTGTGTGTGTGTGTGTGTGTGTCTCACCAGCTGCTCCTGGCTCTTCATCTGGTCCTCGGCCTGTCTGGCCAGCTCCTCCTTGGCCAGCAGGGCAGCCTGTCTGTCGGCCTCCAGCCGCGCCGCCTCCTCCTCGGCTCTTCTCCGCTCCTGCTCCAGCTGCATCGCCCGCTGCATCTGCTCCTGCAGGTCTACACACACACACACACACACGCACACGCACACGCACACACCATACACACACACACACACACACACACACACACACACACACACACAGTTAAAAACACATACGCATATACAGAGAAAACCACATCACACACACACACAGTTAAAAACACATACACATATACAGCGAAAACCACAACACACACAGAGTGAAAACCACATTTCACACACACACACACACATTAAAACACACACACACAATATCTCTAAAAAGTATCTCTATATCTCTATAAAAGTTTGGCCTACTGTACCCAGCTTTTCCTGGCACCTGACAAGATTTCCTGATATGACAGTGACGTCGCAAATAATCAATCAATGACAGGACTGGTGCACTATACAAGGTGATAACACTCAAATATTGAGTTATGTAACCGTACACATGCACCACATCATACAGTATGCACATACACACACACACAAAGGAACAATTAATAAACAATAGGTTGTACACGGCACAGATTCAGATCAAATATTGCCGGAACAGCAAACAGAAAGGTGGATAAGGCCATGAGAGTCTCCATAAGGTCCAGTTAGAGTGATAATCATCTTACTCCGAGCAGCTAGCCACGGAGCTCAGCCTTATCTGTGGACCCCAGGAACTGATAAAGATATCAGCACAGCAGCCAAGACTGGCAGAGGTCAGTGGACTTCACAGAACAATTACAACTGATTTATATTCAAAATCAAATAGAGCAAAACTAATACAAAGTACTGAAGAACGAGTCAGCATGTAATAACCCCTGTTCTCATTTGAATGTCATATAGAAATGGAGTGAATTTTCTATAACTGGGAGAACTCACTAAATGTGCATAAATAAATACAAACATACACATATGTATATAAATACCTACATAAATAATCAACAACAATCCACTCAGAGGATCTCTAATACTTAAAGTGGACATTAGGTTCAAGTCAATAAGTCTCGCCAGTAAACCCCCACACAGCCCTGCAAAATTCAGTCTGTTTTAAGTATGAAATGGTCGATTAAACCTTAAAAATCACAGGATAACACCTCAGTCATGTTTATATTATTACTCTCCCTCACACACACACACACACACACACAGGAATACACGTTAGGCTTGTACCTTTCTCAGCCCTCTTGGTCTTCTCTTCGAACTCGTACAGACGCATCATGAGCTCCTGCTTCTCCCTTTCCATCTGCTCCTTCTCGCGCTCGATGTTCTCCCTCTTCTTCTTCTCGCTCTCCAGCTGGGCCCTGCAGATAAGAGAGGCCGCCCGTCAGAGGACAAAGGGACCGTCACTCGTATGGTCGTAAAGGCATTAAAAAAAAGAAGACGCAGCGCCAATGCTGCCAACCGGGCACAGAGGGGGCCACAGAGATGAGCGCCCTATCGTGGCTTCACACACGCAATCAGTGTCTTATAAAGCACACACACACGCACACACACACACACACACACGCAGGCACACACACACAGGCACACACACACAGGCACACACACACAGGCACACACACACACAGGCACACACACACAGGCACACACACGCACACACACGCACGCACACACAGGCACACACAGGCACACACACACGCACACACAGGCGCACACACACGCACACACAGGCACACACACGCACACACACGCACGCACACACAGGCACACACAGGCACACACACACGCACACACAGGCGCACACACACGCACACACAGGCACACGCACAGGCACACACAGGCTCACACAGGCACACACAGGCACACACACACGCAGGCACACACACACGCAGGCACACACACACAGGCACACACACACTTCTTGGCTGGCTGCTCACGTGCTCTTGTACGCTTGCATGATGCAATTGCACAAAATCATGCCACCTCATGCAACACAAAGTCCTTTTGGACTTTGACTTCTTCTATCCTGCAACCAATTGCTCAGTATAATTTATAGCTTAAATGAGAAGATTTTTTTCTCATGATCTTTGCAAACGCACTGTCCTTCTTCCAGACTATCTGAGCCATCACAGCTAAGCTACTGTTGAGCATTAGGCCCACTGTAATAGCTCTGCTTAAACAATACTTAGTTATTTTTACACAAAAAAAATATTAGCCCTACCGTATCAATGCCATGGCCAACCAATGCAATGACCGATTTGGCAAAAACGGCTGAGGCCTAAACCCATATATCTCGTATAACCATATAACTCCTAGCACATGCTGCAATGCCCCTCGTCTCTGGCCCCTAATGTGCCTGCTCACCGGTCCAGCTGTTTCTGGTGCTTCTCCTCGCGAGCCTGGGCCTTCATCTGCTGGACCTCGATGGTGTCGGGCTTCCTGCGGCGCATGTACAGCTCGTGGTTCCCCATGCAGAGCTGCAGGATGCGCTTATTGATGCGGAGTCGAGGGGCGTAGAACACAAAGTCCTGGACACGTGGGAGAGGAAAGAGTGAGTGAGTGAGAGGACGCAAAACACAAGATTAACAAAAATGAACCCGCAACAAGAGTATAAATGACTATTTCAACCATTTAGAAAGATGTTGTTATTTGTCTACTTTATGATATGCCTACTGACTGACATTGAAACAGTACTTACTGGGGCTTTCTTGTCAATGGGCTTGATGACAAACTTCTTATCATTGAAGGAAATGTTCCTGATTTCACTCCATGGAAATCCAATCTTTGGGGTCAATCTGGATTAGAACAATACACAGAGAAAGGAAGCGATACGGAATTAAATAAATTCAAGTAATGATTGCTTGTTGCTGTGAATGTTAAAACGCTCATATTCTGTGGTTACTGAGAGAAGAAAACATTTTTTTTGTGTACTTTTGGTGCCAAGAAACTGACGAGGCTGAACCCATGGCACTGTCGGTGGGTTAAAATCTAAAATCTAACATTTTTCAAATCATTGAAAAACAATAACAATATCCAGCCAATGAGTGGAAGGGAATCAGGAAGGTGGTGAAAGTCAACCATTTTGAAAGGGTTCCTGCCTGCACCGCTCGGGGCATTGAACAATGCCAGCTCCTCAGAGGCACAAAGGGCTGGGCTGGGCTAGGCTAGGCTGCGCCGTGTCGCGTCGGGCATTTGCGCCGTCCACCCCACCCCTCCCTCTCTCCCTCCCTCCGCCGTGCCTCTCACGGCCACGACATGGCATTGCTATGATCGGCCTCTCGGGTGTGGCGCTCACTGGCATTGTGTCCACCGACGAGGATGCCGGATACCCGACAACAGACCGGCTTCGCAGCGCACAACCAAACAATAGTAGAGCTGGGCCTGCCTTGGCTCTGACACGCTGGGAACGGCTACGATTGTGTCATAGATACCGAGGCACACTTCCAGAACAAGTACAGGCATGTGGAAACCAGATGAGCTTAACTGGATATTCCAGTATTTTGTAATCTGCCTTAAGTAATTTCAATGGCCACTAATTACTGGTTGTCCCTCTCCAGCTTTTGAAGTGAACGATCATTTATACAGCACAGAGAATACATTGATGGCGTACAGTGGTGATACATGGGACCAGCTTTCTGAGCAATGTTGCCGGGCAATAACATTATAGGCTCGTAACGTTCTGATTGGATAATTGTGACATGAGTTGCCTGCTGATAATTGATGTTCTTAAAACAAAACAAAAAAAATGTTTCCCAATATAAACAGAAAAAGTGCCTAAACAACAACTGTCAGTAGCCTTGCCTGGCAAAATTACCCAAAAAGTTGCCCTATGTGCATCATCACCTTTAAAGCCTTTGGTCATCATGACTTGGTTTCTTTACTATTTAAACCATGAGGAGAGCCGAGAGAAGCAATCTGGCCTTAATGAGGGCCGTTAATGGGCATTAGGGAGAGGCGTGCATCTGTCTGAGTGCCAGCCTACGCCAGAGGATTAACTCCTGGTGATTCTGGCCGTTTTATGAGCAGCAGATTAGCCAAAGCTGGGGGTTAGGCAACTGCCATTTTGGCTATGGGCACCAAGGTTGGCACAACAGCCCTCGTAATTGGCTAGGGACTCCTGGAAAAACTGCTTTGGGAGGTTCGGTGAGATGGGGGGGAAACTGAGAGAGGACAGATGGCATCCAAGGTCCTTGAAGTGGGGACATGGAAGGGGGTAGGCGGGCTGAATTCACGGCTGATATTCTACACGGATCTCAGCACTCTTCTTTAAGTCGCAGGTGACGCAGCGGGGAACTGTGCCACAGGAGTCTGAACAATTACTCCCTGTCCTAGTTTTCATACAATACAGGCATTAGCCAGGGATTGGTAGAGTATCTGAAGAATATGTGAGTGTGTTGAGTGAGTGTGTTGAGTGAGTGTGTGTGTGAGTGAACAAAACAAGAGTAAGGCTGGGAGAGAAATGAAAACAAAAAGGAAGAAGGAAAAAAAAAAGAAAGAAAGAAAGAAAGAAAGACAGACAGTTGTGTATGTACGTGTGTGTGTGCATGCGTGTATATGGTATGTGTGTGTGTGGGCGTGTGTGTGTGTGCATGTGTGCCGCTGAGCCCTAGGAGAGTGAAGTCCCTGGAGGGCTCAGTGTGCAAAGGCCCTGCGAGCAGCACCATTGTGTTGCCTTCTCTCTGGGTCCCTCTCCACACTAGCAGTGCATTCTTCAGTGACACGCTGCCTGAAAAACCAGTCCGAGTCACTATGGTTACAACAGAGGGCACTGTCGGAGAACACCACATTTATTTATTTCTCTCTCTCTCTACTCCTCTCTGTCTGTCTCTCTCTGTATATGTGTGTCGATCGATCTGTGTATCGGCTACTCTCTATTCCTCTCTTTGTCTGTGTTTCTTTCTCTTTCTCTCTCTCAAAAACAAGCATGAAAGGAGACCCAATCACTCTCCTGCAGACACGTACACAATCTTTGCTTCTGAACAACACATACACACTTACTGTCAGTTTCATGTTCAAACAGGATTTATACCTCCCTTTATACACAGAGGAGGAACTCAAAGTGCTTCTCTACACATGTAGGTTGTATGCTAATATATGTAAAGTACATTAGACCTAGTGAAGCATATTAGTTCCACCTGCACAGAAAGCCAGAGGCCAGGACATTACCAGAGAGGTTGGCAATACAAAGTATCTTTCTTGATTTTGATTACATGATTTCAACATAAAGTGTATCCATTTCAATTACTGAAAGAAGACACCGTAGCAACAAGTGCAAAGGAGGAAATAACCGTGGAGGAAGTGGGACTGACCTATTGACCCCAAACAGAGATTAAAGGTATACTATGCAGGTTTAGGTATTTTTGGCGAGTTTAGAGCTCCCTCTAGAGTCGCAATGTATTCATATGTTACTCTGCTATTGTAAATAGCAAACTTCTTGCGACCCCCCTGTACACAATGCAAATGCTTTTGTTGTGGAGGTGAAGGATTAACAACAGGCAAAAACTATCTCCTAAACGCTAAACGCTAAACTAAACGCCACTCTTGGAAGTTGCTTGGCTGGTTTTCTTGGCTGGGACTTGCTACATCTATGTTGTATAGCTATACTAGGTGAACGATTCGCCTAATACAAGTTCGTTTACCATCAAATTGGCTTAATAAAAGGTGAAAATCTTGCATAGTGTGCCTTTAACCAGCTGTGTGAAACCATCCCTAACTATAACCTGTTGACCCTTTGACACCAGCAACCTACACCGTACCACATCCTGCAGAATCCATGCTCCTGAATGCTCAACTCACTTGATTTTAGCATTCATGGGGCCCTTTGCAAAATTCCAGCAAATACATCATGATCTTGAAAACGCAACCTAAAGCTGCAGTCAATCAAATGTCTGAATGTCGTGCTGACTGGCAGATCTGAAGCAGGCCCTTCACGTGAGGCACAGTGCATCCAACTCACTTGTCTGTCTTCTCGTAGATGTTGAGTCCGAGCGCATCCACGCCCAGCCATAACTCTGTGCCCTTCTTGTTCTTGATGTCAAAGTAGTTGACGCCATACATCTCCAGGTCCTGCGCGATCTTCAGGTACTCCAGCATGGCATCCTCTCTACGCACATCACAGAGTGCCAATGTTATCAGTTAGAAGGACAAATGGGCAAAAAATGTGATTCCACACCAGTTGAAATAGGATAGTCCACACATCGAAAAACACCAAAGAGGCAGTAGCACACAGATTAAATGGGCAGCCTTTACTGATGTAGACAGACTAACAGACTAACGTTTCAACATACTAACAGACTAACGTTTTGACATGGCTGTGCATTCATCAGAGTCAAAAGGAAGACACAGTCGTGTCAAAAACGTTAGTCTGTCAGTCTGTTTGCGCTAGAAATGGCTGCAAATTTAATCAGAGTGATCCAGTCTCTTTCCAGTGATTCCATACCACTTCCACCTTTCCTTCACCTTATCCGAGAGAGGAGAGCTTCTGTATGTGGGTATAGTGTGATGAGGGAGATAGGACAACGCATATCTCTACTCTCTAATCAGTGCTAATATATGTTATCATGTTTGGCGTGCTGGAATAAAGCCTGTCAATCCTGAAAGTGAACCCCCATGCCAGGATGTGTGCAAGCAGATGATGGCTTCAGGAAGCCCATGTGTATGTTTGTGTGTGGCATGTTCAAGTGTTACCTGAGCATGCCCTTGTGCTCCTCGTGCCACACCTGGATCCTCTCCTCCCACTGCTCTCGAGACAGCTTGTGCTGCTCCAACACACTGAGGGGACACACACAACACACACAACACATTAGTGGCTAGATCAGGCTAGAAGTATAGATCAAATGTATACACATTTCCAAATTGAGACAGACAGAACGCCTGTGGGCAAATGTACCTGTTGGTACACATGCAACAAACACACATGTTTAATGACAGGCAGCTAGAAGAGTGCTGTGCAGTGATCCAACTAACTCCTCGACAACAAAGACATACCGCAACAGACTCGGTACCTATGGGTTAGGCTCCTTGCTGGTAGGCCTACCACTGACACTGGCACAGTGAGTTTGAGTCCAGACAGTGTGGGACAGTCAAGTATACCGTACACAGGTTATACCAAGAACACATCATCCCACCTCTGTACATTGGCTTTCTCTCTTTCATCCTTACCGTTGAGGCAACAGGCGATCTGATGTGAGGTATCCAGGCTTGTGTGCCTCCTTGTTGAAGTCACCAAACTTGGCCTGGACAGCATAGGATGCCAGCAGCACAGCAGTCTCAGGTGGGCAGTAGATTTCATCACTCAAAAGTGCGTCCTTTACCTATGGGATGGACCATTTTTTTTTACTGAATGTGACCTTGTTTGCCTGGAATAATCATCACTTTATCAGGTGGAAGGAGGAACATTGCAGGGAAAACAAGGCGTCATAAGCTCTTCAAAAGTTCTTCAAGGGTTTGTTGCCATAGAGTTGACCCCCCCAAAGGCATTTTAAAAATACCCCTCAACTCAGGGCTCCAAGTAAAACTTGAAGGTTCATGTTAAGGGTGTTCCATTTCCCATCAGTAAGTTAACAGGGTTCTGCCCCACATAGAGGGAGACTGCAGTGGTTGCCTCCTGACCTGCATGAAGAAGAGCTTCTGCGTAATGTCCTGGATGAGCTCTTCAGACACGTCCTCAGGGAAGAACTTGGCCCGGAACTTAAACTGCAGGGGGTTCTCCTTCTTCACGTCCTGTGAGGAGACCTGTGGAGGAGAGGAGAGAAGAAGGGGGTGGGAAAGATGGAGGACAGGAGAAAAGAGAGAGCAGAGAGAGCAGAGAGAGGGAGGGAGAGAGGGAGGTAGAGGAGCAGAAATTAAGAGATGAACAAGTACAGGGAAAAGGAGGAAGAAATAACAACATAAGAAGCCAAAAGGAGGAGAGAAAAAACAGGAGAAGAGAAAAGAAAGTGAATCATTAACAGTTGTTGGAAATCAGTTACACTCACATTAACTGACAGTTACCTCCTCGTGGGTGGAAATTCAGACTCAGCTGTTCAAAATGCAAACCCTGAAAGCCAGCTGGTGTAGTATTACTGCTATGCACTGACTGGGCACACTCATTCCAATTATCACCACAGAGTACTTACACTAAGGGGCCGTGCACACGACGCCGGTTTTTGTGAAACTGGTGAGGTTTTGTTAACGGTTACGCCTTGCATGTACACGACGGCGGCAGTTTAGGAGACTGAAACCGATAGCTTTTGAAACCGGCTTTCGAAGTGGGAACTTTTGAAACCGCCGGCTAACTTTCGCCGTGTAGACGCCTGTAGGCGCGAAGCCGGCAACTGTATGACGACATAGCCCCACCTCTCAACTCAGCCACGTGAATTTGTGAATGCATGAAAGTTAGTTTGTGACTCTAACTGACATCTGCTGCAAGTATCACTTCACTTTTTTCACAATATTTTTTTTTAACGTGGCATATATACATGCCAAGAGGAACAGAAAATATTAACGTAAAAGGAAAGATAAGGAGCATGTATGGGAGTAAATGAGAAAGTGAGTGAGTGTGCATGCGTGTGAGAAAGAGAGAGAGAGAGAGAAACAGTCTGGAATATTCCACTTTCCATTGTGCTGAGTAGTAGCTCAGTGTCAGCACTAAACGGCTCTACTGGTGGAACTTTCCCAGCTCTTCCTCCCTTCTAACTATCCCCTCGACCACAGGCCTCAGACTCCCGTTAAGAAAAAAAACTAAACGACTGGAAATATTCCGCTAAGGCCAGGCCCATCTGTAAATACTCAAATTTGTCCCTGCTATAAAACAAATGTCAAATTTGATCCCTAAGTTGTTCGAGTTTGTGTTATGATATGAACAGACTGCCCTTCTGTCAATACTGAGAGTGGAGGCATTGGGGCTAGGAGGGCCTTGGTGGAGGCACGTCAGAAATGCACACTCCTGCTGGAAAATCTCCATTCCTCACGTTCACCTCGGTACAAGACTACAAAGGTGGTGAAGGGGCTGGAGGGGTGTAGCTGAGCTAAGCCTGAGCTTACATGGCTAGAGGGCGTCAGAGCGAGCATGCTAGCGCAAACGTGCTAAGAGCTGAGGGCGGTGTTTGCTCAGGGAAAACATGCAGGCCACCTGGGTCCAGCTTTACAGGGCCACGTCGAGTTCAACGCAGAGATACTCTAACTCACTGCAAAGATGGCTGTTCACTGAGCACTGATAAGTCAGCTGACAGGAGTTTAGAGAGAGGTGTTGACAGTGTGGTTATTTACAACATATGATGCTTGTTGATGCGGGTTCCTATAATTCCTTTAAAGTGCTAGGCTGGTAATTTGAGAGAGAGTTCCAGCCACACCTTTCTCAAGAATGTGGCCGTATAGTATCAGTGATAGAGAGGATTGTGAAGGTTGGTCAAATAACGCCATGGATTTGTAATCGAGGACCAAAACCAGCTGCCATAGTCCTTAATCAGATTTCAAACTTTCAGAAATTAAATCATGTTTAAGAAATACATGATACTGAAATTGTTATGCTTTATGGTCCTTAAAGAGTCTGAAAGTACAAATGAATATCTAATTTGCATAATTTATGCCCTACAATGTTCTTAATAGTAGCACTAAAATGTTACATATTTAAATATATATACACTGTATAGTACAGTCATGTCATAAAAAAAAAAGTTTATACAGCATAAACACAACAATGAATTAATACTGCCAGGGTGGTGTGTGTGTCCAGTCTCAGACAGTGAGTGAGTGTCTACCTTTTTATCCAGCTTGAGCCAGGTATGGTAGCCTTTGCTATCTACGTGCTGCAGGCCGAAGTACCAGACCTCCCGCAGACCGATGGTTTTGACCACCTGTGGAAGAGACAGAAGGAACAGACATGAACATTTGACTATCTACACTGGCAGTCTTAGGGAGTAATGACATCACTACCGTTTTGATGGGAGAGACAAGTAATGACGTAATAATGACATATTTGGACTTCTGGCCATGAAATATAAATAGCATTAAGCAAATTGTTTGCAGTGATGCTTCCCATCAGATTCAGTGTAAGCAAACGCAATATTAGCATGGGTAATGACTGCACATACGACTCCTACAACACTGGCACTGATAAAGCTACACTGCCGCTCACCAGAGGAGCTGTAGGATAGAAGCCATTGGGCAGAGTCAGGGCTGCGGTCCCTACGCTGGAAGCGTGCCCTGGTCACGCTCAGGGGACCATGACAATCGCCCTAGGCTCATCTCACACACGGACAGCAGCTTTGTTTGGACGGCAAGATTTGAGCAAAAACTGAGGTGTGTGTGTGTGTGTGTGTAAAATTTACTAAGCGTGACAGTAGTGCCGTCATCTTGGATACACAAAGCAGGTGGCAGATGTAATATGACTTTCTCTGCACAGTTGCACCATTTCTTTTCACCATCAATGATGCCATATACATTAGATTTGTGAAAACTAGTTTCATATTTTGAAGTAAGATGTCTGTCAAGCCTGATCAACCTCTCTGCACTAAATCCAGGAAGGCAGGCAACCCAGCAACCCTGTCCTCAACATGCACCAAAGACACACACATCATGTTGGTGGTGATGCCCCTGGACTAATGTACAGGCATTCTTTAGGTAAGACTTCAAATACACTCATGATATCAAAACTGAATGCACAGACGCCCTAAAGCAGAACTGACTGCAGGTGACGTAAGAGCCGTGACCTCTCGCATGAACAAAACAGCCAAAACAATGAAGTCATCTGCGTATAAAGCAAGGATGGAGAGGCCGCTTGTGCGATGGCAGCCGAGCAGAACGCCCTTTTAGAAAGGCGGCCACGAGCCTGGCGGCTCGAACTAGACAAGCTGCCTCACGTTTACCCGACAATTTTCAGACCACTTAAATGGCTAACTGCTTATATTTCCACCCCCTGCTCATCCATTGGTGTTTATGATTACACTTTAGAATGGTTCTGGGATTTCGGAAAGACACTTTATTTATGGTCATTTTCAGGAAATCTCTATTTAACTTAAGGGGGCCCAGAGGGTTGCGTGCATTTTGGAATTGGCTTAATTCGATACTCTCTCCCACAGCACTTTCATCACCCAACACCCAATGACTCCTCCAGAGATTCATCTGTTCCCCTTGAACCTCATTGGGTCGTTTGGCCCCTTTAAAAAGGCAAGAGCTGGGAGACAGCAGGGAGACATGCAGAGACACAGAAGAGAGAGAGAGAGAGAGAGAGAGAGAGAGAGAGAGAGAGAGAGAGAAAGAAAGAAAGAAAGAAAGAAAGAAAGAAAGAGACACAGACAAAGAGAGGAATAGAGAGTAGCCGACACACAGATCGACACACATATACAGAGAGACAGACAGAGAGAAAGAGAAAAAAAAGAGAGAGAGATAGACAGAGAGGAAAAGAGAGTAGCCGAGGCTGAGGAAGAGGGTGGTTAGAAAGAGAGGAGAAAAGGGCGAGCAAGAGAGACAGTGGAGAGTCAACGCCTCCTCAGCTTAGGGGGACAATTAGCGGGTTCGGGCTCTGTAATCACTGGCTTGTGTGAGGAGTTCAAAGGCCCGCCGCAGAGCACAAGCGAGCACGTGCAAAAAATAGAACTCAAACAGCAGTTGTGAACCCAATGAGGAGAGATGAGTCTGGACACACCGACACCCCACCCACAAGAACTCTTCACACAAAGCAGGAAGATTACAAACCTCCTGCTACTGTAGGCCACTAGAATCTCCAGCCTGCATTCAGAACCACACACCAAGCCAGAGGTAGAAAATTCCACCTTCACAAAGTCATTGTTCTATCATGTATTGGTTTTACTTGTGCACTTAACACCCGCGATTTTACGCATTAGCTGACATGAATATGAAACCTGACTGAATACCTGAATTCAAGAAGAGCTAATTAGAATCAGCGGGTTTAGTGAGTGGATGCAACAAATATGTAGTAGGACTTTGACTGAGTCTTCTACCTCTGCCCTGGATACATCCCAGACAAGAGACTATGTTCTACAGAGCTAGTTATATATTTAGTATCTATTCAAAACACGTTAGCACCCAGGTCAGGTCAGATGTTCAGATAGCCTTGTACGTCTAATTATGTAGGACAGAAGGCCTTTCAGGGGAATGCGCATGACCATGCACCCACAACAGAAACACAACTACCTGAGAGAGAGAGAGAGAGAGAGAGAGAGAGAGAGGGAGAGAGGGAGAGAGAGAAAGAAAGAAAGAAAGATAGAAAGAAAGAGAGAGAGAGAGAGAAGGGGGGGGGGTGTAATCAAATCCTGCCCGTGTCCTGATGTGACTCGGAGGACGGGCAAGGAAAAGGGCAGTGTGGCATGTCATTGTTTCCCATTCATTTCCAACCCCCCCCCCCACGGTGACCGTAAATCAATCACCATTTTTTATTGTGCTCATATCTCATGTAATAACGGCGAGGGGCACTCAATTCTTTTCCACGAGAGTGCCTTCACAATGGCTCCGGCAATTGAATCAAACACTGGCACGACCAGAGACTGTGTGTGTGTGTGTGTGTGTGGGGGGGTGGATGAAGGGGTCCGGCGTGAGCCTTTATTGGCCTGCTGTTTGTGCCAATACTGGTGTCCATATCCAGCCCCCTTTGCCTTAATCCCCCATGGCCCCCAAATTCAATTAAGCCCTGCCCCAACCCAAACACCCAACCACCCACCCACAAACTAAGCCTCTTCTGAAATACCTCCAACTTCTTCTGCAAAAGTTCTTTCATTTTCGTTCATTTTTCAACATGCTCAAGTTAGTAGTTTGACTTGCTTCATCCTACCCATTAACACTTGAAAATAGGAAATATGCAAGAGGAAGTCTGACTCAAGAACTATTTTACAACACCTACCTCTCTGCTCTGTTTGTTTCCAGTCTAAGAGACACTCCCTCTTAACCTTCATATTCTCACACACAAATAATTCACTTGCTTACATTTCATTCAAATACCCACTCTTGCATAAGCAGACATTACACTCTCGCTCTCTCGCTCTCTCTGCCCTCCTCAGTCACCTAATATGCTAAAGCAACGCTGTAGATCCTTATGAATGAGTCCGATTGAGAGGTTTGTTTTTTCCTTGTTTAGAGGCATCTACCCTGCTGAAATGAGAGATCTCCAAAGAAAAAGAAAAAAATTTCCCCTGTAATTAAACTCAACCGAGTTCTGGACACAATCACGCCTTTCATAATCTTCAGCCTTCAGGACGGGAGGATGGAGAGAGGGGGTAGAGAGAGAGAGCAACAGAGAGCGACACACATATGCACAGAAAGAGAGAGGGGCAGAGAGAGAGAGAGAGAGAGACATATGCAGAGAGAGACAGACAGAAAGAAAAGAGACAGACAAGAGAGATAAAGAAAGAAAGAAAGAAAGAAAGAAAGAGAGAGAGAGAGAGAGAGACAGACACAGAGCGACACACATATGCAGAGAGAGAGACAGACAGAAAGAAAAGAGACAGACAGAGATAAAGAAAGAAAGAAAGAGAGAGAGAGAGACAGACACAGAGTGACACATATGCAGAGAGAGACAGACAGAAAGAAAAGAGACAGACAAGAGAGATAAAGAAAGAAAGAAAGAAAGAAAGAAAGAAAGAAAGAGAGAGAGAGAGAGACAGACACAGAGCGACACACATATGCAGAGAGAGAGACAGACAGAAAGAAAAGAGACAGACAGAGATAAAGAAAGAAAGAAAGAAAGAAAGAAAGAGAGAGAGAGAGAGAGACAGACACAGAGTGACACACATATGCAGAGAGAGAGACAGACAGAAAGAAAAGAGACAGACAGAGATAAAGA
>NW_027468859.1:29428933-29483933 GCF_046254945.1 Alosa pseudoharengus | reverse complement strand
CATTCAGTCAAAGGTGGCAGTATGGAAGAAAGCCACTTATAGAGGGACACATTTTGCCATTTGTACAGCATTAAGTGGGAGGGCTAAGCAGTGTCTGTAGGACGACTGCAGTTTGTGGAGAAACATCTAACAGCAGGGAACGTCTGCCAGAGTTACGATGGGAACCAATTGAATGAAACTTTGTGGGTGTCAGACATGGGTGTAGCCACAAAGCTATTTGTGGAGAATGCTAGAGCATGTCTGATACGATAGTCATCATGGTCTTATTACTATGATCCTCCCATGACTCGTGTTTGAGGCAGACAGAACGCAAACGCATGTCAAACTCAAAATGTTCGATGAGAAGAGTCCAAACACATTACTCAAAACAAATGGGCTTTCAAGGATAGCCATTCCAGTGAGCCCACAAAATACAATTAACCAGATTTGATTCCGTCATTAGGTTCTGATATACAAGTAGCCGGCTGTCATCAAGGGGTGTAGTGGAGTGAAGCATTTCATGGCCATACAATAGCTATTAGATAGAGAACACTGAGTGTGCTGAAGTGCTTTGTCTGATAGGCAGCCATTACACATTAGTCACTGCATGCAACAGAGCACAGCAACTCCTACAGGTGAATTACAGCCCATGTAAACGCTGCTTAAGGAAAGACAACCAAAGCCATTTAAAAACAAGCAACTGATCAGTTTCCTCGAAACAAGACACTTCAAAAACACCATATCCTCATGTGTTCTCATACACCCAAGGCTCATTTGGTGTTTTCATATGTAAGATTAAGATGCCTCAAGCTCACACACCTAACTTAGAAACTTGTTTGACAGGAAGTAATTAAAAGGCACAAAAAGCCGTCACATGTCCCGCCTTCTCCCCCCCTGATGACACTCAGGTTCTTACTTCAGCTTCAGGGTTTAGGCTCTTCCCTGTAATATACAGGGCTTAAAGTAAGAAAAAAATGTCCATGCCTTAAGCCACCAGTCATTTTATTTTTTAAGCCGGTATAGGCATTATTCATTTTCTAGTCTTAACCAGCCTGGCGCACGCCTGAAATCAGCCACAGTGCCTGAGAACTTTAAGCCCTGAATATATGCTGTGCCATGCAATTCCAACAAGAACATTGGCAGGGGTTACTTAACATTTGCCTGATCATCTTTTTTTTCCCCCATCTGGAAACTAATTGGGGCAGACAATGCGTGTACACATAGTAATTTAAAGAAGGTCCAGTGTGCAAGACTACAAGCTCGGTCTCATGGCAACCAGATATGGTCTTCATGCACGGTGTATGTTCTGTGGCGTGCATGCATATATTTGTGTTCTCTACAATTTGTGGCCAAAATCGACTGTAATCAAGGCGTCTCTGGCTACAATATGAAGACGTCCTGATTTTGAAATGCTTCCTTCTATTAGCCCTGTGATCAGAATTCAGTCCTGTCTACTCTCCACCTTTCAACAATATTCTCTAAGCACCATAATCATCTAGGGCATCAAAGATCCAATGATCATAAACTCTTAAGGGTTTTGTGTCCAACGTGTCTTACACACATTCCTAACACACTGATTTATGTCTGGGAAGCAGAGGTGGACCCTGTTCACCTGGTTTTGAAGAGATGGGGGGGGGGGGGGGGTGGAGGGCTTTCCACTTTGCAAACATGAGCTAATTGTTTGCACATGTTTACAGATACTTGACATATTTCCTCTGAAAAAGGCCAAATATTGGTTCGCTGGCGTTCCATAAGCAAACTCGGAGAGATGATTACGACCGACCATGTCTCCCGATAACATCACCTCGCATTCCAGTGCATGGCTTTTCTACGTCCCTGGACTCCTCCTTAGACAATTGAGATTCCTTTCAGTGGAATGGAATCTCAATGTGTATGTGTGGCGCACAATGGACGAGTCTCGGTCTGGCAAACACATTTTTTCTTGGAGGGAGATAAGACTGGTCACGGCCTGGTTCTCCGGTACCCACTGAAACTGACCCAGCCTCTCACTGGCCTGGACTGTTACACATTCTCCAGAAGGGTGAACGAATGGCACTGAAGCGTTGCTTCAATAGGGTTGGGCAACACAGGAGGAGGTGATCAGATGAGTGTGAGTGAGAGCATGGAGTCCTGAATGGTATTCAGGAAGGAACCAAAGCTTCAAACACACAGAGAGAACAGCACAATCACTCCCACTCATTCAGCCTTATCACTGAGCTGTATGTCAAGCTGTTACACGATCGATCAATTACTACACTACCAAAAGGTCAAATCAGCAGACCAATGTTGAGAATGTTTTCAAGCTTATTGTTCAGGACTGCTCTCAATTACTTGACACACCTTGATGAGATCACCTTGGCGGAAAAATGTAACGAATCATGGTAGACAGCTGAGCAGGATGAGAGGAGATCCACTTCAACCCTGCACTGTCTGACTAACTCTGGAAGTCATGACAACCCTGACCAAAAAATAACTGCAGTTGTACTGCAGTTTTTTCAAAGTGCACTGCAGTTACAGTGCAGTACGTTAATATTTGCATGTCCAAAATATTCCATTTCTACACAGTACAGCATTATGCAGTGCGATGCAGTTTTTCAAGTCCAAAATATTGCATTTCCTGTATAAGAACTGCAAATAACAAATTGATACTCAGTTTTGATAACTGAAATAGTGCAGTTATGTTTTGTAAGGGTAAAACTAACTAAGCAAAAATTGATCAATTCAAACCAGAACCTTGTGGTCTAGCCTGAATAATTTAAACTTAGAATTACTGGGTCCAAGGCTGGGTCAATTACAACCCAAACCTTTAGGTCTAGAATGTTCGGACAAAACAGAACCTCCAGGCCCTGTATGTCCAATTAAAGGCACAGTCTTTGGATCTAGTAAGTGATGAGAAGGACTTCTCAGGGACCTTAATTACTGACCTGGTCGAAGAGCTGCTTGCCTGTAGTGCTGGGCTGGACGGCAAACTCCAGCTCCGCGTCCATAGTAGTGACGCGAACATTTACCTGGAAGGGTGGACACAGAGTTAGTCAGAGTTATAGTAAGAAATATAGATCACTTCAAGTTCTAAAGAAGAGATAAGTCATCTGACGCAAACAGTGCAATAGTGAGACTTAGATAGCTAAAATGAGTTATTTTATTGTATCTTGATATCTTAATATAAAAGTGTGCCCTGATAAGACCACAAATAGCTAACTCAAAGGGAGTGACGTTGATCATGATGGGACAGGACGGGACTGATGTTTTGACAACCACTAAAAGAGGAATTTATTTCACTAACAAGGTCCGTTACATCACTGAGCCTTCCAGCCGTTAAACAACAGAACCACAAAAGCAATACAGAGATAGGCCGGCTGCAGGGGGTGTCTTGTCAGTTGTGCGTTGGGATAGCCACAACATGAAAAGAAAATGGCCAGCCATGACAATGTGTTTACACAGAAGGAGGGCCAGAGAGAAAAAAAGGGAGAGCATAGGAGAGAGAGAAAGAGAAAGAGAGAGAGGGAGAAGAGAGAGAGAATAGAGAGAGTATACAGAGGCCGAGGGAGAGAAAGAGGAATCAATATTTGCCATTTCATTTCAATTGGCTATTGTACTTCCAGCAGCAGACAGATGCGCAACAGTTCCCTGGGCGCATGAAAGGTGTTGACAGCAGGAGGATGGGATGTGTGCTTGTTGGGCTGGGGGCACAAAGGACTGAGGGACGGTCAGTTGTGGTCACCATGTTTAAGTGTGGGGATGGGCGCCGCAGAGCAGAACACAATGACGTTTCCCGTGAGTCAAGAGGGAAAACAAAACAAATGTTCAACAAAGGAATCCCTGTTTAATGCTCCATTAATGATTGACTGCAGAGAGTTCTGCACACAGGCAAGGGGGCGGGAAGAGTCAGACATTTTTATGACGTCATCTGACATTAAAGAACTGTTTTATGAGGCTTTCTAAAATAATCCGTCATTCAAGCCTACAGTTTGACAGCCGTGTCAGAAGTCTGGTGACTGTGACGGACACTACTGGAGAGCTAATGACATTACAGTGAAGTTCCGGTGGAGTGGGATGCAGCCTCCTCAATGTCATCAACTTTTAGATTAGATAACAGTCACATTATCGCTATACAGCAAATAAAAAAACATCTTAATGTCTTCTAACATAATAGCGTGATTGTAAAGAAAGAATTACGACATGAGGCAAATATCTCTTTATAGCTCTGAGACAGGGTGTGAGATTCTGCTTTACTCAGTCAGAAAAGAAAAGATCACCGTCATTGATATCTTTATGCTATCAGGGCATTTTGCAGAAAAAAACCTCTAAATCAACTTTTTACTGTTAACAGCAATTTCGTTTACATATGCCAAAGACACACATCCCCATGAAGTGTACGTTACTGCCTGAGTACAAGTGTGTGTGCATGCATATGCCTAGTGTGTGTGTGTGTGTGTGAATGAAGGCTTGCTGTGTTGACTCGTGTAATTGCCCGGCAGTGAAAGGTGGGGGCAGATGCCTGCGGCCCGGACACAAGCAGACAGACACTGGGACAGGTAAACATGTCCTCCATCTTTCATCTGGGTCCATTGTGGGAGAGGGAGAGGGAGACGGAGGGGGAGAGAGGGAGAGGGAGGGAGAGGGAGAGGGAGAGAGGGGGAGGGAGAGAGGGAGAGGGAGGGGGAGAGGGAGGGAGAGAGGGAGAGGGCAAGAGGGCAAGAGGGAGAGAGGGCGAGCAGGAGAGGGAGAGGGAGAGGGGGAGAGGGAGAGCAGGAGGGGGAGAGGGAGAGGGGGAGAGGGAGAGAGAGAAGGAGAGAGAGAGGGGGAGAGGGAGAGGAGGAGAGGGAGAGCAGGAGAGGGAGAGGGAGAGAGGGAGAGAGAGCAGGAGAGGGGGAGAGGGAGACGGGGAGGGGGAGAGGGAGAGGAGGAGAGGGCTATGGCAAGAGAAACAGATGAGAGATGGCATGACAGGGAAGGGGTGGGGGGGTATGAGAAGCAGTGAGATCAACAAACAGCAGGGAGGGAGGGAGGGTGTGTGTGTGTGCGTGCGTTTCAGGTGGCTGACCCCCACGCCTGGCACCTTACTCTTGCTCTGTGTTCACACGTACACACACCAGAATCCCCTCAGACCTCTGAAGTGTGATAAAAACCCGTGTCACACACAAACAGGCTTAGGTTTCCAAAGGTGTTGGAAAGAACAGATCTCTTGGAAGACCTTTAGCTTGTCTGGAAGGCCTTGTGCTTTAAAGGAGGACTGTGTGAGGAGGCCAAAGCATTGCTGCCCATATGTGGGCTGGACTGAGGTGAAGGGACAACTGGGGAGGTGCAGAAATGAGTTCCTCTGGCAACAAAAAAAAAATGAAAGGCACCTGAAGGTGAAGTGTGTGTGTGTGTGTAAGTGTCTTCTGCGTTCATTATAGGAGGCAGGAGCCCCTCTTCTGTCTGTGGGAAAACAACCTCCTACCTCCCATAGCTGAGGAAGAAACTGGCAGTGAAAGACGAAAAAAAGAAGAGAAAAAAAGAGGGGAAAGGAGAGAGAGAGAGAGAGAGAGAGAGAGAGAGAGAGAGAGAGAGAGAGAGAGAGAGAGAGAGAGAGAGAGAGAGAGAGAGAGAGAGAGAGAGAGAGAGAGAGAGAGAGAGAGAGAGAGAGAGAGAGAGAGAGAGAGAGAGAGAGAGAGAGAGAGAGAGAGAGAGAGAGAGAGAGAGAGAGACGGCCGTTTAGTGGGCCAAACAAAGGTTCCCTTTCAGCCTAGCCCTCCCTGTGGTCCCTTTGCCACGCCACCATGCATTTTAATGGACCCTTCCCCAACGGCTGATCCAGAATCAGCCCAACAGGGCGGGGGGCCCCAAAAGGCCACTGACTAAACACTGACCTCAGCGCAGCCAATTCACCGATGAAGGTGTCAGTGCTGATAACATGGCCCGTTATTCCTCCGACTATCTGAAAGACCCAGCAGGCTCATTGAAAACCAGTGGAAAACCAGGGCTGGAATGTGCTCCAAAGTGTAAGGAGGGAAGCAGAGGCTGCTGGGAGCCAGGCAGCTGAATGGCAGCACACAGGCCAACAGAGGGGTGGTTTCTTCAGGCGACTCGGCTTATTTCCTGTAACAGGAGCTGTAGTTGAGTAGCCATTGAAGTCAAATGGAGAGAGAGAGAGGCCACAGTTTGCCGCAACATCAGTGAATCAATGACACACACCACCAGGTATATTTGAGAGAACTTCAGAGGTTGCTCCTATTTGATAAAACACAACCATCTTCCGACACGTGGTTTACTATGATCTCCCCTTCATAGATTAGAATGGCATGACTCGTAGTGATTTGAATAGGGCCGATTATAGACACCTGGCTAGGGCTATGGACCAAAAGTCATATCCCGATATATTTAGGTTGAATATCGGTGTGATGGACACGGCCACACATGGTAACACAAGCCCTCACTTTACAAATGCACATTATTAGTTTCTTTTGGTAAATCATGAATTTGCTGCACATTTTATTGTTTGCAGTCACATGTGCTATTCTATTCAAATAACTCACTCAACATTTTGTTTCATTTATTTACTTTATTAGTTTTGCACTTTAGCCTTACATTGTTTAATATGGGTGCACACATTTTAACACTGTAAGGTTATATAAGTTGTTTGTTACTAATCATATATGTTTCTTTTGTCTTGAGTTACCTGGGCTGAGCGTTGGGGGCGTTTCCTTCCTGGTTGGGCAAAGGCGTGGCTGAGGGCTGAGAGGACCTAAGTCTGGGTGCCGACCTATTAGACCGTACCACGTCTGCCATGTGCCCGAGGGGGGAATTTGGCCTTAGTTACTTTGCTCTGTGTTATGATTTAAGTCTATGTGTTTAGTGTATCCCCTGTTTGTGTTCTTTGGTTTGGCCAAGCCGATATATATGTTCCCTTTTGTTTCATTGTGTCAGGTTAGTTTTTTGTTCAGTCTACGTTATGTCAGTTGTGTCTTTAGTGCCATTATACCTTTGGTTGACCTCTTTTATAGGCCTAATTATCAGTTTGTGGACTTTGTCAGTTTTGATCATTTTTTGGGTAATAAAACCCTCCATTTTGAACTAAACCTCCTTGTGTCCTCATGCCTCACTGATCGGTCCCCTTACAATTGGTGGCAGTGGTGGGATCTTCCAGTGACGGACACATGTTTTTTTTCTTTAAAACTCCCCCAACACAAGAAAGATGAATCGTGGTGGAAGGACAAGAACAAAAGAACAAGAAACAAGTACAAGCCAAGCGGCCCAGGAAAAGTCAGCAGATGGCGATGTGGGAAGACCTGGAGAACCGGGACTGGATGAGACCGACGATGGAGGAAGTGAGCCAACCCTTGCAGACCTGGCAGCCATTCTCCGTGCGCACATGGGGCAGCAGGAGGCCCGAGACGAGAAGCAGAGGGAAACCGCTGCAAGGCAAGAGCAAAGGTTTAAAGCACTTCAACACCAGTTTCAGATGCTGCAGTTAGAGGTACAAGCTCGAACATCTCCATTGCCAGATCCTCTAACAACAGACTTTGATCCAGACCTTGAGGCTCCTCCCAGCAGACCTCACTCACAAGCTCAGGTGGAGCCCATGGTCATCACTGATGCAAGTAAGACTGCAGCAGGTCAGGTTCATCCACGTCATGGGCCTAAACTGGAAAAATTAACTGAAAATGATGATATTGAACATTTTCTTATTACATTCGAACGTATTGCTGTAGCTTGCCGTTGGCCGAAAGTAGATTGGGTTTTTCACCTGATGCCTTTATTAACGGGGAAAGCTAGAAGTGCTTATGTGCATATGGACATTGATGACTCCCTTGAATATGACAAAGTTAAGACTGCTATTCTCTCCAAATATGACATTAACCCTGAGACCTATAGGCAGAGATTCCGCTCCCTAGAGGTGAATCCTGATGAAAGCCCCAAGGAGCTGTACGTGAGGCTTAAGGAGCTCTATGGAAAGTGGATACAGCCAAAAGGTAAAACGATTCATGATGTTGGTGAAATGATCATATTGGAGCAATATTTGAGAATGGTGTCCCCTGAGCTTCAGGTCTGGATCAAAGAGCACGACCCTGCTTCAGCAATGGAGGCTGCTAAGCTGGCGGATGTCTTTGTGGCAGCGCGAAAGAAGGGGCAGCCATGGAGCCACAATTCATGGAAGACAACAAGAGACAGCCGTAAAACCATCCCGCAGCACTACCTGAAGCCAGAGGCCAGTGGGGGTAAGCCGGTCATTGGGGAGAGTCGATTCATGCCCAAGCCACAAAAGCCAGCCGGTAAGATACCCATCTGTTATCTATGCGGAGTAGAAGGCCACACCAAGCCTATGTGTCCTAAAAACACAGCAAAGTCCAACAATATGTGTGTTGTGCCACGACCTGGTGTGGATTCAGTTCACATTAACGATCAAGATGCCAAGATGATCTATGTTGAAGTAAATGGGACTGCTCTTAGAGCCTTAATTGATACTGGGAGTGGACAGACGCTTGTACACAGGAAATTTGTGCCGCCTTATATTGTCAGTACCAAAGATGCTGTGCCCATTTGTTGTGTGCATGGAGACGAGAAGTGTTATTCCACAGCCGAGATGTACATTAAAGTTGAAGATCAAACCTATCTGTTGAATGTTGTGGTTGCTGATAATTTGCCCTACCCTGTCGTACTAGGCCGTGACCTCCCAGTGTTGCTGGATCTGTTGGAGCCAGACAAGAACCTGAAATGTTGTGCTGCCGTCACTAGAGGACAAGCTAAGAAGTCGAACGAGCACCAGGAGATTCACAGCACCCTGCCATTTTACAACTATGAGTTGGAGACAAAACCCGGGAAGTCTCGTAAGACTCGTAGGCAGAGAAGACGGGAAAAATTTCTTCATACTGTTGTGAAAGTTCCAACTAATGCTGAACCTGAGTCACCTCTAGGATTTCAGATGCCAGTCGATATCATTGACATGCAGAAAGCTGATAATTCTTTAGCCCCTCTGTTTCAGAATGCCAGTGAGAAGGAACAAGGAGCTGATCGATCTGGATGGGAACAAGGCGTACATACTCCAGAAGGGTATCCTCTATCGCCAGCAGGGGTCAGTGTTGCAGCTTGTGGTCCCCCAAGCAGCTAGAGACATCGTATTGCAGCTGGGGCATGCAGTTCCCTGGGCAGGCCACCTAGGTAGACACAAGACCACAGCTCGCATTAAGCGTCATTTTCACTGGCCCAGTCTGTACAGAGATGTTGCCCAGTTCTGCAAAAGTTGTCCAGAATGTCAAATAACATCTGCTAACCTACCACCCAGAGCCCCGCTCCAACCACTCCCCATTATTAGTACACCATTTGAACGCCTAGGAATGGATATCGTCGGTCCCGTAGAGAAAAGCAAAGCCGGGAACCGTTACATGCTAGTCATAACAGACTATGCGACCAAATACCCAGAAGTTTACCCATTGAAGTCTATAAAAGCAAGATCGGTTGCCTTTTGTCTGGTACAGTTCTTCTCTAGAATGGGTTTTCCACAAGAAATTCTCACTGACCAGGGAACTAACTTCATGTCAACTCTCTTAAAGCAGGTCTATCAATTGCTGGGAATCAGAAGCCTGAGAACAACGCCATACCACCCACAAACCGACGGGCTGACAGAACGCTTCAATAAGACCCTGAAGCAGATGCTGGGGAAGTTCGTCAGCAGCAGTGGTACAGATTGGGACCTCTGGTTGCCATATCTCTTGTTCGCATACCGTGAAGTCCCCCAGGCCTCAACGGGTTTCTCTCCGTTCGAACTCCTCTATGGACATGAAGTCCGAGGGCCTTTGTCTTTGTTAAGGGAGATCTGGGAGGGTGACCAGGGGAGAGAGAAGGCTGTTAATGTTGTGTCCTATGTTGTACAGATGCGGGAGCGTTTGCAGAAGATGAGTGAGCTTGCCCAAGCACATATGGCGGCGGCCCAGCAGCAACAGAAGGGTTGGTATGACCAGAAGGCCCGCCAAAGATCCTTCAGCCCTGGCCAGAAGGTGTTGGTGCTTCTTCCAAGCAGTGACAGCAAGCTGCTAGCGAGATGGCAAGGCCCATTCGAAGTGCAGAAGAAACTTGGGCCAGCTACATATCAGATCTCGACTCCAGGTCAGTCACGCCATAGTAGGGTGTTGCACGTAAACCTCCTAAAGGAGTGGGTGCAGCGACCTGAAAAGAGCCCAGATGTAATGCTGGTTAGAAGTATACTGGAAGAAGAGGAGGTAGATGAACAGTACTTACCCCCTGCTGGTGATCCGGTGAACTTCAATCTTAGCCACCTCTCAGAGGGTCAACAGCTCCAGGTGAGGGCGATCTGCAGTCCTGAGGTGTTCCGGGAGAGTCCAGGGAGGACTGATCTTGTTGTCCATGATATCGTTCTTAAAGAAGGTGCTTCTCCAAAACGTCTCAGTTACAGGATCCCAGAACGCCTGCTGACGGCACTGAAGGGGGAGGTGGATGTCATGCTCTCCCAGGGCGTCATAGAGCCTTCCAGAAGTGAATGGTGCAACCCTGTAGTCCTTGTGCCGAAAAAAGACGGCAGCATAAGATTCTGCATCGACTTCAGGTATCTCAACTCTGTTTCCCAATTCGATTCTTATCCGACACCAAGGATTGATGACCTGTTAGAACGTTTAGGAAAAGCAAAATTCTTAACTACCATTGATCTCTGTAAGGGTTACTGGCAGGTCCCTCTGACTCAGCGGTCCCGGGACCTAACAGCTTTCCGGACTCCGTTGGGGCTGTTTCAGTTCACTGTACTACCATTTGGGCTCCATGGGGCCGCAGCCAGTTTTCAGAGGCTAATGGACCAGGTGCTCTGGGATTTTTCTGATTTCGCAGCGGCATATTTGGATGATATAGTCCTTCACAGTGATAGCTGGGACCAGCACCTGGAACATCTGAGCCTTGTCCTGGGTCGTCTCCGCTCTGCTGGGCTGACTGTCAATCCATCCAAGTGCGTCTTTGCAGCATCCGAGACGGAGTACCTGGGCCATACAGTGGGGAATGGAGCAATACGACCACAGGTCAGCAAGGTCCAAGCCATAGGGTCATGTCCTTTACCACAGACAAGGAAGCAGCTCCGCTCTTTTCTTGGTATGGCTGGCTTCTACCACCGCTTCATCCCTCAGTTCTCCACCAGGGCAGCGCTCCTCACCGACATGACTGGGACCCGGAACCCAAATCAGATCCAATGGACGGAGGAAGCGGTGGCGGCGTTTCATGATCTCCGCCAGTCACTGAGTGAGCAGCCAGTTTTGTTTAGTCCTGACTTCAATGATGCATTTATCTTGCAGACTGATGCTTCCGACAGGGGCTTGGGAGCCGTGCTTCTCCAGGGGCCCCCGGAGGACCGCCATCCAATCGCTTACATAAGTAGGAAGTTGTTTCCCCGCGAAGTCCGGTACTCAACAATAGAAAAGGAGGCGCTGGCTATTAAGTGGGCCCTTGATTCTTTCCGCTATTATCTCCTGGGTAGAGAGTTCACGTTGGAGACAGATCATAAGGCGCTCCAGTGGATGGAGAAGATGAAGGATGCCAATGGAAGAATCACCCGATGGTACCTGGCTCTCCAACCGTTCCGCTTCAGCGTCCAGTACATCCCAGGCAAAGAGAACCTGACAGCTGACTACCTCTCTCGCAGTACCAGCGAGAGTCCTGAAGGGGGGGGGTGTGTGATGGACACGGCCACACATGGTAACACAAGCCCTCACTTTCTTTTGGTAAATCATGAATTTGCTGCACATTTTATTGTTTGCAGTCACATGTGCTATTCTATTCAAATAACTCACTCAACATTTTGTTTCATTTATTTACTTTATTAGTTTTGCACTTTAGCCTTACATTGTTTAATATGGGTGCACACATTTTAACACTGTAAGGTTATATAAGTTGTTTGTTACTAATCATATATGTTTCTTTTGTCTTGAGTTACCTGGGCTGAGCGTTGGGGGCGTTTCCTTCCTGGTTGGGCAAAGGCGTGGCTGAGGGCTGAGAGGACCTAAGTCTGGGTGCCGACCTATTAGACCGTACCACGTCTGCCATGTGCCCGAGGGGGGAATTTGGCCTTAGTTACTTTGCTCTGTGTTATGATTTAAGTCTATGTGTTTAGTGTATCCCCTGTTTGTGTTCTTTGGTTTGGCCAAGCCGATATATATGTTCCCTTTTGTTTCATTGTGTCAGGTTAGTTTTTTGTTCAGTCTACGTTATGTCAGTTGTGTCTTTAGTGCCATTATACCTTTGGTTGACCTCTTTTATAGGCCTAATTATCAGTTTGTGGACTTTGTCAGTTTTGATCATTTTTTGGGTAATAAAACCCTCCATTTTGAACTAAACCTCCTTGTGTCCTCATGCCTCACTGATCGGTCCCCTTACAATCGGTATACGATATCCCGATATTTTTTCTGCAAAGTTAGAGCTGTAAAATGAAATGTTCAGTCAAATATGAGTAGTTTTATTGAAAACTCACTACTCAAATAAACATAAAACGGGAGTGCCTTTTTTGAAATCAAAGCTCCGTAAGGTGCACATTTAAATAAAAAAAATATCTTAAATAAAAATATCCTATAAAATAAAATGGGCCAATATTTTTCTGAAATAAATATATTTATATGAGAAAAGTAGTGTGCAGTTTCACAGCAGTGCGGAGAGGGGAGAGGGGGCAGAGAGCTCCGGTCAGCGGCTCAAATTTGAACTATATCGATATATACGATATGGTCTAATTCCATATCGCATTTTAAAATATATCGATCGGGTGTGACGCTACGTGTGTGCTCTGAGTGCTTGGCCCGTCAATAGCCCAAGTGTCGGCAGGCTGCTTATTCATCAAGATATTCTGCTATGAGTGAGTGGCAGCTAGCCTATCTCAGTTCCAGAAATTCTCGGAGGCCAGACGTGGACGGAATTTCCACACTGGGCCAGGGGTC
Source organism: Alosa pseudoharengus (assembly GCF_046254945.1). NCBI lineage: Eukaryota > Metazoa > Chordata > Actinopteri > Clupeiformes > Clupeidae > Alosa > Alosa pseudoharengus. Next base: position 29,471,052 of record NW_027468859.1, on the reverse strand, counting down.
CTTTATGACATCATAATGAGCCACTGTGAGGCGGCCCATTCACCCAAAGGGGGAGAATCACAGTCATCTCTCTATTTTTAACAAGGTGACTGTAGTACACACAACCCACTGCCATGGTTGCCTCATACTGAAAAGAGAAGTTTGGGTATACCGTATGTATGTTTGTCTGTAACCCACACCTGCCTGTAGGAGACGTAGGGAAGTAGGCAGGGCTCCAGACTAACTTTTTTTCTTAGGTGCACCAGCAAAAAAGTTAGGTGCACCCAAATTTTCAACCACATCGCATTTAACACCGCAGCAGGTTCACTTTTTTCCCTTAATTACTGTCCTATATAGGTTGTCCTATGACTTATGATTTACAATTCTACAAGAAAAGTAACTTAATGAAGTGTTGGTGCTTTAAGTGCTTCACTGAGCTGAAATGTAAACTTAAAACATCTCAAGATGAATTCAATAAAAATAACAGTGAGTAAATTAACAGTGCATGTCTTTTAAGGGCTTCAAATCTCATGGCTCAATGTCTTACATACTATCCTTCATGATCTTTAGGCCTTGGCTAAACCAGCTCGCCATGCTAGCATCTTCCATAGAAATGTATTTGAGCACAATTTAAAGAGATGTTCCAAGTAGCCTGGGGGATTTTTATGTGATTTTGCAATGATGATTGCAATAATCATTTGACAGCCCCACAATGCAATTTACTTTTTAATTTTAGTATTTTTAATTTTTCAATAAGAACATCACTATGGTTAATGCAGTAACGAAATGGTAGGCCTATTATTATAGGCTATTGCAATGACTTGCCATGCTCGATCTAAATGTGTCCATTCGATTCACCGTACACAATGACCACAGTTATACATGCAGGGAATATTCAGGGTTTAAATGTAGCAGCGATATTCGGTTTGCGCCAAATACCGGATTGAATTGATTGATGCCATCAGAATGAGTTTACACAACTCGCGCGCAAAACGAATATTGCTGTTGAAAACCGGGTTACTCCCTGCATGTAACTGCGGTCAAGGACGCACTCCTTTTCGGCGATATCTGTATCTCTCTCGTTCGGGAAGGCCTTGTATGCATTGTTCGCAATTTTAAGACGTCTTTTCATCTGCAATGACTCCTATAAATTTGGCGCAAGTGGCATTCCTGTACGTCGGGTTTACTGCAAACTATTTTTCTGATGAATAATTATTTCGGACTGAACTTGGTGAAGGGAAGTTTCACTAGGCCTATCGTAGGCAATGATAAACTTGATCATCATCTCGGGCTCGTCTGATCGGTTTGCTGCTGCCAGCCGCCGAAAGGCAGTGGGGAGAGGGGACATTTATCTCGGCCTATGTGACCACACTGTAATGCACATCTACAACTACATCCACACTGTTTATCTGACGGGTCACTGACCTCTGTCTCTTTCGCTCTCTCTCTCTCTCTCTCTCTGCAGCACACGCATTTTCAAATTTACACACAGGTACTGGGCCACGGCCAATCAGAGGGGAGGTCCCGCCCTTCTCTATCTTTGATTTGTTTAAACCACGATATTGGCCAAATATGTGTCTGTTATTGAACCAAAGGTAGAGAGTTTCAATGCGGACACATTTTCCTCTCTCGAATAGCTGATCGCACCGGTGCGACCTCCGATTTGTTTTAGTCGCACTTTTGAAAAATTAGGTCGCATATGCGACCAAATTGGTCGCACTCTGGAGCCCTGGTAGGGATAAAAAAGGAGAAGCTCTCTTCAATTTCACAACATTGGAACGTACACCCATTGTTGTCAATACCATTTTTCTACCCTTTCAGTAGAAATAAAGTGTGTGTGTGTGTGTGTGTATATATGTGTGTGTGTGTGTGTGTGTGTGTATGTAAGATGCCAGACACGAGGCAGAAGGAGGGTCCTGCCGGTGCACTAAAAGGCCGTAAACATCTCGCCGTTTTTTTGTTGGGTCTGCTTTGGGGAGACAGAGGAGGGGGAGTGGAATGGCCTCTAAAACAAAAAAGGGCCCATGACAGTGGCGTGTTTTAAGATGACCTTTCACTCATTCTGAGAGCCATCATAAAACCACAAGTTCCTCGAGACTTCTTATTGTGTGCCACACGCATGCGGACAGAGCCACAGACCACAAAGACAGGGCCTCTTCACTTGAGGATGTCTCTTAACAGACTCAAGAATGATGTCTGGCTGTTGAAACACACACACACACACACACACACACTCTCTTCAGTGGCCATTTGAGGGGATCTTAGCAACACTATTGGCAACCAAACTAACCTCACAAACAAATATTTAATAAACACATGATGCTCTTCTGAGATAGCTCTTTTCAAGCAGACTTCATGCCCTTCTAGCACTTCCTTAATCACTTCCAACAAACACTCATCCTCTTGCTACCCACACTCATCGTGGCCTTGACATGCTGAGAGGAATTACAAGTGAAACACCTACCAAATCAAATGATGAATGGAACTTTAATTAAACATTACCTAAAAAAAGGTGTCATAACGAGACCCATCAACACCCTATCAATTATTCAGCGGAACAAGCGGCAACAATAAGCTCGCTGGACAATGAAGGGAAACACCCAGCAAGAGTGACACCAAACTGGCGACACACCTCCAGCGGGTGAGGTCATCATCATCATCAACATCAACATCATCATCATCATCATCATCATGTGTCGGGAAACCGGATTTGGGGCGAAGGGAAAATGTCCTTCTAAAGCCGCCATTCCCTGAATGGCATTGCAAGGAATGTCTTGGCCAGCATTCCAGGGGGCTTGAGTCACACGGTATGTCCTGATGTAGGGGGGACCCACTGACACAGAGGTGAGATATGCCTGTGTGTGTGTGTGTGTGTAAAAGGTTTGCAGGGAACCTTCTAGTACGTAATTGAACAGGTTATGAATCCATGACACATGGAGGTGTGGGGGATTAAACCACCATTCATAAAACACATGACATCATGTACATGTGACCCAATTAGAGAGCATGGACATCAAATGACTTGATATGGTCATTCAGAATCAGATGCTCAAAAAAAAAGAACTGTTGACACTCTAAAATAACACCTGACCATCTAACAAACACTACTAAAGGTGGTGATACAACAGTGTTACAGTTAGGCAACATACCAATCCAACATATCATCCACCCAAGAAGTAAGTACACAATATTTTTCACCAATATGAAGTGGTCCTTCTCTCCATCAACCTTAACCATGTCACACACAGTAAATAGCTTCTGCCCCAAAAAACTCTGGCCAAGTGAGTAACCTCATTTCAACATTCTAGAAAGTTCTCCCCTGAACCTCTGAGGAAGATTTGACTACAAACACACACAAACACACTATTTGTAGGTCCCATGCTATTAATAGAATTCAGTTATAGTCAAACAAATACATAGATGTTGTTCAACAGCAGAATTTTTCAGTTAAAATGTTAAAATGTACCATATTCTCCCCAGATAGGCCAGGCAATTAAATAAAATATGCCTATAAATATCCAAATACATATATAAATACATGCCATTACATTAGTGTGGCTTTCTGGCCGAGTCAGGAGTGCTGTAAAGCAGCAGTTGTGCCATTATTGATATCATGGAAAAGAAAACAGCAGGCCTGTGTGTTTTGGCTAAAAAAAATACAAGAGTTCTCTATTTCTCCCTGTGTGTGTGTGTGTGTTCCATCCACCAACGGTGTCCCACCATTCATGTTGCCACACAACACAGATGAGGTCACTTCCACACTACTGTTCATGACAACCCTGAAGCAACTTCAAAAACAAACCAACAACATGCTTTTGACTGGGGCCCATTAAAACACCCATGTCCTTGCAAGAAGCCCATGTCTGATGCCAAGAGCATTGATGCACCAAAGATAAAACAAAATTTTCCAATCAGTAGGGGAAATGTTACAGTCTTTCTCAAATATCTGAACCCAAACAAATTCCTCTGCATGTAAAAATATCTACGGTTATCAGTCAATCCATCCGTCCGTCCATTCATACATAGCTTCCATTCCATCCATGTAAAACTAGTCATGAATGTGGCTCTTTCCTGGCCAAACAATGCTGAATAACTCTTCCTCTTTTTCCTGGTCAGAGAGAGAAACACCATTGTTGTGTTCCAGGCTCGCCCCCGGACTACAGAGCGCTATGACTGGGTCAAGGCGTCCAGGAGGACCCTAGCGGGTCGATGAGTCAAAGCTTTATTGAGTACAGCACATCATTCATTCCCGAAGAAGCCCTAATTACGGCCACCGCAGATTTTTTAAAATACCAGTTCAGCGGAATACCTAACTGGGATCCTGTATCCCTCCCCTGATCCTACAGACAAAGGTTAATTCTCCCTCAAGCAAGTCTGGGTAAAGAGATGTTTATTTCATGATAACATGAAACAAAATGTTATTCACACACATTCCAGATTAAATTGGCTGTAGATGTTGGTAAAGACTGGCAGAGTATGTTCGAACTGTCACACACGGCAACTGTCGGAATGAAAGTTAAAAGCATGGTTCGCTACAAATGTAGCCTACTAAACATCCTCTAAAAGGCACAATGTTACAATTCACGTTCAGTGAAACACGTTCTATCGCTACACCGGTGCTACAAGAAGAGCTTTATGCGAGGATACATGCGTGTTTATCCTACTACAGAGAGAGTTGTGCTTAAAAAAACATACTCACCGGTTTAGGCATATTGAATCCTTCTGTAAACTCCTAGCAGCAACTGTAGTAAAAATCGGTCAAACAATCCTTCAGATAGATGAAACGTTCACCGGCGTCTGTCTCTAGAAAGAAGAGAAACCAGTTTGAGGAACCCGGGCAAGACCGACTCACTGACGGACTAGCCCTCCTTTAAACACTCGCTGGGACATGCAGTCATTTTGACGCACTCCATGTCCTTATGAATCACGATTTTTATATGGAAGTGTAGAAAGATTGCGCATAGCCTCACCCAAAAGACCACAAAAGGAGATTCAGATGGCAAGATTGTTTGTTCAGTCTCCACCCTTTTGGGCAAACATTTAACCATACACTTCAAGTGTTGCTCCAGGTAGTCTACGACCCAAACATTGATGGAATTGAACATAATTGTTGGGAGGGGTCTGATAGGTTACTTTAAGCATCTCTATCCAGCCTTAAAGCGAAACCAACGGCATCCCAAAACAAAACGATAGCATACACCATGTGAAATTCACCTTTGTCCATATGCTCCTTGTCATTTCATAGGCATCGCCCAAGCTCCCCTGAATCACTACACGTTTGCACTATCAAGTCAGTCTGTAGCCTAATACAGGAAACGATCCGCCACAACGGGCAAATTTTTACTTAGGAAATTGCCTGATAAGATTAGGCGAAAGACAGTGTCTGTTCCTAATTTATTATTTTGCATCTGTTTAAAGACTATTCACCGCCACTCCTTAGACTACTCTGCAGGGGAAAATTGTTGTGAATTTCTTGAACAAATATGAGGTCTTCAATGTTACCACCAAATAGCATAAGCTATCGTTAACAGCCTCCATCCTGATGTCAATGTGCTGGTCATTGAAAATGAAATGACCAGTGAAAATTAGTTTAGTAGCCTATTTGAGTGTTGTTTTGAGTTTAGAAAAAGCCTAAACAAACTGCGTGGCAGATACTGTAAGCAAAACCTAATGTTGATGGCTAACCAGCTAGCCTCATCCCTCGGAAATAATCCCAGAAACACCTGTTGAGAAAGATTTTTTCCCTTTAGAATGGGCGGTGGCAGAAACAAGAATGGAACAAAGTAACCAAGCGCGGAACAAAGACAATATACCGGTTCCCTTATTTCGCTCCGACCCTTTAACAGAAACTCTGGATATTTTTCATTATATATATATATATATATAAAACTTACCAGAACAGGTGCGATTTTCAGTTGAGTCCCTAAACAACTGTAGACGCTAAATACTCCCCTCCCTCCTCTCACTCACTAGACTCGCCTAGACTGATCAGCGCAGCAATATGGCTGACGCTCCCTCGTGACGCATTGTGGGCGCGGAGATCCGCTATGAGTTCGCGCACCTCAACGCGATTGCCGCATGATTGCAAGTTCCTGTTTACCCCGCTGCCATGGCGAGCAAAACGTGTGAGATGGCTCAAAGGCAAGTCCCGTAGGCCTACACAGTAGAAGTCCATGCTCGCCTTCTCATCGCCTTTTGATCACACGTAATGGGATATAAATAGTTCTATTCCAAAATGAGAAACGTTTTGTTTGGTGACCTGTTGTTGGTCAGACAGGAATTCAATTGTATAAATTGTATCATGTGGACTGGAAATAGATCATTTAGGCTACTTTCCAACCTACCTGTTTATTGATTCACATTCCAATTATTGTCAATTTAGCCACACTATACCACACCCTCAATCTTATTTATTTAGATGTAGCCTAGGATATTACTCTACATTTGTTGTTAGTTTATAGGTCACTTTGAGGTAAAGTAGATTATTGGAACACCTAACTTTAAAACTGAGATAACTTACTTCATGTTCACTTCAGGCTTTACCTTACTTACATGGACACTTACTGGGTTTGTATTGCTGTCCTGCTGTGTAGTCCATTGTTAGTCTGAGCAGGAATAATCATTAATTCCCAAATCCTTAGAATTTAGAATAATCTTTCATCAGAATTACTAAAGCCTTAAGCAAGCTGTCATAGATCTAAGAAAAGCCATATGGGTTTATCTTTTATAATAGCCTATCTCAGACTATTCACAGTTGTGACCAAACATATATTGATCCTCTCCTCCATTGCTGTTCATGGAATTACATGAAACTTTGTCATTGTCTTTCAGCAAGGCAGATATGGGTCTGTATTTCACCAGGACTGGTTGTCATCCACTCCATCCCATCCCCTATCTCTGGTGTTTTCAGAGGTGTTTTGCTGTGGTGAAGTGCACCACTGATTCTTGGAGAGTGTTCGAACAACCAAGAAACTAAAATAGAGGAGTTAATAAATGTCCATAAAATGTGCTTTGGACAAATATGGACAAATATTTATACATATATTTTTTTTTTTTTATTGTGGCAGTATTATTTTTTTCGTGTTGCCCGTAGCCCATCTTCTCATTACCACTGATAAAAAAAACAAAAACATTTTCAGTGGCTCGTTTCTCTTTCTCTGAGCTTTCTGACTGTACAGTCGCGCATCGGTGGCGTTCCCTCCACACCCCGATACAGCGCACACTCGGAAGCGAAGTGAGGAACAGGTTGGGCGGTTTCACAACTGTGCAACAACCAATGGTCGAACAGGATTAAAATAGAGCCGTATATATCCGAGCAGTACTCTACTTTTCAACAGGCGCGGAGCTAACCTGCGCGCAACAGGTTCCAAGTTAGCCAAACCCTGCCTGCGATGTGGTAGGCTACGCGCAAAAGAAGGCAAACAGTAACATACGTGTGATATAAATGGTTAAATAATACAAAGCGATAAACAAATGCCCTATACGCGCCCTTTACACACACAACGACCAAAACCAACTTGTTGTCATAACAAAATAGGGTGGAAGTGCAGCACCAAAGATTAAACTACATATTTTAATCACGAAAATGTATATTCTGTGGGATACTTCCATAATAATCAACAATTAAAATTACACTTTTCTCTAGCACACTGGTATCTTCGTCTTTGAATTACAGAACAGAGTCTGTGGATGTCAACGTCGAACGTCAGAGACAAGTAAAATGAACTCATTTTTTGTTTCCCACCAAACATCAATCAATAAATAAACTGATAACAAAAATAAATATAGCTACCACTTTGCCTACACACAAACGTCCACATTTAAACCGATGACAAAACTTGTGTTCAAACCAAATCAAGTTTACTACACTTTTACATTCACATGAGTTGTGCAATTATAATGTTGTCACAAAATATCTAGCATGAATTCAAAACGTTTAATAATCATATAGTGCCATTCATGAAAAATCTTCAGACTGTTTTCCCATCAGCGCAGCATCGCCCCCCTCTGCTCATCTCCTGTAAAGACAAGATGCATACGTCACTTTGACCAGCCTATGGCTTCAAATCTCTGGAAAGAAGTTTACTACGTGCAGTTCATTACATGTGACAGGTTGACAGATGCTTTGCCTCTGAGTTGTTAGTGAAGTTTTTCTACAGAATGATAGGCCTCCATAAGAGTCAGTGAGTGGAAGTAGATTGAGTGAGTGGTAGGCCTATGTTTCTTTATTGCAGTCATTTGTACTTGTGTATTGCGCCTCTGCCTCTTCATACTCACACTGGTGGTTACTCCATCAGGGGCTGATAGAGTTTCAGTCTCTGCTCTGCAACATCTCTGATGAGCACTAGGGGGACAAGAGAGGAGGCAGGTGATGAATCCGTCAATGACATAACAACACATACATGATCAAAACAGTTTTATGTTCTTTACCAATATCAGGAAGTAGTGTGAAGGATCCCACACAGTAAAGATCCTCCGCCACGATGTGGTGGTGATAACAGTTGTTTACACTTTTTCGTTACCAGACCACTAGAGGGGGCTAAGCTCACAGCTAAAACGAATGGACCCTTGAGAGATCAGGGGCACCTAGGCAGCAATGCTGTGTTATTCTGACATACAGTAGCTGTTCCACAAATCTGTTAGGACCTCTGTGCCAGCTGAACGGGGACATAGAGTCATGGTACTTACTGTCCAGAACAGTTCTAGCCGCGTTGCGTTTTTCCAAGGCTTCGGAGACTCCGGTCATCAGCCATGGGAGGAAGCTCGTCTCCAGATCTACAGGAGCACAAGAGGTAACATAATTAAAGAAGAATGTACAATGCTTGGGTCAAGAATTGATCCTTGATCATATAACTATTTAATAACAATGCAAACATATTTTGGGCAATTAGATTAGATAGATACAACCATGGCACTTAAATATCTTACTATCTGTTATTATTTCAAATATCCAGTTCCTATAGAGTTTCCTGAGAATATTTTTTCTTGCATTGCAGGTAAGTTTGGCCTAAAACACATTGCATATAATCTGGGTGCAATAGGGGTACAACATCAGCTTTGTATGCATCAGATATTTGAGTTGAGCGTCAGATGCCAGTCTTGACCAATATCAAAAAATGTAAGGTATCTATGATCTGGTACTTTATGGTGAGTACTAAACAAACATGAACTACATGCTTAACTAAATGAAGCTGTTCATGACCACTACATAAGCAGAAAAGTGCAGTAAATGTCCTCCGTGTGCAGACATCATGCACACATCGAAACACCAGACTGCCCTATGGTCTGACTTGGAGGGGATCATCAACGTGTCATGCGGGGGGTGTTGCATGCTTCCCAACGATTGGGACCACGCGCAATCTTCGATGCGTGCAAAAGTACACAGAGGAGCATAGCACATGCATTAGACTGACCTCTTTCCACAGAGGAGCATAGCACATGCATTAGACTGACCTCTCTCCACAGAGGAGCATAGCACATGCATTAGACTGACCTCTCTCCACAGAGGAGCATAGCACATGCATTAGACTGACCTCTTTCCACAGAGGAGCATAGCACATGCATTAGACTGACCTCTCTCCACAGAGGAGCATAGCACATGCATTAGACTGACCTCTTTCCACAGAGGAGCATAGCACATGCATTAGACTGACCTCTTTCCACAGAGGAGCATAGCACATGCATTAGACTGACCTCTTTCCACAGAGGAGCATAGCACATGCATTAGACTGACCTCTCTCCACAGAGGAGCATAGCACATGCATTAGACTGACCCCTTTCCACAGAGGAGCATAGCACATGCATTAGACTGACCTCTCTCCACAGAGGAGCATAGCACATGCATTAGACTGACCTCTCTCCACAGAGGAGCATAGCACATGCATTAGACTGACCTCTCTCCACAGAGGAGCATAGCACATGCATTAGACTGACCTCTTTCCACAGAGGAGCATAGCACATGCATTAGACTGACCTCTCTCCACAGAGGAGCATAGCACATGCATTAGACTGACCTCTCTCCACAGGGTCGTAGAAGTAGCCGTGGTCTCGGAGGGAGCTGAAGACGGAGGGCAGCAGGTCGGCCAGATACTGCTGGGCGAAGGCCCGCGCTGCGATCTTGTCGGCCGTCTCGCGTTCGCGTTCCAGCACCTCTCTCTGCTGACGCAGGCGCCGTTCCTGGACGTCACACATGCACGGCACACATGAGTGGACGGATGGACAAACAATGAATATCAGACAAAGACACCAAGACAGACATTAATGGACATTAAAAAAACATTAACAAAGTAAGATGGGCCCCAGCTGTGGCGCAACTGGCTAGGGCACCTGCACCTCGATTCCCGCACCCTGGTCCTTTCCGGATCCCACCCCGACTCTCTCTCCCACTCACTTCCTGTCATTCACCACTATCCTGTCGCAATAAAAAGGCATAAAAGCCGAAAAAAAACCCAAAGTAAGATGGGGGGGGAAAAGAAAATAAATGAATGCAAAATTAGATTTGTCAGGTATAAGTCAGATACAGTATGAGCATGATGTGTATGAGAGAGTCCCTGGGGCCCACTGAAAAAGACCAATATTTTCCGACCTTCCCAAACATTTTACAAAATGTGTTGAAAGCAGGATTGTACAGCATATCTAGCTAGTGGGATTACATGTTCACACACAACCCACCCAGACTAGATTTTCATATGCAAGTGAAACTGCATTCGTTCATTTTATGGACACAACATAGCTTGGGGTAAGCAACAAAACAGGAGCTTTCCCTGACTGCAGAGAACATACAGTAGTAGGCCTTACATCCATTTTGTGCCAAGACAAATGACATCTACAGGATGTATTTATTACTATATAAAACAATGACACCAAATGTTGTTAAAGTATATGACGTAAACGTAACGCATTTTCTCTTTCACAGGTTCACAGCCCTCCGTACAAGTTCCAAGTACTCTGGTAATAATGTCCTCAATTATATGGGTCGCCTCAGATCTCCATCCATCTCCATCATTTTATGAGTCCATTTGTATACAAAGGCAGAAGGCAAATTAATGCAAATGTCATTCATATGGAGGAGGGACTGATTCATAGTAAGTGATATAACTGATGAAGAGTTAAGTGGACATGGTTATGGTTATGGTTATGGATTTAGCAGACGCCTTTGTCCAAAGCGACACATAAATACAAAACAACATAATAATATTTAAAATTGAACAGGGAACAGATTAGAATGTAGGTCAAATATAATAAGGAGAATAGTTTATTCATTGTTATACATTGATTTTGCTACATTTCTTCAGCTATGAGGTGTACACTCAATTCATTCCAAGTGCACTAGTCTAGTGTACACTCAATTCATTCCCAAGCGCACCAGTCGAGTGTACACTCAATTCATACCCAAGTGCACTAGTCGAGTGTACACTCAATTCATTCCCAAGTGCACTAGTCGAGTGTACACTCAATTCATTCCCAAGTGCACTAGTCGAGTGTACACTCAATTCATTCCCAAAACTCTTTTTGTCTGTCTCTCCTTCTGTCTGTGCTTTCCCACAACGGCCCCATTAAACTGAAAGTTATGGGTGACAACCAATAGAATTTCCTAGTGAGGAAAGACACGCTAACTGTACGTACAGACCACCGCCGACTTGAGCTGCAAAAGATACAGGAAGTCATTCATTTTCAATGAAAGCTGGCTTCTCTAAGCTGCAAGAAGGGGCAAATCCGTCGGCGTCGCCTTTTGGGCGTCTTGAGCGACTTGAGCGTCAAGCAGAAACGTGAAATTTGGTCAACTTTATGCTAATGAGCTATGACGCGGTTCAGCGGCAAACGACAAGCAACGTAGAATGCTGCCACGTCAGAGCGGCCAAAGCGTCCAAAGCTTCCCCGTACTCTTTGACAAGCGTCCTTGACAGGGTGGCCAGAGCTTCTTTTGCAGCTCACCGCGGCGGCGGTGTGTACGTACAGTAAGGGCCCTCATTTAAAAGGTGGACAAAGTGCAAAGTCTTAAGTCTAACTAAAGCTAATATAGGGTGCGTTCATAAATTCATATGTTCATATGAGGGCTCCGAGTGACACTTAACCGTTCGTAAATTCAGATGTATCGTGTGTTTAATCAGTGCCGCACTCTCGGAGCGTCCAGAGCGTCCTAACCCTGACCCTGACATCATGCCAGTGGGTGTTCCCGACGGTAGCTATGCAAATGACTTAAGGTATAACCGTAATTTGATTGGCTGGTGCCGTCTGTTGTTCGCTTGTTCGTAATTTGATTGGCTGGTGCCGTCCGTCGGTGCAGCAAAAGTTGAACTTCTCAAAGCGAGCGACGGCACGACGCAACGCGACGCAACGGACCCACAATTCAGTTCGGCAATGGATGACGTAAGCCCATATAAAGTAAACGGGATGCGTCTCCAGCACTGCAACGCACGCAACTGTGTGTGGGAGCCGTGACCCTGACCTCCTCCCTCCCCGGCTCACCTTCTCCTCCCGGTGGCGTCGCTCCTGCTCCTCCAGCCGTTGCACCTCCACCAGCTCGGCGTTGCGCAGCTCCTGGAAGGCGCGCTGCTGCGCCCGCAGGCTGGCCAACTCCTCCTCCTCCCTCACCTCCAGCAGCGACTGCTCCATGGTCTTGCCCACCAGCACCTCCAACAGCGGACGCACCTCCACGTCAAAGTCAAACAGCTGCGCACCAGGGGACGAGGGAAGAGAGAGAGACATCATCCGTATCAAGCGTTGAGTACTTCCGAAAAATGAATGGAAAAATAATGACTGAAACAGACATGCATAACTACACACACACACACACACACACACACACACACAAAACAAAATAGTCAACATCCACCAATGCATAATTCTTGCGAAAGGCTGATAATTGAGCATGTGAACTCAACAGGTCCCGTTGAGGGTTGATTGACTTGTACAGTTTATGGCTCAGTCCAAGCCTCTAGGTTTCCTGTTTACAGAACAAGGACTGTGGACAAACAATGAAGGTTTTTATTTTAATACACACACACAGGACAGACAACAAGAGGACTGGGCAGAGGCGAAGCAGTCCACTGAATCTGACAAGAGTGCATGGAATTAGACTTGTGAAACTCAGGGTCTTGTTGGCATAGGTCATTTCCTGCAAATTTACAGACGTCTGATTGCAGCATTTTCTAGAGAGCTACCTTCGTAAAAGTGACCACAGATGTGAAATTAACTAGGAAACGTTGCGTCTGTCTACCTGATGACTCATGTTCGTTCATGCTCACAACACGCAGCAGATCCACAGGTACTGCGCACCTATTTGCACAACCCCAGCATGGCAGAATTCAATATGATCTGGGCATCATACAGCACCCCAGCTGCAACACGCTCCCACACAGGAGGTCATAGCCACTTGGCAACTTTTTTCTCACAGAGGGGGGTGGGGGTGGCTAGGGGTAGCTGGTTCTAGAGAACAGTGTAAGAATACAAATAATGTGATGTCTGTGGGTGTTGCCCATCTTGAGAACTAAGGCCACTAGTGCTGAGGTGAATGTTAAGTGGTGGCTACTCTCAGAACCTTGCTGAAGAAGGGCAGTTTATATTCAACATGCAACATGTTGGCACCTTTCTTGTTAAAATCTAGTTATTTTTTTAAAATTAAAGCAAAATAATTTCACACACGTTGGTGTTTCTACACTCCCTGCTCTGCTATGACATCTAGTGGTCAGGGAAAGTACCTACACTACCACCTACCAATACCAAAGGGTAGATGTGAGAACTGTGCCAAAGTCAAAACAACTGATGCATAATGAAAATGCACGTGCACACACAGACACACAACACACACACACACACACACACACACACACACACACACACAAATCTGCATGCTTGCTATAAGGTTGTAAATGGTGTTCCTGAAACCATTCCAAAGCATCATTTTCACTGTCATGTGCATCCAAAGGAGAGATAAGTCAGGGCTCCTAACTAAAATGGTGCCGCATTAAAAATAATAATATCTTTTTGATTCTCCCTGTAATTGCTGTCTCCACAAGCCTGAGTTACGGAGCTTAAGTCACATAAACAAAAACACCAGCCCAGCCCACAAACAGTAAGGCTTGAGTGCTTCTCCCACACACCTCCCCCTCTGCGATCTGTGTGGCCACGTCCTTGCCCGTCTTGGCTGGGATGAAAAGAGGCGTGGCCGGCTTATCCAGGAAGGCGTCCGTCTGGCACTCCACACTGAAGTCCTCGACTCGGTCACTCAGCTCCTCTAGGTACAGTTCTACAGACACACCCCAAATGTTACAACCAAACGTTGTACTACTACTACTACTAATAATAATAATATATAATAGGCTAGTTAAAGAAAATAACAAACTTAAAATCTCAATGATAACAATAGCCGTGTAATAATATTAATGAACATGAAAAAATAAAAAAAATAAAAAAGCAACACATATAGAAACCAAAGTTTCAAGGAGGAGGCTCAATAAATTTAATGACTAAAGGACCATCATTAAATGTGCTTTATGTCTTTGGGCACAGTCATAAGACACTGCCCAGAACTCATTAGCCAAGAGCAGTAGGGAGGTCCAGATAGAAGGCATGTCAGGTATTTGGGTACAAAATGTATAGTCTTTATAATTCTAATATTTGGAATTTCAATTTGTAGGCATTAGTGAGCAAATATTGAGCAAATACTTAGCAAATACCTTTCTTCTCACAGGGTTGATTGCATTTTTGCGCTTCAGGCCTGGTAAGTTGCTTCCAATTATGCAATCACGAGTAAATAGAACAGAGCGGAGGAGAGCACGTTCAGCAAACACTCTTCTGCAAGAGCTCTCTGGAACTGCATGTGTTCACTGATAATGGGACCCATGACTAATGGCACTGAGTACCTTATGTTATGGTTCAGCAGCCCAGTGATGGGAGTACAGTACAGGAGTACAGGACAAAGTGGAGAGTAGAGAGCACTAAGTTTAACTGTGTGCCAAAGGAACACACAGGGCATGAATGGGTGCGATAGGATAGAGTGGGATGAGACGCTGTATGGATCTGCAAGACTTGCACTAGGGCAACCATGGCCTACTGGTTAGCGCCAGAGGGTTGCCGGTTCGAACCCTGACCAGTAGGAACAGCTGAAGTGCCCTTGAGCAAGGCACCTAACTCACTGCTCCCCGAGCGCCACTGTAGCAGGCAGCTCACTGCTTTGGGATTAGTGTGTACTTCACCTCACTGTGTGTTTCACTAATTCACCGATCGGGATAAATGCAGACCAAATTTCCCTCATGGGATCAAAAGAGTATATATTTATACACTCACCCAGTCCCAACCCACAATGGAATGTTTATGATGATAGACACCACCCCCTGTTTTCTCTCCCTGCCACCTATCTGTCTCTGAATGCATTCTGATGTGTTTCAAAAGCACCCAATGATACCTGTCTGGACATCCATGTGTTTTCTTCCCTCCAGGGGCTCAGGGGTTCTAGGTCGGAAGTGCTCTTTGGCCCGCTTGCGAGCCAAAGCTCTCCTACGCGCTTCCTGTTGCCTCTGGATCTCCACGGGGTCTGGCTGGGCAGTCTGGATGGACATGAATTTCACATGATTAAGTCCCAAGAACAATGATAATCCACATTTGGTGTTTAAAATGCAACCCTTTGCCTAACAAGATGCCTTGAATGAATGCCTTGCTTGCCGTGTGACACACACCATCTAAAATACCTGCACATATCAATTTAGGTGAGATTTCTGTTAAAGTAAAGAAAACAATTTCAACAGTGAGTAAAAGAAAACAATTATTTGTCTGGTCAAATAATTGGTATGTTGGGATGGCAACTGTCCTTCTTCTTACAAGAACACGAATGACATTTATAAATAATGACAGCTGGTGTGTCGTGGGTCATTTTGCTGTCAGATGCTTCAACTTAATGGAAGTTATATAAGATTAAGAAATGCGTCTACAAACCGTTGGTAGAACATGCTGGGCATATGTATTTCCTCTGACCACCCTTCGATCGTACATAATGTTTCCAAAAGATGGTTCGTCATCTCTGCATCACATAACCGAGTAATTATTATACACAACAAACACTATTATTTCAAACGTTACTGACAATGTTAACGTATCGTCTACCATGCCGATTACTATTAATATGGATTTAATCTACCGTCAATACCCACATTTTTTTACTTAAACTTAACTTACTGATCAGCAAAACGTTCCCTGTACTTGGACCGATTTTGCACTGGCCGGGGACGACTGGAAAAAGTGTATGTTCCATTTGGAGCCCCCTTATGGGGCTGTAAAACCGAAGTCATGTCGTTCTGCTGTACAATGCCAAGTAAATAAACTGAAATAACATGTAAACTCAGGCTGTTTGATTTGACAGCCCTAGCTAGCTAGGTAGATCTAGGCTAAATTCGCTTCGTCTGCAGGAGTTGTTGATGTTGATATGTGCCCTAGCAACAGTAACTATCAAAGATTCTAGAACAGAGCCTGCTATGACCGCTTCCTGCTTTTCTCGTGAAGGCATTTTACCAGCATTACATGTGTCTAACATGCATCTGAGGCATGAGGCATGCTTTTGTATGCAATTTTAGGCTATTCTATATATTCTATACGGTAGGTCGATTATTTACAATTTTTTATTTGATTATTTATAATCTAATTTAACATGTGAAAAGTGTAACCTTGAAAAAGGAAAACAACTTTTATTGCAAGCACACCCATCTTCCAGGCCAAACTGAGGATGTCAATGGATATATTTGAATCCCATAAATGTTGGCCTAGCCTATAGATTTAGCCTAACCTCGGCTTAGCCTTCTTTCTAATCAGCAAATGTTTGTTGTTGTTCCATTCCATCATTCCATTACCAAAGAAAGAAGAA
This sequence comes from Alosa pseudoharengus, assembly GCF_046254945.1. NCBI lineage: Eukaryota > Metazoa > Chordata > Actinopteri > Clupeiformes > Clupeidae > Alosa > Alosa pseudoharengus. The sequence goes on along the minus strand of NW_027468859.1, from coordinate 29,454,218 downwards.
AGGTAAAAACTATGAAATGGTAAATGGGACTTTGGCAATGTGTCAGAATTGGATAGCCTCATCTAACATTAAAGCAACACCAAAGAACTTTCCCTCTGTCGCACGCAAGCTATTTGTTTATCCAGCACCGGCTTTGCAAATAATGATATCCACAGACAAGGTAGAATATTTTGCATGACTTATAAAAGCACGATGTATTGCGACATCAGACGCAAGTCAAATTTGTAGTTTCTTATGTCTCATTCCATCGAACTACAGAACCGCTACCCGATCTGGCAAACTTACATAGTGCGGTTATAGCCGATAGAGGGCCGCAAAGCGAATGCAGAATTGCCGTTCACCCTGTTACGAGTTGATGAACCACTGAAACGATTTTGGAAACAATATTTTAAGGTATAAAAAACTCTTTGGTGTTGCTTTAAGTATAATTTTTGAATTAGACATAGGCCTAATGAATTTACAGAAGTAGCCTAATAAATAAAGCCTAGACCTACACAAATTCCAATAAACATAATTTGTGCTGGCTGTTGCTGAACATTGTGTACAGAACACAAAGTGCATGCCAGCCCCAATTTTGACTTTTCCCCCCCTTAATGGCAGCTCAGACACCCATAAACCGCACACAAACAAATTGCACGACCAGGAAGTCAATGTGGTTTCAAAGCTTAAAACTGCTTAACACACAGGAGCAAAGACCCGCCTGCTCTCCAACTGTTCAATCACAGAGTAGCCTTGCTGATGTTCTATAGGCGATAATCATCTTTTGCAAGTTAGGCCTTTACAAAGAGAGAGGCAGACAACTATGAGCGCTACAGGTTGTACAAAGGAAATAGAATACTGGAGACTTTTTCCGCATGGTCTACATTCTTCAAAGGTGTAGAAAAGGGCAGAGGAAGCACCTCTATGTCGGGGTAAAGGCTGAATTCCAGCTTCATTGATAGTCAGCATACATGCTGTATTCTCCCACTTAGGCATCAAGTCGTATTATGCACAATTCAGGACTAACATGGGGGAAAAAAGACAGTGTAAACAATTAATTAATCAATGATTCCAAGTATTTTACATCAATTTAATTTCTTGATAACTGCAAGATTATTTTACACAAATTCTGAAAAAAACTTCTCAATTGTTCAAAAACAAGTTTTGTTTTTAATGTTATGGAACATGTGCAATTAATAAATACATAAATATTGAAGTTTCTGGAGGGCACAGAGAAGAACAAAGGGGAGGGCAGATAGAACTTGCACAACAAAGTCTGGTCAGGTGGCCAGATACACCATGGTTATATCTCACTTCACTTTTCCAACTGACTTCCCCTTGCATTGTAATATGTGTCATGCTGAGGTTATACAAGCACTTACTTGTGGTTAGAAATGCAGGTGACAATCCACTGTTTTTGTAGACTGAGCCAAATCAAGAACTTGATGTGCTCCTCTCACCAGTCTAAATGTCGAAAGGATACTAGCAGGAATTTAGTGTGATAATGTTGGCGGTAGTCTGAATCTAGGTGTGTTGAGAATATGTTTCCAAATTGGAATGGAGGCAAATTTCAGAGATCAGTCTGTGTGGGCTCACTGCAGAATTGTGTTTAACCATCATACACAGGCCTCCATCCTCCACAGCCTCTGAGTTTTAAAGAAGCGAGCCTAATGTGTGCTACAGTTGGGGGATATTCCCATGTGTGGGACAAATCTGTTCATAAAACCAATTTTGTTCCTGTCTGTTAATGTAGGTGAATAGTGAAATCACATGAGGGGACAACTAATGTAAATGCCAGCTCTGAATTGTAACGGTCTCTGCTTATATTTAAGAGATTAACTGTGGACTGTGGGGTGGAACGGAATTTCAGTGGTCATTGTGGAGTGAGTGTGGTGTTGGCACCGAAGACCATCGAACAAGGCAAAATCTCCATCCAGTTATGCAAGAGTGTCTCGCAAGCCTGCAAGGACTACACCGATAACCTTTGGTCCACAGGGGCAGTACCATGCTTGAATACAAACACAAACATCTAAATGAGAGCTTTCTTTGTCCTTTCATGAGCCAAGGTTTTACGTAAAGAGCCCAGACTGTAAAATTTAACTACTGTGGGACAGTGGGTTGCCTTATTTAAAACTACGTAATGGTTATTTCTGAAACTGCGTTCGAGGGTCTTTTGAATCCTATTGCAAAGGAGTAATTGATGGGTCACTCATGTGCACCAACAAGTGTTGCAGTATAACAAAGGAACCCCTACTCTAGTTGTTATTGGTTCTCAAACTCTGGCTTTGTTACAAGTAGTACGGCTGTGTTGACTGTCAATGAGTATTTATTCACGATAGGGCATTAATAGGTGGGTGAAATATTCCACATTTGCATGTTATTCCTCATTACTGTGGTGTGAACACTGTACAAGTGAACACTGGCTGGACTGTGAAAGGATGTCTATATTATGTAACAAAGAGGGCATCCATCCATCCATACAAGCCAGTTACTCATTCAAGTGCTCTAGCCCAAGAAGCGTTATGTAATAGCGTGCCCCCAAACATTGGTTTTGATACAAGACAATGTGGCAAGTGAGCTTGCATGTGTGCATTTCTCTCTCTCTATCTCTCTCTCTCTCTCTCTCTCTCTCTCTCTGTATGTGTGTGTGGTGTGTGGTTGTGCAGGCCAAAACATAGTTTTTGAAAACAGACAATGTGGCAAGTAAACATGCATGTTTTTTTTTCTCAGGTGCGTGTGTGGTTATCCAGTCCAGCGGGGGGGCTACAGATCAAAACGAAAAATGACGGTTCCATGCTATCCATGTGGGGGTACATGCCCACCAAGTTTTGTGTACCCCAGTCTTTCAGTGTCCCGGGAATCCTTGTTGGTGTACGTCACTAAATGTACACATAAATTATTTTATTGTAAGGCCCCCCATGAACGAAAGTACACAAAACTTGGCATGCATTTGGAGGGTGTCATAATGATCCTACACTTTTAATTTCGTGCAGTTTTGACCTTGTCAGCCAGAGATATTGCGATGAAAACACCTAATTTTTGGCTTTTTCATTTTTATCTAGGTGGCGCTATACATGAAATGAGTGGTTATGGAATGGGTTGACATGGCCCCTTGAGATCAACATACAAAAAAAAATGGTCCTCCTAAACCCTACGGTTTTCGAGATATTCACAGAAAACTGTGTCTGCCCTACCCTCCTTTCGGGGGGTCCAGTCCAGCGGGGGGGCCACAGATCAAAACGAAAAACGATGGTTCCATGCTATCCATGTGGGGTTACATGCCCACCAAGTTTCGTGTACCCCGGTCTTTCAGTGTCCCGGGAATCATTGACAGAATTTTGGGCATGCGAAAAAGAAAAAAAAAAAAATCTGACTAAAACTATATGACCGCCGCTTCGCTGCGCGGCGGTCATAAATAAGGCTTTGACAAATTCTGGGAAATTCTTGGATTCTGCCATAGACCTCAATGTTAAAAAGAGAGCCCGATCACTGCATAAATGTGCGGGGGTGTGTACTGCTACCCTATTCGCATAAATTTCCAGGGACAGGAAATGGCGATGTCACAGTGAATTTGTTCCGGCCAGGGAAAAAGTTCCGGATGACGCAACAATACCGTTCTAATCAGCTGTCTGATATGGTGTGCGCTCGTGAATATAAAGCAGGGGGAACAGTTCCGGAAGACGTAACAATAGCCTACTTGTAAGACGTAACAATAACCTACCTTATTTTTTACAGTCTATGATTAAGACATTTGAATGAGAAAACATACTGAAGTAGCCTAGACATTGAATTACAGTCGGATGGACAACAAATGCAGTGATGGCCTATGCGTTTTCTATAGTAGGCTACATTAACGCAAACATAGGCCTATAGTAGGCTATTATACAATGTGACCGTCAAGTAAAAAAACTAACGTTTAAATAGCCTACCTTTACCTTGTACCTGTGAAGGTCAGTAGCTCTGGATATGTCCAGCTCTGAAGCTGTATGCAACAGTCTGGCATAGGCTAAGTAGCCAAACCAACATTGAAGACGTGTTCCTTTTCGGTGTTATTTTGGTTATGTTGATTGCAACAGCCTAGCATTATACCTGGCAAAAGAAAAACATGCTTTTTTCTTTTTGAGGATAACGAAATAAAAAAAAGAACAATTGAGTCCTAAGAAAAGTGAGAAGCCTCATAGCAAATTCTAACAGCCAAATCCGCCTACGTAATCTTGTTAATTTGGAAATTCGCTAACATACATATTTAATCTTTTTAAAAAATAGGCGATGTGAACTGCTAGTGCTTTAACAAATACTATTTGGTGTGGCTATAACAGGGCTACAAGATACAAGAGTTAATATAGCCCACATCCTATAATTCATGCAACATAAACTAAAAAAATATTAGATGTTAGGTTTCAGAGAAGTGAAACGTCCAACAGTATTCTTTTCATTTTACATTTATTAATCTAACAGACACTTTTATCCAAGGTGATTTACAGCAACAGAATAACATTTAAGCTAGTGTCTAAATGTTAAATAAATGAGACCATAGTAAGGCATTACCACTGCATTTGTTAATACTAGTATTAGAAGATAGGAATGCCTACAGTTTAAGTACTAGTCAAAGTGTGGTAAGTGGTGGAAGAGGAGGTAGAGGGAAGAAAGGGAAGTGTAGAGGAAGGTGGTGGAGGATAGAGAGGAAAGAGCATGGTAAATGTGTAATGTGTGAGGTTGTCAGAGCTGTACAGCTGCACTGGGTTGTCTGGACCTCTTCAGGGATTCCTCTCCATATATGTTCCAGAAGACTAGAAAGCCAGCTTCTGGCGTTTGTGTGTGCGTGTGCAAATTAAAAGTTGTGTGAAAGTTAAGTGACTCAATACACCAGTGTTGGGAGTAAAGCATTAAAAAAGTAATGTAATTACAGTAATGCATTGCTTTTTGCTGTAATGCAGTAATGTAAGGCATTACCAATACAATTTTAGTAATATTTTACTCAGTACAATTCTCAGTAACTGAAGTTACTTTGCTTTTTAATCCAAAATTGAGAAATGCTCAATTGGCACCAGAGAAGATTATCCAAGAATTAAAAAAGTAATCTATGCTGGTCCTGGAATTTAATTGCCTTGTTTAAATGACTGTAGAAAGGGAATTTGAGTTATCTCTGCCATTCATGCAACAGATCTAACATGGTTAGGCTATACTTCTCATTTCAAGCAGTGAGAATAACTAAAATGTTGCTTTTACGAAGATCGTAGCCATTATTCTCAAACTATTTGCATTAAGTCTACACCACTGTAAGTGGAAGGAAAGGCAACCAGCAATGATGAGGACCATTTAAAGTCAACATACAATTTCAACAAGTTGTGAGTGACCTTTGGCCTTTAGGGCCTACATTGTCCCATGAGCCATAACTGCAACCATTATATTGTTCTTTTGTTAGCCTTAAGCCTAGCTCAGTCATTATGCCATACCACATCACCTCCTGCCATGTAATGGGCTGCATTGAATAGATCTCAATTGATCTATTGAGAACACCAAATCCATATTTCCTGTTATTTTGGTGAAAGTAATGTAAACGTAGTGTAATGCCTCACAATTGAAAGACAATAATAGTGTAATGTAACAAATTACTTTGAGATGACAGTAACAAGTAATAAATAATGCATTACGCTTTTGAAGTAACTTGCCCAAGACTGCAATAGACTACAAATTATGTCACACTTGGTGTGAGGTCCTTAACTACCAGCATTAAAGTTCTCCACTGCTAGGAAAAGGCAGACCACTGATTTACAGTTTAACAAGTTTAATAAAGTACACAACCACTATAATAAATAAGCAGTAAAAAACAGTAGTGTAAATTATATAGCAATAGTATAAAATCACAGGATCTGTCATTCAGCTCAAAATAGACAATGTGCACTTAATCAACATTCAGTCATAGTTCATTAGCCAATCCGTAGATGAGAATCTCAAAACAGTGTGGAATGTGACGAGGAGAGTTATAAATACAGTCCACAATGATAGAGTCCGGGTCCAACAGTGCAAGTGCACCTAGTTACAGCACCAGAGACAGTGGATGAGGTGGATTAAGTGAAGTCATCGTACTCTCTCGCTGACGCCTGGTGGCCTTCTACACCACTCTGCGGGCTCGTTTAAATGGCTTCACCACTGTTAAAAGACAAAAAAAAGCCCTCAGTTACGAACACAGAGTTTCAGATCGCACTCACACACATGCATACAGACAGGACAACTTTCCTTCACTTAGCTCAGATAGGCGTTGAATCAAGTTCCGTGTCTGGCTGGCCTGTCCTTCCGGTTCCACCTGTGTCTCTCACGTCGGTGTGCGCTCTGTCCACCCCAGTCCACACAGATTCTTCTCTATCTGCTTTCTCCCGGTTTCTGCCGCTACTCTCTCCCCTGCGTCCATGCCCTCTCAGTCCATTTCACCTTCTCCCCCTACCTCCACTGAACCTGTATTTTTATCACACAGAACAAACGCAAGCCCCACACATCTCGCACACCGCCAATTCTGGGCGAAGAGGGGTGTGTCTCGTGTAGCCATAATTGTAGATATAGAAATGTCCACAGCAAATCCATGACACACAGTGCTCAAACACACAATGCTCAATCACACTGTACAAAATGTAATGAATTAAAGTATAAACCACACAAGTGCATTAATGAAAGCACACCATACATAAAGTACACAAATTAATTAACTACACTTGACAAGGCCTGGTTTAGTGAAAAGCCCCCTCACCAGCGTCAAGGTACAGGCCTTAGAGAGGGTTTATTTTTTATTTTTATTTTTTTAACTGATTAAATAATTAACAATAATTAACTGATTAAATAATTAACTTATTAGATAAATAACTGATAAAATAAAGAACTGATTGATTGATTGATTAATTAAACTGATTGTAACTGAATGTCTGGATACAATCTGCAAGTGACCAACTTAGAGAAAAGATTAACACAACAGGAACACGACAGCAGTACATCTAGGACAAATAACAATTAAGAATATGGAACACAGCTTAAATATGGTATATTTATGCTCATAACATTCTGCCAATACATACAAATGTTATTTAAATGTTCTGCATTAAACCTGCGAGAAAAAAAAAGCTCAAAGAAAAGATTAACACAACACAACAACAGTACATCTAGGGCAGACATACTCTGCAAAATCTAAAACATGGCTCAGACAAAACTGGTGGAAAAGTTGCCTGCACCTCCTGCAGACAACAACAGGATCCTTACCTGATCGGATTGCTCGGCGGCAGAGGCAATGGATGTCCACCTCCATGGCGTGGCCTGAGGTCATCGGGGGGCTCTCCACAGAACCCGGGAATGGCGTCAGGAAGCCCTTCTGAAAACATGCAAAAAGATGGTCTCGCATGAATCTCTGATCATAAGTGGTAATGCATGGATCCTCACCTCTGCAGATGGTGAGACTGTTTGCAATAGCAAACAGCCCACAGTCGGTGCCACCTTCCTGCTGCTGGACAACTGGCCACTGCATTGTCACGCTCTTCCCAGGAAAACAGAGCAAACCTGTCACCTGAACCTCGAACTCCTGCGTATGGGCTCTGTTTAGGGAATCAAAAATATTCACAGCACCCACCTTACACCCAATGTCACTTACCGTAACCCAGTGGTTAGCACAAACATTTAAAATCTGCACAAACCCCTGGGTTTTTGACGGCACAGTAGATAGTAGAGCCACGGAGGTGGTGGCATGGAGGCCTCCGATATTGGGGTACTGCAACTTAAGGAGAGCCTGGGCATGATCAATTGCTCGATCGTCAAGCCAGCTATGTGGACTGTGTAGCATGGCCCTGAAGTCCTCCACCCTTCTGCTTAGCGCTGCTGGCAAAGTCCGCCCTGACTGGACACCAGTGATGACAATGCCATCCTCCTAAAACATTAGAAATAATGATTAATTCACAATGTAAGGACATAGCTTCCAATATAAACTATAATAGCAGTTTTTTTTTTACCTCTAGTGTGTCTTGCTCAGTCTTGGAGCTGGTATCATTTGGGGAACTGCTGCACGTCACCTGTAGACAGACAAGTACATTTGTATTTACAAATCCAAAGTGACACACATACTGTCTTGAATTATATTACAAAGGCCATTGTCCCCTACAACTTTTCCGGCTTCTGCGCCCTAAATGTTGACTAAGCTTAACTAACTTACCTTGAGAGTGTCCTCCACCAACTCTGAGCAGTCAGCACCTCTGTCAGTCTGGGACCCTAAGATAAAAAATTCAATGTATTACTTTGTTGTCACAGTCATGATCATAAAATAAATACATATACTGACTTAAACACATACTTTTCAGCAAAGGCTTCACTGAGGCATAGGGTGTTTTGGAAGTCAGGGGCTTGCCTGCCATTGTCTCCAACTGGACAAGGTTGTCCTCCACTCCGATGACCCTTTCAAGCATAAACAATTTAAGTTATTACAGGCTATGTCACCAATCATCAATTGATCATTTGCAATCAACAACATTCAAAAGCTAAATATACCTATACTTGTTTGGCCAGTCAGGAAGCATAGTCATGCCAGGTCTGCCACGCTTCCTCTCATTTTTCTTCAGCACCTCCATACCAGGAGTGATGGTGAAGCGCTTGGCCTTTGTCTTTTTTTTCCGATAGGCTGCCTTCTGCCTCTCTTGGGCCTTCTCGATGTTGACGAGCACCTGGACAGATACATGTACTTTGTAAGATTACACAGAAAAAAATTAGACATTCTGTCAGTTTTCAGTAATAAAATTCATTACTTTGTTGAACACATCCGCATCTGCCTCGGTGCGTTCTCGAACAAAGGCCTCGATGTCCTCCTCTGCAACAGCTGAAACTTCTCCAACTGGGTCACCATCTACAATCTATTTCACAAAGTGATACTTCAGATTCAGTAGGTTAAACATGGCAAAAAACAAAACATGAATGAATTACATACATTTCAACATACCTCACAGAAGAGTCGTGGCTCTCGGCCATACATTAGCCGAAAAGGAGAGTACTTGGAGGATGCCTGAAAAGAGGAGTTATGTGCAAACACAATCTCCTTCAGCTTGTCCTCCCAACTTTCTTGATACCCCTTTAGGGTTTTCCCAATCGCTTTTTTTAGGGTCTGGTTTGTGCGTTCATCCAAACCTACAAGAAATAAATTACATTTAGAGTAACAATCATAGTAGTCAATTACAATAACAACACTACCAACAATTATGCATACCATTTGTCTGTGGGTGGTATGCTGATGACATTCGGTGTTTCACCCCACATTTTTCAAACATCTTCTGATTAACCTTAGGCAGAAATACATACATACACACACATTAAATTACATTATTTAAAAAAAAAACTGTTGCTCTGTAGCACTTTGAGATTGCTAATTCTAAAACTGATAGTTCCGGTCCTTGATTGTGATTGGCTGAATCACGTTCAATGCCGTTGTAAAATGCAGCATAAACATACATCCGTGTGGAGTACAATGGAGGGAGCAGGAAGAGTAAGAAGAGTGAGAATTAGAGCAGGCCTATGAAGAGGATGTGTTTTGCTGATTTGGTGAAAGGTTTTCCTATTCGAGTTTTGCAAAAATAGCCAATAGCTACAAAAAATGTGCTTAAGCAATCAGAAAAAACTGTAAGCAATTATAACACCAGTTAACTGTAACGACTACAGTGAAACGTTACCCTGTTCCAAAATTCACGACCTCGGTCCGTTAAGATGACCTCAGGAGAGCCATGCGTGAGGAAGATGTCCATCATTGCCTACAACATAATGTTATAAAGGATTAGATCATTGGTAGTAATTAACATGTGCTTAATCACATTTCATAGTGACATTTGACCCAGTGCAGTCTGGCTATCGTGACTGAAGGAAGCAGACGAGAAAGCACTGCTTTGAATGAAACATTTAGCCTAGGCCTACGTTTAAAAAGAACACCCAGACCAATACTGTTGACAGGAGCATCAATGTACTATTTCTGCAGTAAGAAATTTCTGTTGCCTACCATAGGAGTTTGTCAAGTCTGAAGTAGCACCTCAGTGCAAAACACTGTTTTGCAGAGCCTACCCTATGACCGAATAATTAACTAACCGGCAAACTCCGTTAATAAATTGTCTAGATTTGTTGCACACTTGGAACAAAATGTCTTCAAAAGTATGTGGAAGGTGGTTACATTTATTTCCATTCCAATAACTTCACACATTACATTTCTGTGTGCACCGGTAGGATATGCTAGCCTAGAAATCTAGACGCACCCTAGCGGCGGCAAGTTAATTTGCTCAGCCTGTACGTCTAGTATCAAACCATAGGGATTTCTATTGGCTGACGCCGTGGACATCATCCAATCACAGCGCTCTATTTTGTTAGAGAGTCTTAAGGCGGGCTTAACAGGATAACGACGGTGAACAACAAGGAAGGTGGCTATGGCGAACGAAGAGCGGTTGTTTAAATCGGCATTGGCGTCAACTTTGGAGGAGTTGGACTTGTGCTTTTCTTTGAAAGTTGAGCAACACAATGCACTTAAAGGTGCCATGTGTAAGAATTGAGGTAAAAATATCCAAAAAATGAGCTACACGCATCAAAAGAATGAGAAGAAATAAGGGCGATGATGTCATAAAAAAAATGACAAGGTATAGTGCTGCAGAGATATCAACCTGAATTAGCATGCTAAATTACTAGCCACAGCCCGACAGGTGTCATAATACCAGTTTCGGCCATGGGAGGCGGTATGCGGGCAACATAACCGCCAGCCAAACTGCAATACACGTTTCTCGGTTGTTACTCTAGGGTAGACCAACTCACTTTCTGGAAGTATACTGCCCCCATCTTTATGGAATGTGGAGTATGAATTGATTTTTTGGCGGACATTACACATGGCACCTTTAAGTCATTCCTTTTGAAGAAGGATGTATTTGCCGTTTTGCAGACCGGATACGGATATGGTCGTAGCGCTGGCCTATTGCATGCCTAGGCAGTTTGAAAGACAATTCACTGCCCGCCCCTTGGATTAAGCGAGGTGAATGGTTCGATTCCAGACTATACATTTCAATGATATAGGATGGCCCGTCAGGCTAAGGATATGCTCCTTTAATATCTTTGTTCCTACTATTTAGTTTATTTTCTTGAACTGCTATTTCTTATCCTGGACTGCCACCTACTAGATAGAAAAGGCAACAACCTAGTAATTATGTGAATCAAAATCTACATGTTTGAATGGCCAAAAAAAGGATAAAACATAGGTGTTATTCCACACATTACTTTGGGTAGCCTACTCTGCACATGTCATTGACAGTGAGTGGTAACTTCAGTCATTTTCATTTATCATGCTAAAAATCTGACCCAGGCACTATGCTGACCCAAAGGGAAAATTATAATAAAACAGAGACACGTTGAACTCTATATGTTCTATAAGCTCTATAAGTCTATAATATTGGTTTGGCTGTTCATTGATTCACTCATCTGCCAAAGTTGTTTTTAAGATATGTTCATAGCAAAACTGGATGCATGCGATTAATCTAGGTTAATTAATCACAGAGAATGTAATTCATTAGATTCAATTACATTTTTAATCGATTGACAGCCCTAGTTTATATACATACCTCAGATGTCAGCACTGCATTTTTCGCCTTAATGGGTCTAGTCTCCACCCATTTGGTAAAAAAATCAGTGGCTGTTAGTAGGTATCGGTTACCTGCTTTCCGCGACTTCTTCAATGGACCGATGAGGTCAACACCTTCATATAAATGTTGGATATCATAGAAGAAAAGAAGGGGTAAGAGTTCAATCTTGTTAATGCTGTAGCAATCTGTCACGTCTCTAGCAAATCCATGTGAAAGTGCAATCTCACCGATCATGTGCCAAGGTGCCACAGGTTTAATTGGCTTCATCTCTGGTGGCTCTGTCTTCACCCTCTCGAACGTCTGGCATGGTTCGCAGGTGCTGACCTTCACAGCAAATGAAGAATGAACAGAAACTGTTAATAGCAATTCATCTGTACATAGAAAATGAAACAGTTGTACTGTCAGAACCGAACTAATATAAATTCACCAACCCAATTGTCAACATCAGCTGTGATGTTGTGCCAATAAAACCTCTGCCTGATCTTCTCCATCATCCTGTCCCTGCCGAAATGGCCAGCATGGACCTCCTCGAGGATGGTAACCTTCTCTTCCTCAGAGAAAACAACCCTCCTCATGGAATGTCCATCAGTCCCTCTGTAGAACATTATGTCATCTGAAAAATAAAAAATATATAAAAAATAAATTATAAAAGAAACTACATTACAATATTGTCTAGGTGGAAGACCTGGCCATTAGCAACACTAAGTGTGGGTACACCAACTAACTTGCGTTACAGTCGCCATTACCTCTGGGCTAGATTTTATTAATGAAGTTGTCAATCTAGCTTTAGTCCCTCAGGTGAATTCTGAGGTAAATATACAAAAAATTTCATAATAATGACACATGTAATCGTGAAAGTAGATATACACCTGTCATAACCCGAGAAACGCAAAACATTTGATTAGAAATGGCAAATTGTTGGATTGACTCATTTTGAAGGCTATGATTGTGCTAAGGTGATTGTGCTAAAGTTAAGGTGAAGTGCTTGGCGAACTTTGATGCAAGTTAGCAGTCCAGCTAGTTTTTTGATGATACAACACAAATGGTTAGCGAGGTAATTCAGTTAAGTTAACATAACAGATTTCTGACATATTCTGCATAGCAGATAGTAAATTAGTTCGCAGCTAAAGCATTTACACCACCGTAACGTACCTTGAAGAGAGAAGTTTTTGGCTGCTTTCCTGATTGCTCTCTTGGAAGACTCAGTGACCCCTTGCTTGTACTTCTCTTTGCTGGAAAGATAAAAGAAAATGTCGTGTAACAACACCATCTTAACAACTGTTTGTCACTATCAAAATCACAAAATGTTTTAAATAAAGATAACTATGCGCTAACAACTTATGCTTTGTCAGCTACTGACAGCTAACGTCAACACAAAAGTTAATTAGGGCTGGCTAATGCTACAAACACTAAACGTTAAGAAACTAAGAAACTAAACAACTCTATTCTTGTATAGCTAATGAATCGTACTAAAACGAATGTAAATTATCACGATTTGAAAAAAAAAACAATAAATAATAGGGCCTGTGGCAGTAGATGTGGGTATCCCAAGGAAATTTGGAGTCGCGCTCTCGCTGGTCTGAGGTGATATGACGCAGTGACAAGATGCACTTCACGTTAATGCGCGAGCCGCCCTCACCAGATGTATTGCATAGCGATCAGCGTAGCAACGCTGTCGAACAGCTGATTAGAACGGTATTGTTGCGTCATCCGGAACTTTTTCCCTGGCCGGAACAAATTTACTGTGACAGACTCTCATGAAGTATCTTCGTAATCAACCATCTTTGTTAACACAGTGGTAATAAGGAAGAAGTGTCCACATTCAGATTGCAACCTTTTACTTTTTATTATCTCAATAGGGAAGCCAGGAATATCAGATGGGTGTAAATGTGGCATCCCCATAGCCAAGTGAAAAAAAGAAAAATGTAAAAGCTTAAATCTGAGTATATATGTTTTCTTCATTGTTTGTATTCATATTCAGACCCCTATTGCACAAAAGCAGAATTAAGACATCCGGGATAAGTTACTGAGCTGCGCTCAATGAATCCAAAACACGATCAGGCTTAATTGGTTGCACAACGAGCAAGCCAGGATGAGCAGACACGGATTCATCAAGCCAGGTGAAACCTATCCTGGATAAGTGCGCGCTAACGGCTCCCTCAAATAGACCCCGCCACCGATCACAGATTCACCAAGGCAACTCGAGCGGCTTCATTGCTTCTTCTACGGTGTGAAGTAGGCTAGGTAGATAGCCTTCTCACAACAGCAACAAACAGCAACACCTCTGTTAAGGAGAATATTGCAACTAGTTCCGCGACCACCACGCGTGAAACTAGGGAGACAGCAGCCTAAATAAGCCTAAATAAGGTTTTGCTAAGATTGGTATAATGGCACCCAACCTGCAACTGCTTTGCATTATAGTTGTTGCTTATCAGGAAGTGAACTGGGGAGTATTAAGAGCTATGGTGCCATGAAGTGTTATAAGAGTGGTCCTCTCTATCCAACACTCCACAAGTGAGCAATGTCTAAGTTCTGTTTGTTTTTTTGTTTTCATTCCTTTTAAAGACATGCACATTACAAATAAGAAGTGTTTTATATTTGAAATAGTACTGTTTACGTATTCTGTCAGTTAACATTGTAAAGTGTAGATTTTTATAAAGACACAATGTTTGTGGTGATTTGCAGTATTAAAGTTTCTTAAATAAACAAGATAATGACTTCAGGGGTCCATTGCACAAAAGCAGAATTAAGACATCCGGGATAAGTTACTGAGCTGCGCTCAATGAATCCAAAACAAGAGCGTACAGGCTTAATTGGTTGCACAAAGACCAAGCCAGGATGAGCAGACACGGATTCATCAAGCCAGGTGAAACCTATCCTGGATAAGTGCGCGCTCACGGCTCCCTCAAATAGACCCCGCCACCAATGACAGATTCACTGATTTACCATGGCAACTAGCGGCTTCATTGCTTCTTCTACGGTGTGAAGTAGGTAGCGATAGCCTTTTCACAACAAGCAACAAACAGCAACACCTCTGTTTAGGAGAATTTTGCAACTAGTTCCGCCACTACCACGTGCGAAATGGTTAGGCACTCCCGTGATGTCACATTGTCGCATGACAGGTCGGGAATGGCGAGTATGTAAAAGTTAATTAATGATCACAAACGTTTAAATAATGACAATGGGTCTAGGTATATGTGATAACAATGTGTAGTGGGCAGTGGAATAATTATTGGTTTCCGTTTGTGGTGACTGCTGACTGAGATAAGGGATGAGATTAAATAGATCCTGGAACTTAGCCTGGTCTGGAGCAGGCTAGCTCCAAAGAATAAATCGCCATGGTAACTTATACCATAACATATCCTGCTGCCCCCTATCCCGCTTTTGTGCAACTGGATCACGGATAAATTGAGCCAGGATAACCAAGATATCCCGGCTTAATCCCTTATCCTAGTTTTGTGCAATAGGCCCCAGGTGCTGTAATTTTTCCTCGTTTTGTATATTTTATTTCTCAAATGCCGAGGGCTTTTTATACCCCCTCCCCCCCCCCCCCACGCTACCTGGTTTCACCTTGGTGAAGGCCTCCTGGGGCAAAGAACACTGTTTTTTCCCGGTGTTTTTTAATGTATTCTAGCTACTGTCAGTGACGCGAGAGAACTTAAGTTATTAGGAAAGTGCGGTGTAAGTTTAGGCTACATTAATTTGTGCGTAGTGCCAGTGTCATTCATTTATTTTACATGTCTTACAACATATATACATGCATTCGCAGTCGAGTGAAATCAGATAAGCATACAAAGACGCTTAGAACTCACGTTAAGCCGATGGTAGCACACTGAATGCAAATGCGCGATTTGATTTGATGCAGGCAAACGTATTGACTGTTACTAACGAAGGTTTTATAGCAATATTATAAATGTGGCGACAGAGTAGCCTAGAACTTGGGTAAGCCTTCCGTTTAGTAGCCTAATTGCGGTGATAGCCAAAACTAATGTGAATCACGGACTATCCTAACTAGGGTTGGGTATCGTTTGGGTTTTATCCGATACCGATGCTAAATCGATACTTTTAAAACGGTGCCGGTGCCGAAACGGTGCCTGAACCAGTACTTTGTTTTTAAAAGGTTAAAATTAAAATGGTCTAAAGCATGAATTGCTTTTTTTTTTTATTGATAAGACAAATTTGAACATGAAATTGAACTGTAATATTCAATTTACTATCAATATCTCATTGCTCCTACGAATAATAAATGTAAATGTTAAAACAGCTTGCCATGCATAGACACACAATGGTAAGCTCTGCTTTTAAGTTTACCCAGTGTAGGCGGTTTGCCATAAGGTATGTTAAAACCGCTTGCCATAAAACTGCCAGGTCATGGACAACGGCATTGGTAAGCAAGCTAATCTAACAGGGACTACTTTCCAGTTAATTCAGTGTGTTCCCAAATGCTTCAAGAAATGTCATGTCTTAACCCATAACGCAGTAGTTTTGAACATGTTAGGTTACATGTCGGTGTTGAAGTGTTTAGATTCCCAGCGCTAGCCTAGTAGGCATTTTAACAGCAACTAGGCTATGCGCTAACACCAGTCAGCTGAGTTTAATTAGCGATAACATACGGAGATGGTTTCGTAGCCTCTTTGACAGCTCAGCGACATCAGGTATGTAAACTATATATTTATGTTTTTGCCAGCTAACTTTTAACATGATCTTCATATTCATTGTGATGCTATGGGCCTCATGCACATGAAAGATTAATATCATGCCATGTTGTTTAATACCGTGAAATAAAGTTTTCACCTTACAACTTTGCTGATAACATTTCAAATAAATGTCAGTTAGCACGTTAGCAAGGATATTGTGTAACGTATAGGCTAGCCTACTGTTGATGTTGTTTCATAGCCTTTTGCTTGTGTGTAGTTAGGCCCACTGCTAGATTTTGACAGGAGCTCGCGATATCGCTTTAAAGGAGAAGTTCGGTGTGAAATTGACCTTAGCTGTACTGAAAGATGTTGCCGAGTACTTACATGTGTCCAATAGGCACCTTCGCTCACCCCCTAGCATTCCGAATTACGCCGTTTTTAGCCGAGTAGCTGTGGGGGCATAGCGTAGCCTATGCAACTAAATCACTATTTTTACACCATTAAAAAGGTTCCAAGTAACTCCACACTGCATTGGTAGACTCCTGAGGGTCTTGGAACCTTTTTAATTGTGTAAAAATAGTGATTTAGATACTGCTTGATTGCATAACGTAACTTAGTTTAGTCTCTTCAATGTAGCCTCTTAGCAGAGTTAACTTCAATGCAGCAGTTTTGAACAAATTTGCGCAGCATGGTCACGATGCTAAGCGGATTTAATAGCAATTTAGCCAGACGTCTTCTAAGCAATGCTTCTATGTGGCAACAACAATCCTTCAACAATCGTGAATATTTTGTTAAATGCACATGCAGAGGAGGGGCAGCGGGCTACGAGAGAGAGCGGGGCGGGGCAAGGAAAGGCTGCATGTGTAAAAAGCGCAGCTCAATGGCAATGCAAGGATTTGATCTTATATTTAATTTAAATTAAATTACATTAAATTAAACATAAAATATGTATATGTGGCGGCCGATTTTTATTGTGTGGCGCCCCGCCACAGATTAGTCAATGTATGGGAAACACTGAACAATACTCGCGCTAAAAGGTAGGCTTGCTTGCTCAAAGTGAGTAACACATACATGAATTCATCATCAGCATTGTATTATATTTTATAATAATTTTATAAAAATAGCAGTGGATGAAACAGTTATTTGTTGATGAGTGGGTGTCAGAGCAGGGGCACAGAAAAAGCCTTGAATTATGCCTTAAATTCAATATCAAATTCTGCAGTATTAACCCTGTGTGTGTGTGTGTGTTCACCACCTCCTAGGACACTGTACCCGCCATGTGTTTCATGCTGCCCCCCACCGTCTTCACGCTACCCGCCCCAGCCCGATGCCAACCGCCTTGTGCTGCCCATCACCCCCTCCTACAGCATCTTTAAACCTTTACAAAGTTGTATCTGTTGCTGTTCATTCCACTCATTTCCTTCAATAATGGCTGATGCTGATGTGTTTTATACCTACTTCTGTTTCTCTGTCCTTATGGTGCATAGTAGCATTTTAGTGTATGCTTGTATTACTGCTCATAGTAGTAAAATGTAGAAAATGTAAAGCCATGTTGGATGTTGTCTTTTTTTCTTATTGGGGGGTTTTGGGGTATTGTCGTCTGTGGTATAACCAAGCAATAAACCGAACTGACCTGTATTGGCATAATGGAATTACACAATGGAATTATTATTGAAAAAAAAATGGGGGGATTGTCGTCCGCGTGGCACCAGCAGGCCTCAAACCGAATGACCTATTGACCTGTATTGGCACAATGCAATTACACTGTCAATGCAAAAGTTGTTAGGCTAAGAAAACTAAAAAATGTCTATCTCCCATATCGGTGTCATCTGTTCATCAGAGGTAGGTGAACCGCATTCTGAAAAAAAAATGGGGGGATTGTCGTCCGCGTGGCACTAGCAGGCCTCAAACCGAATGACCTTTTGAACTGTATTGGCACAATGCAATTACACTGTCAATGCAAAAGTTGTTAGGCTAAGAAAACTAAAAAATGTCTATCTCCCAAATCGGTGTCTTCTATTCATCAGAGGGAGGGGAACCGCATTCTGAAAAAAAATTGGGGGGATTGTCGTCCGCGTGGCACCAGCAGGCCTCAAATCGAATGACCTTTTGAACTGTATTGGCACAATGCAATTACACTGTCAATGCAAAAGTTGTTAGACTAAGAAAACTAAAAAATGTCTATCTCCCATATCGGTGTCATCTGTTCATCAGAGGTAGGGGAACCACATTCTGAAAAAGAAATTGGGGAATTGTCGTCCGCGTGGCAGCAGCAGGCCTCAAACCGAATGACCTTTTGAACTGTATTGGCACAATGCAATTACACTATCAACCAGTGTTGTGCGTGAACGAGTTCAAAAGAACGCGTTCATTGAACCCGCTCATTTTTTCGTGAACGTTGAACTGAACGCAACACATTTTTTAATAAAGAACTTGAACGTGAATTAGTTCACATTATGTGTCGTGAACGGCAGACATCACTGTAAATGAACGTTGGAATTTGTTTTCCATTGAAAACTGAGTGACATCTGTTTTCTCTTTTGAAACGCAACGAGAGAAAGTTCCTCCCTCCTGTATTCTCGCTGGTGCCGCTTAAATCATGTATCACCAGACAGAAATGGTTTTGACATTGTGTGCGCAATGCATTGCGGGCAACGTAGTGTCCGGCTGAGAATAGTTGAATAGCATACTGGCTTCCGCACAACGTTACCCGTGATGAATTGCAGCAGAGCGGGGTAGGCATAGCAACGCCGCGTAGCAGGCAACGACGAGAACGCGGAGGGCTGGATTTCATTGCACTAAGTATAGAACTGGTCTACCTTGTCTGTACTGCTGCAAGTTTCATCACCTGGTAAGAAACCCACAATTGCAGTGTCATGAGCAAATGTCTACAATGAGCAGCTTCAAAGAACGTATAGGGATTTCTAGCTCGTAATGTGAAAAAAAGTATTTATTTGAATATCTCACGAAAAAAGTAAAATGAACTGAACTTTGAACTAGTTCAGAATTAAAATTGTGAACTTTGAACGTGAACTGTTCACTTTGAGCAAGTATGAACTGAACTTGAACTAGTTCAGAAAAGCTGTGAACTGGCACAACACTGCTGTCAACGCAAAAGTTGTTAGGCTGAGAAAACTAAAAAATGTCTATCTTCCATATGGGGGTCATCTATATATCAGAGGGAGGGGAACCACATTCTGAAAAAAACTTGGGGGAATTGTAGTCCGGCACCAGCAGGCCTCAATGCGAATGGCCTTTTGAACTGTATTGGCACAACGCAATTACACTGTCAACGCAAAAGTTGTTAGGGCTGCCGTCTCCCAACTACGCATGAAATGGTTAGGCCAGAGAATGTCTAATAAGGGGGCTCTGGTTAGGCACTCCCGTGACGTCACATTGTCGCATATGCAGGTCGGGAATGGCGAGTATGTAAAAGTTATTTAATGAACACAAACGTTTAAATAATGACAGTGGGTCTAGGTATATGTGATAACAATGTGTAGTGGGCAGTGGAAAAATTATTGGTTTCCGTTTGTGGTGACTGCTGACTGAGATAAAGGATGAGATTAAATAGATCCTGGAACTTAGCCTGGTCTGGAGCAGGCTAGCTCCACAGAATAAATCGCCATGCTAATTTATACCATAACATATCCTGCTGCCCCCTATCCCGCGTTTGTGCAGTTGGATCACGGATAAATTGAGCCAGGATAACCAAGATATCCCGGCTTAATCCCTTATCCTAGTTTTGTGCAACGGGCAGTTGGCAAAGAAAACAACACAAGAGAGTGATGTGCAATATTTTCTAGTCTGAAGGCAGTGATATGGGATAGGAATGAATAAAGAATTCTTGGTAGAAAAGCCAACAGATTTTCTATTATTATGTTCAGTCTGCGCACAGACTTTTTTTTATAGGGAATCACTGCTTCCAGCCTATTGAACAAAACTAAGCTATCAGCAATCTAGACCTGTTGCAATTTTATTACATATCAATAAAAGAGAACACTAGAAACTCTGATGAATGTGTCGACTCCTGCAGAGCTACACACATTGGTATCTCACTGCACACCAATAAAGAGAAATATAATTTCACTGAGCTGCAGAGCTGGTAGGGTTGCCACCTGTCCAGGATTTTCCTGATTGTCCAGGATTTTCATGGTCTGTCCAGGAAAATAAAAATAAAAATCCTGGACACTGAATGTCCCGGATTTTTGTACATGATGCGCAAAATGTGTATTTCAAGTTTAATTGAAGCGTGCCTACGTCCATAAACGTATGCACAGCCTTATTGGCTCTACAAAAATGACGTAGCATAACATGGGTGGTGGTGGTGGGGGCACGCACCGTGGAAGTTCATTAGAAATGGTAAGGTGGAGACAGAGAGTGTGTGGGACAAGGAGAGACAGAGAAAGGAAAGTTTATTCCACATAAGCAAAAAAGCAGAACCTAATTATGTATTCCCCCTTTTTTCTCAATACTGCCCCCAGGTGTCCACAACTAAAAACCGTTGAAAATATAACAAAATAATAAAGGTCTGCTATTAAATAAATCAATTAACTAAACAAATAACTAGAAATTGTCATTCTTACTAATTTTAGCTATACAATTGTCGCTTAGAATGACGGTTTTTATCTTGGGTTAGATGTGCGAAAGGCGCCGTTGCTTACAAACAAAAAGGTCGATTGGATGGTCAAAATGTCCAGGATTTTTGTCAGACACAGGTGGCAACCCTAGAGCTGGTGTGTCTCACATTGTGTCTGATTTATTTCAACACCTTTGATTCATCTCTGTAGAAGGCCCCTAAAAACAACTCACTTTCAGTTTTTCACCATTTGTGCTTGAAGCCACCTTGTCCAGTCTTTCGACATTGAATGGAATATCGCCTGTTGAAAGATCTCAAGGCCAGATTCCTCTCAACCACTAAGCACTGTTAATACTGGTAGCGGTTGGCACACGATACAGAGACAGAGACACACAGAGAAAAGACTCTTCTGCACAGACACGGGCAAAAAAGCAGATGGCAGCTACCCAGAGAAAAAAAATGCTACCAAACCATCTAACCCAAATCCGTCCACGTGGTCATGAAACAGTTTTTTTCTCTCTCTCTCCCTCCCTCTCTCTCTCTCTGTCGGTCTGTCTCTCTATCTGTCTATCTCTGAGCTCGCTGTAGAACAAAATGTTCTCAATGAGGACCTGCTCTTCGGCGCTGTTACGCAACGCTGCATAGAGAAGTTGCTGTACTTGAGGCTAACACAGGATGCAGAAGACCAGTCTGAGTTCCTCATTAGGACGCTTGTGCGCGAAACACACTAATGTCGTTAGCATGCCATTCGGCCACAGCCTCGGTCAGGCACTCGCGCGCGAAACACGCTAATAGCCACTTAGCATGCCTCGGTCAGGCCTGCACTGAGCTGAATGGTCTGTGATGGCTGACTCAGAGTGACTGACCCAGGAGCGGATCTGGCCTTGATCAAAGCCAGCTCCGGCCCAGTGAGTTGCTGTCTGAGAAAGGGGTAAGGTACCCCACAGCAGAGCCTTGGTGGCACCCCTCCCTCTCTCAATTCAATGTTGCTTTATTAGCATGACTTTTGAGATAGGCTACAGTGTTGCCAAAGAATAAAGAACAATAAAACAGCACATTAACTTGTAAAATAACATTTAAAACATTGACCCCTCTCTCTCTCTCTCTCTCTCTCTCTCTCTCTCTCTCACACACACTATTGTGGCCAGCTCATTCTCATGCTGAACTAAGATCACATTGTGTTCTCAAAATGGGCCAAAAATAGAACAGGACATGTTGGTATGGTCTGAATAAAGAAGGTGCTTTATTGTAGTGAGAAGGAAGACACTGTAGTTAAAAAAAAGGCATTTGAGTACTTAAGCTAATTTACAGTTGTGCTGTACATGACTCAACAACAGGTAACAAGGCAAGGGTGATAGGACAAATATAAACATTTAAAAAGTTTTGAAGACATATATCGACTGGACAAGTATCATTCTATAGCAGTAGGTATTAACAAGAAAATATACTCTGCATCCTACTTTCACACTTATATACATAGCTTCTGGGCTGGAACCTTATAAAGAATTTATATTAGCATATTTAAATAGCTTTAATGTGTTAAACTCTATAGAATATGTACTCTAAACAGTACTACTTCAGAAGGTTCAACCTGAAAGTGGCACACTGTACACATCCAAAGAGGGAGAAATAGTGTCCTTGTTCCGTGACAAGCTTACACATAATACTTATGTATAAACATATGCTTCATGTTTAGACATAAGACTCCTGCTTAGACATAAGACTCCTTAGCATAAGTAAGTTCCTCAAACACCGGTTGGCTGCAGCGCCTTGCCACAGTGTCTTGGCGTGACCGCGACACAGATTCCGACATGGCCCTCGCTCGGAACGCCTGGGCTGGCTCGGGCGCGGTGGGATCGCTTAGCTCAGGCCGCGTCGGGAGGCAGTCCGAGAGGTGGCCGACGCGGCACGATGAGGAGAAATCGAGCAGGGATTCATTCATGGAGATGGGTCGCGCCTTGCGGCCCAGCTCACGGGCAGCCTGGACGGTCATGGCCCTGCGGTACCGCGGCGGCGCCGGCTGGGCGGAGTTGAGCAGCGCCTGCTGGTACGACGGCGGGCAGCTAGGTAGCCGACTGTCCACATGCTGGAAGACCTCGATGGCCGACAGGGGCCTCTGCCGACGCGGGGGCTCTTCCTCTGCGGGGCCGTTGGGGCCCTCGAGGGTCTCAGCCTCGCTCTGGGAGTCCTCCTGCAGGGGGCCACAGGGGAAAGCCGGCTCCTTCGGAGCTTCGCCGTGCTTCATGCTGCCCCGGTGGAACAAACCCCCCAGGCCCTTGACCCTCAGGGACTGGGTGCGACGCTTGACTTCCCCTTCCGCCTTGGGCTGGTCAGGCTTAGAGGAAGCCTTGGAGGACACCGACAGTGACCGGCAGGATGAGGACGCCGCCTGGTGCTTGGTGGAGTGGGACCTCCTGAGGGCGGTCGGGGAGGCCAGCGGCGAGCTGGTGAAGACGGAACCCTCAGAGACGTTGGACGCGGCGCTCTCCAGCGAGCAGGACGAGGAGCACGAGCAGGCTGCGGAGGCCCGGCGGTCAGCGCTGGCCCGCAGCAGGAGGAGATCTGCGGTCAAGCTCCCGCCCAGCTTGCCGAACGAGGAGGAGGACGGCAGACGCCGCTCGGCCCGCCTGGTCAGCAGGAAGGAGTCGTCCGACGTCTGCTTCTTCAGCCCCTGGAAGTCGCCCTGTGCGTCGGTGGAGCAGTCGTCGTGGCTACGCGCCAGGCCCTGCTCGAGGGAGCGCGAGCAGGCGGCCGCCACCTCGGAGGACGGAAAGATGGCCGGCTCGGAGCAGCGGCGGTTCAGGGAGCTGGTGAATGGCGTGAAGATGCCGTCCGAGGAGCTTGAGGCCACCATGGAGCACTGAACCCGGTGGCCAGCCGCACAGCCGGCTTGGCAGCGATGGGCCGTCCCGCGGTCAACCGGAGACCCTTCCCTGGCGTCGCCGTCGGCATCGGGGTCGGTGCTGTCATAGGCTGAGTCATGCTGATGTGAAGACATGGAATCTATGTGGACAAACATGTCTTAGTCACAAACCAAGTGGTAGAGATCAAACATTGCAAAGCCATCCTACATATAGGAAATGGCTTTAACATGGGCTAGTCTGGTGACTGATGTGGTCAGGGATTTGGTCTTTATTTGTGTCACATCTGATTGTTGCTTAAAGTGTGTTAGTCAAAGCCCCCACACTTGAACCCTTACTAAAGTCAGAAGAGGCCCTTACTCAAATAGAGCTTCATATCTAAATGTTCAGCAAAATGAATTGTTTTGGTTTAAAGCAATGTCAACCTGTTTGGAACCATTTTTGTTTTCATGTTTTGTTTTTCTTTTTGCATAAAGTGTTCTGGTTGGGGCATTATCTACCTGTGCTGTCGGCCAGTTCCTCCTCATCAGGATCACCAAGCAGGGTCAGAACACCTTCACCAAACACGCTGCAGCAGTTCTCGATCAGAAACTGTGTCAGGCCATTCACCTGGAGGAAACAAAGAGGGATGATACTTTCACCTACTGCGCACCAGTTCCACGAAAACTCGGAAAAAAAAACACCTTCAAAAACATGCCCGCCTCTCTCTCTCTCTCTCTCTCTCTCTCTCTCCCTCTCTCTTCTCTCTCTCTCTCTCTCTCTCTCTTCTCTCTCTCTCTCTCTCTCTCTCTCTCTCTCAGGGTAGGGCAAAACAAAACAAAGTACAGCTCGACTGAAACTTTATCAAGGCTGCGGTTTTCAGTGTGACTGTCTACCACAGTCAGATACTCAGAACAAGAACACATGTGCCTTGGGCACACAGGCGTGCGGCAAAGAGAAGAGACGAGAGGAGAAGAGAAGAGAAAAGAGAGGAGAAGAGAAGAGAAAAGAGAGGAGAAGAGAAGAGAAAAGAGAGGAGAAGAGAAGAGAGGAGAGTAGAAGAGAAGAGAGGAGAGTAGAAGAGAAGAGAAAAGAGAGAAGAGAAGAGAAAAGAGAGGAGAAGAGAAGAGAAAAGAGAGGAGAAGAGAAGAGAGGAGTAGAAGAGAAGAGAAAAGAGAGGAGAAGAGAAGAGAGGAGAGTAGAAGAGAAGAGAAAAGAGAGGAGAAGAGAAGACAGGAGAAGAGAAGAGAAAAGAAGAGAAGAGAGGAGAAGAGAAGACAAGAGAAGAGAAGAGAAGAGAAAAGAGAGGAGAAGAGAGGAGAGGAGAGGCTCACCTTCTTGACCTCCTCCGGCTGAACGAGCATGTCCTGCGTCGGGCTCCCGTTGGTCTTGTGGAGGAGCGAGGGGGCGATGCACACCGCCAGGTTTCTGGCGTCCATCTTGTTGACGTCCGAGTTCCGCCTGATGTGGTGCAGCACGCAGAGGAGATACCGCAGGAGGAGGGCGTTGGGCTCAGGGATGGACTGAATCACGCTAATGAGAGAGGGGAGAGGAAGCAGAGAAACAGATCAGCACTTTTACATTTTTTTTCATTCTATTTTTATTTTTCAATTGCCTGAGAGAGGT
>NW_027468859.1:29408933-29423933 GCF_046254945.1 Alosa pseudoharengus | reverse complement strand
TTTGAGAGACCAACAGTTCCATGCCTCTCACAACTCCTACACAAGTGTATCAAACAATAGACTACCATCCAAAACATGAAAAAGAAATACAATACAATAAAAAAAATCCCTCAAAGCACATCACAACACTCAACCCCAGGTGATATCAATAATTAAGTGTAATATCAAAAGGTGCTCTTCAAAATGTCTCTTGTCATGTCATGTCACAGCAAGAACCCTCTCTCAGCTTAACTTCAAATGCGCTTTTTTAAAATAAATAAATAAATAAATAAATAATACTATGATAAATAAACAAATTGATGAAAAGCTCTTGTAGCCTTACCTGTGTAAGGTCTCTACCCAGCGGTCTTTCACCTCAGGCGAGCTGCAGGCAAAACAACGGCATGGCGTGAGTCACAAAGGCGTAAAAATCCACACGACGGAACAGTAGTGAACGCGAGAAACGCAGAACTCACTCTGAGAGGGAGGCGGCTCTGTGCGGTGTCTTGTCTCGAGCGAGAGCGCACTTTGGAAAGTTCGGCGGCCCCCAGTCATGGGGAAAGGAAGTAGCGTCAGTGTGACACCTTGACTTCCTCTTTTTTCAGGCCAGCAGGGCAGGGCTATGCTGCAGTGTGTCTGTATGTGTGTGTGTGTGTGTGTGTGTGTGTGTGTGTGTGTGTGTGTGTGTGTGTGTGTGTGTGTGAGTGAGTGGAAACTTTGTTACGCTGATGCTGCGTCTGTCTGGGGCTTTGCATCCTGGGACAGTAATCATTATGTGAGCTTGTATTTCAGTTTGCACCTGTCTGTGAGGTGACCGAAGGTGAGACGCAACGAAGGACGACACTGGTGTGTAGGAGAGTAGGAGTGTCACTGTGTAAAAGGGAGGGTCGAATGTGATTAGGTCAAAACCTGTGTGTGTCAGTGTGTGTGTGTGTGTGTGTGTGTGTGTGTGAGAGAGAGAGAGAGAGAGTGTCTATGTGTCTGTGTGTGTCTCTGTGTGTGTGTGTGTGTGTGTTTGTGAGGGACCTGTCAATGCATTTATATGAGAGTTAAATAAAAGCTCTGTGCAGGTAACCTCGTTGACACCAGACCTTTATCAATTGAGAGTGGGTCTGGAAAAGGCTCATTGACTTACGACTTCCAGCAAGGGGCTTAACTAGCAGTGGAATTAGACTTCAATTGGTGCATTAAACTCTTACCAAATCATTTCAGAAGTGTGGCAATCTTGTAAATAAAGGTTGTTTACTTAATTCCAAAGAAATACACGTTCTTGCCGGATTAGCGATTGCATTTGCGTGCCCGTGTTTTAGGGACATTGGAAATCGGCTTCAATGGCTTCTTGGCTAGACGGACCTACAGAGCAAATCCCAAATTTGCCGAAAGCTTATATGGGTATTCCCAGGCTACTGTGCAGGTGCAGGTCTTATCATTTGGGGTTTCTGCAGATGTTCATACATACGGATAGATAGTGTGTATGTGTGTGTATTTGCGCACGCGTATATGTATGTATGTCACAGTATATGAGTGAGTTTTGACACCTTAAGTTCATGTGAAGGCTTATCAGTGGGTGAATGCCATTGCCTCAAATGCCATTGCCTCAAATGCCCTATATGTCTCTTTATAAGTGACCTTTACATAAAGGTTACCAAAGACACCTCCACTTCCTCTGCGTTAATGCCCAGCCTCTGATACCATCTCTCACCAGCATCAAAGCCAACAAGGCAGCTGGAGGAGCTCTCTCTCTCTCTCTCTTTCTCTCTCTCTCTATCTCTCTCTCTCTCTCTCTCTCTCACATCCTGTTCATGTATCCTAGAAATCCAATTGGGAACTTGTCAAGGCCACTCATCCAAACAATAATGATGAGGCATTCTGTTTACATCTCAAGGAAATCTGACTCTGGGGCCATTCAGTCAGATGTTTTGTTCACCTCCTCCAATAATAACAAGCTGCCCATTCCGTGAATACACTTTAAAGAAAGCCGGTCTCTGTAGATAGCCCAGGTTCCAAAAACTGGAAATAAATAAAGTAGGGGCAGCCTGTTCACCAAACAAATATGAAACCCGTTTCGTTTGGTCCTTGGTTAAAATATAAAGTATGTTTTTTTTTTACACAAAAACTTGTGCTAATAAATTTAAATATAAACATAAACATAAACATAAACAAATGCGATTTTCTGTGCAATCCCTGACTGCACCTTTAAGAATTCGTAAGTGTTCATAGACTGGTAGCCAAGTTACTGAAGAAATGCCAGATGCACCTAGTCTTTGATCTGCGTGAGCTGTGCTCTATATTTCAGCAGTCTATTCTCTAATCACGTCTTTCCAGAGAAAAGATACCGAAACCCCAAAAAAGTGCTTGATTGCCCGATGTGCTGGTTGGGGCCTTGCGTAAAAGCCTCCGCCATCGGCGCATTAGTGGGTTTGTGAATGGGTGAATGAGAGGCACAAATTTGTAAAGCGCTTAGGAAAAAGAAGCGCTATACAAATGCAGCCATTTACCATTATTCAGAAAGAACCATCGACGGTAAAGATTTTTACACTCATGTCCAAGAGTTGTCCTCTCACGCTGACACTGGCCTGTTATCGTAAGCTCTCTTGGTTTGTTTACATGAATGACCGTGCACATTTCAGGCAGTTGTGAAAGAATGAAAGCCATTTCTGTTTCTCCTAATCAGCCTCTTTACTGACAGAGCCCTGGGTTGGTCAGAAATCCCCGGCGGTTGCCCAAGCTGCACATGACCCAAGGCCCAAAACAGTGCAGTTTCACTCTCCCTGCTGCGATAGGTTTTGTGATGGTGGAAATGTGTCTCCCACTTCCTCATCTGCCGGCTTGGCTGCGGTTGTGGATTGGCTTTTCCGAGTGACGGAGCAGTAAATGAGGGAGGTCCTTGGGGGGTGTTTGAGGATAGCAGATGAAGTGTTTATCAAGCGGAGGTCGGGATTTCACACGGGTGAAACGCAGAGTGCATGTGATTCGAGACCGTTGAGCTGTGGATTTCCTCACGATTATTTTGCCGTTGAATTACAATGACTCCGTTTAGGGGAACTGCCAGAGTGACTGAAGCCATTTGTTTGGAGGTTGTGAGCATGCGTGGGTGGGTGTGCATGTGTGTGTAGGAGAGAGTGTGAATCGGTGTGTTTATGTCTGAATCCAGTGTGTCTGTCTGGGTGGGAGAGTGTGAGAGAGAGGGCAAGCCCCTTCGGTGCGTATCTGGGGGTTTGTGTGTGTGTGTGTCTTTGAAAGGTTAGGATTTCACACAGTGATGAATTAGGGGTCTAGGGCATGTCTAATTAGGGCATGACTAATCAGACATGAAAATGTTTGTGTTTGGTTGAATGTGTTTCCCGGTATATGTGTATATATGTGTGTGTGTGTGTGTGCATGTGTGTGTGTGTGTGTGTGTGTGTGTGTGTGTGTGATAGTGTGTGTTTGTGTGCGCAGGTGAGTGTGTCTGGGCATTCCAACTCACCAAAAGGTCACCACACAGAACGCCAGTGGCCATGCGAGCACCAGGGAAGTTTTGAGGTCCAAGTCCATGGGCTCTTCATCCTCGTCCTCATCATCATCATCTTCGCAAGGGCAGAGCCAAAGCTCCGCAAGACTCAGGCGATGTTTTAAGCGGTAGCTCGCACTTGACCTGTCACACACACACACACACACACACACAAACACACGCACACACACACACACATATATACACAAGCCAGGACCAACCACAAGTTTCATATTAGTGTCAGTTATGAGTCGATATTAGACCATTTGCACTTACAGACTCAAAGTGAACCTTAATTTATCAACCATTTTATTTGCATGTTTCCAAGCTACTTCAGCACTTCACCATAAAATCAACACGGTCATTGACTTGACACTTATCACAAGAATAAATCAACTGTTAGATCACTAACTGTGTCTTCTGATTAGATCTTATTTGTTTCTCCCTTATTTTTGTGGTGTGATGTAATCAGACGCAGGTGCACACAGTGACGGTAAACACCTCACGTCTCAAACCTCACACATACAGACAAACCTCCAGAAAGGTGGCACACAGATTCATGTGTGTTCGTACATGTCAGAGTCATGGAACGTTTTCGTCTGACTGGTTGGCAGCCGCTAGCCCTGTGATGCGTTTCCTGTCTGAGACCTTCAAAAGAGGAAGTGCTGCTCTGTTGGCCTGGCCTAGATTCTTCTCCCCGCCGCGCTCACATGATGTGGCCTCACATGCTTACTGGTGTGTGTCTACATAGTAAGTGTGTGTGTGTGTGTGTGTGTGTGTGTGTGTGTGTGTGTGTGTGTGTGTGTGTGTGAGTGTGTGTGTGTGTGTGTGTGTGTGTGTGTGTGTGTGTGAGTGTGTGTGTGTGTGTGTGTGTGTGTGTGTGTGTGTGAGTGTGTGTGTGTGTGTGTGTGTGTGAGTGTGTGTGTGTTTCTAGGTAGGAAGAGGTATTGCTATTTCAGAGAATCCCATCCTCCCATGTGACAGTCAAAGCTGTTCAAACATTTTTTTTTATTATGACTAGTATTATGGTTGCACACAAAATGTGAATGTGTAAATGTGAATGTGTGTGTGTGTGTGTGTGTGTGTGTGTATGTTGCATTTCTTTGTGTCTGAGATCTGTCTCTGATGAAGTGAAATTATGAGACTTATTAACGTGTGTGTGTGTGTGTGTGTGTGTGTGTGTGTGTGTGTGTGTGTGTGTGTGTGAGAGAGAGAGAGAGAGAGAGAGAGAGAGAGAGAGAGAGAGCTTAGCAATGTGTGTTTATGTTTCTAGGTAGGAAGAAGTATTGCTATTTCCGAGAATCCCATCCTCTCCCAGTTGAAGCCAAAAGGTGAAACATTTTTGTGTGTGTGAGAGTGTGTGTGTGTATGGGAGGGGGGGGGGTGCATTGATGCTTCCATGTATACGTGCTGTACATGTTTATCAAGTGTGAGTAAGTCCAGAATGTGTTGCTATTTCAGAGAATCCCATCCTCTCCCATGTGACAGTCGAAGCCGAAAGGTGACATTTTTTATTATGACTAGTATTATGGTTGCACACACTGGTGAATGTTAATGTGTGTGTGTGTGTGTCTGTGTGTGTGCGCGTGTGTGTGTGTGTGTGTGTGTGTGTGTGTGTGTGTGTGTGTATGTATATATGTGTGTGTGTGTGTGTGCATCCATGTATACTGTGCTGTGATGTGCATGTTTCTCAAGTGTGAGTAAGTCCAGAATGTGTTTTGTAAACTCTACAAAGACGCAATCTGTTTCCAGAGGAGAAGTCATCATCTCTCATGTGATGGCCACGTAAAGACTTCTAAGACTCTTACTACACTGTTTGCTGTTTCCAGAGAACACACAGGACATCATAGGTGTGTTAGATAGACACCTGGGTGTGTTATATAGACACCTGGATATATTAGATAGACACCTGGTTGTGTTAGATAGACACCTGGGTATGTTAGATAGACACCTGGGTGTGTTAGATAGACACCTGGGTGTGTTAAATAGACAGCTACACAAACTTAGCATTGACATGCTGTACTCTTCACCACTGTTCACAAATAGTGAATTGCAATTCCTTCTTAAATGTATACATGGCTTAGCTGAATCAAATGTGTTAAGAAATGTGCTCAGAAATTGTGTCAATATGTTTTTTCAGTAATATTTTGGTCACACTGTACTTGACAGTATCGACATATGAGTGACATGACACTGTCATGAGTGTGTCATAAACAAGTCATAAACGTTTATGACATAACGCTTCTGTTATCAAATGACATTTAGTTTTTGCCATAACAAGTTAGGGTTAGTATAGGGTTAGGGTTAGAGTTAGGGTTAGGGTTTGGATTAGAGTTAGAGGTTAGGATTAGGGTTAGGGTTCATGTGTCATGACAGTGTCATATGTTCATGACAGTGTCATGTCACTCTTATGTCGATACTGTCAAGTAAAGTGTTACCAATAACATGTAAAAAGTGTTATGCACGAAGGCTGCTCTGTTGGTGATGTGCGTTTTTTTCTGTTTGGGCTCTTTGGTTAGGTTGTGCGGTGAAAGGCCCCAGGTGATGCCGCCAGCAAATTGTGTATTGTTGTTTTTCGTATTATGTTGCTCTATGTTGATCGCCACTGTCGGATATCCCCTTCCTAAAGTACAAGGAATATAACACCTTTCCTGTGTGTGTCTGCAATCAGGTAATATAAAACTGATGTTTAGATTTATTTTTACTTACAAAGCAGCCCAAATGCAGTTTGTTTTGATAGTCCCTGTAATGCTCAATAAAAGGGTATGATTTTTGAATATTTTTGAAAACGCAGATAATTATCGGTCTATGAAAATGATTGACCTATAATGTGATCTACACCTATAAATATCTCTTCCCGAACTGAGAGTCTTTCTAAGCTTCTGTCTGTCTCGTCCGTGTTGTCTGCGCACTCAGACAACCAGCTGATTCAAACGAGGAAAGCCCAGCGCATGAGAGTGGGTTTTAGCCAGATCTGTGAGTATGACCACCATGGGCACAGTGGTGCCACAAACATGTCTGTTGTAGCAGGGGTTTTCAACCAGTGGTCTGCGGCCCACTTGTGGTCCGTGAGGACATTGCTGGTGGTCCCTGACCATGGATTCAGTAGTGTAGTTGCAATGTGGGAATCAGTTTTTTAATTCAGTGGTGGTCCTGGGGTTACGCAATTAGTCAGAATGGTAGTCTCTGGTTCACAATCAGTTGAAAACTGTCTGCCACAGGTGCATATGGACTATTTTACCCGAGATGAAAGAGGGGTTTGCCAGTGGGATTGCCCTCTCTATTAAAAGTGAGAAAAAAAGGGATGTGTGTGTGTGAGAGAAAGAGAGAGAGAGAGAGAGAGAGAGTGTGTGTGTGTGTATGTGTGTGTGTCTGTGTCTGTGTCTGTGTGCGTGTCTGTGTCTGTGTCTGTGTCTCTGTGTCTGTGGCCACTTCCTCTTTAGCCGCGGGAACACCCTAACTTCTCTCCTCGATCTGTAACTCCTAGGTGAATACCCATCGGTCAACCGTTGAGAGACTAGACAGAGAGGGAGGGGAGGGGGGTGGGGCAAGCGAAGATCGTAGAGATGAAGAAATATGATAGACAGGAAAGACAGAGCATAGACAGGCGATGAGATGAAAAGAACACAAAAATGAAGTGAGAGGACAGAAAAGAGAGAGGGATAGAATGAGAAACAGAGATTGGGGTGGAGAGTGAAAGTGAGGTGTGATACAAATGAGAAGATGAGAAGAAAGGTGTGAAATGACAGTGCAGCAAAGGAAAGAGAAAGATAAAATGTCAGATACAGAGACTCCGCTTCGCTTCCTGAAGAACCCATCAAATAAAGGTGTGTGTGTGTG
Organism: Alosa pseudoharengus; assembly: GCF_046254945.1. Taxonomy (NCBI): domain Eukaryota; kingdom Metazoa; phylum Chordata; class Actinopteri; order Clupeiformes; family Clupeidae; genus Alosa; species Alosa pseudoharengus. The sequence continues at coordinate 29,416,621 of NW_027468859.1, read as the reverse complement.
TGTGTGTGTGTGTGTGTGTGTGTGTGTGTGTGTGTGTGTGTGTGTGTGTGTGTGTGTGTGTGTGTGTGTGTGTGTGTGTGTGTGTGTGTGTGTGTGTGTGTTGATAGCAATAAATGTATGGTTAAATTTATAATAATTTAACTTCAAGACTACTTTTAGTTAGCCATGTAACCCTTCATGGTTTTAAACAAAGACCCCATCCCCTCCCCCAATGGAATGCTAATGTGCTGGTTTAAGGCCTATCACTTACACAAGACAAAGGATGCTACCTTGATATAATGTATCCATGTATCATGAAATGTAAATGTATTCATGTCTGGTATCATTTTAATAGTCTCATTACAAAGATTGTAATGATGTGATTGTGAGAATGTTTGGAACATTCTATAAGTGATATTTCTGATATATAAGATATCTCTCCTCATGCTATTCTGATAAGAATTCATAGGTGTGAAGTGGGTGTGAGTAGGTGTGTCTGATGCCAACTGGAGAACCAATAGTGGGATTGTTCTTGGCGCCATTTTTGTTCTTTGTTTAAAGCATTTAAAAGTAACTAAACTGCAATGTTTGTCAGATCAGATTTTCTAGACTTGGACTAAGGATGTAGCGGAAGAGAGGATAAGTTGGCTACAGGCCAACCTAGGCCTCAGGGCTGGGCTAGGCCTACATAGACCATAGACCTTTTTTGTACTCTCTCTCAGCTTGTAACATAATAAACCTGATTCCTGAGTTTTTCCTGAAGTTCGCCAGTCTAAGATCAATATTAAGTAATTAGTCACCTACAATTACTTTCAGTGTGTGTGGGCCCATGTAGATTGTACACCATCTGTGTGACTCATAACATTTAGTATACTGAACTAGAGTGTGTGTGTGTGTGTGTGTGTGTGTGTGTGTGTGTGTGTGTGTAGTTGTGTGCGAGTAGGCGAGGGCATTGCGCGCGCCTCACTTGAGTTTGGCGATGACAAGCTCCTTGTTGAAGAGGAAGAGGTGTCTCTCGCGGGTCTTCTGACCCTCGGTCAGCTGCACGCACGCGTCCAGGGCCAGAGGGGAGCCGTCGCCGGACAACCCCAGCACAAACGGACACTGCTCCACTGCCACGGCCACCTCCTCCCTGAAAGGTCAAGGGCACACTCAAGGTCACACATCCAGGTGAAGGTCACAGGTTCAAAGCATAAGGAGGCCAAACATTTTATTACAACCAACAAGACATCCCAGTCAATCATGTGATGGACAGGTGCAATAGATTCCTCTGTTTTGCAAAAACAACGTGCATATGGATGATGTAATATAAAAGCCTACAGCTTGACCTAAAGTTGACATTTACGTCTCTTGAAACATTTACTTTCAAAGCACAAAGTCAGACTATCTCAGCTGTAGCAACAAAAGTTGCATCGATCTTTCATGTTGTTTCATTTAGCTTCCCACGAGTGTCACCTTAAAACGCTATTTCAGTGACAGAGGTGGGCGGGATGTGAGGAGGGGAATTTTTGAGTCTTATTGACCTTGAGTACAGTATGTCCTCTCCTCAAAACTCCTCCAAAACTTCTTTAAAAAGTGAACAGAAATGGGAAACAAGAAATCAGAAAATTAAGAGAACAGCGTGTTGTGACTAGCTGCCCACTGCTTTGTTATGTTTACTTTTGATGAATTAAGAGATGAGGCTAAAAAACTTTACATACACATTTATAAGTTCACAGTGGACAGTAGTTGAGGTGTCCTGTAGAGAGTTACTTTCATCATACATTGAGAGGCTAGAAGCAATACAGAGGGGGTGGTGACTCACAGAGTTTTAGGCCGCTACTGTCTGAGTTATTTCAGCTGTCTTATCTGCAATAGCTCTCTCTCAAGAAATGTCATGTTTGCAGAGGAGTCAGTTCTGATCCCCACACAAATACCATCTGCAAGATTGCAGGCTCGTCTAACCTTCCCCCCATGGATCGATCAATGAGGAGTAATAACAGAATTTTATCGTTTTAAATAAAAGAGTTTATCTTGACTTTCATGTTTGTTTGTGTTGTTTTTTTCAGCAGACCTTCAATGAAGACATTATTTACACATGACATATGATAACGCTTGAGCTGTTATTATCATCTCAATCTATTGTGGATGTTTTTACCCCAGGAGGAATCCAGCTTGATGGTCTTTTAGGGCCACCCACCGTCGACTTCAAGGCAGCGCTGCCACTATTGACTTCAAGGCACCAAACCCAACCATAACCCTAACTCTAACCCTGCCCTTGCCCTTACCAACTGCCTTACAGGCAGCGCTGCCTTGAAGTGGACGGTGGGGGCCCAAAAGAGCATAAAGTTCAGAGCTGCCAACTCTCACACATTGAAAGTGAGATTCATTAATTTGATTGGCTCCACGCCCTCTTACACCAGGGTTGGCAGCTCTGATAAAGCGAAGATTCAATGCAAGTGACCCTAGTTTGTCGTATTGATCTTGTAAACAGCCTCGTTCTCTCCTCAGTCTTTACTGCTGTCACTCCTCTTGTAGCAATACAGTAGCAGCCACTGAGCTATAAAGAACACCTTCTTCACGTTCTTTATAGATCAGTGGTAGCAATCTAACTACTCACTCTATTCTCTCTCAGGCTGGCTTTGTTCAGATGACTGACCATGGCCACTCTGCCCATAGGGTCTTTTCTATTCTTCTTTTACCTTCTTTTAAAATATATAGATATTAAAGTTTAAATGCTTTTCTTTGCTATAGAAACCATACTCACATTTGTGTGGGTTTTGCCCTTCAAGTGCTTCCTTTGATATCCTTCACTGAACAAATGGACGGATGTTATTGCCACCTATAGCCTATAGTTAAATCCTAGTTAGTACTGTAAAAGGCTTGGTGGAATAGTATTGTGAGGTAGTTGCGAGTTTTGACGCAATGTAGTGGCCTACACATTTCCTGGTTTTGAGTTTAACTAGCAAGCTATTCGGAATCCCATGCAGCACCAGTATGTTCACAAGTTCCTAATTATGTTTCAAAAATATTTAATTAAAAAAAAGGCTTTTTTGTTGTTTGCTGTTAATTACTGTTTTCATTAAATCAATGAACGCGTAAGACCATACAGTGGCATGATAAGAGTGGCTTGATGCAAGCAAAGCTGTACAAAATGACTCAGCTTTCTGAGAATCATATCTCCTGATGTAATCAGTCTCAACATAATTATCTGCCGGACCTAATTACATTACATTACATTACATTACATTTAGCAGACACTTCTTGACCAAAGTGACTTACATATGTCAGCTATATTACAAGGGATCACATTAAGTGCCTTGCTCAAGGCCACAACGGTGGAAGCCGGGAATTGAACCGACAACTTTCAGGCTACTGCACGCTAGCCCAGCTCCTTAACCACTACACTACCACCGCCCCATGAACTTATGAACTTATGGCCATCATTTGCAGACTAATATTGTGGAATGAGGCTACTAATTCCACAAAATCAACACGACTGAATAAATTTTGCTGTCAGAAACAAACTGTACACAACGGTCCTCAACTTGTTTAATTGGATTCTTGACTTTGGAGTGACCTCTTTCAAATTGGCATGATCCAAATGATGAACGCTAATTTCATTTTGTGCCAGCGTTGCATGACATTTAATCTGTTCCTGTAATAACACTGCTCTTGAAACAACAAGGTCAATGAAATATTCATGACAATTACTCAATCTTGCCAACAGGTTTAATAGCATTCTGTATCTGTATTTTGAACAACAGTGAAATATTGCAAATAAAACTTGTTGTGTCTACATGAAAAATATCCAGCACTGTAGGAATGTGACTGAGAGTGTGAACATTTTACATCCTACTCCATCGATTTGGGCTATCTAACATAATAACTACCCTCCACAACTACACTTGTCACACTCAAACACACACAGACGCATGCATTCACTTATTGAATATTAAACACATGTGCACACACTCCTTATGTCAACTCAGAACACACACCGGCCTCTTCCATTTACCATATCACTTGGGAATCACAAGTGCTCTTCTCTCTTCCAGGGAACAGGAGGTGGGAGATCCCAGAGGCAGCCGGCAGACCTGGCTGAAGTGCCATAAACAGCTCCTGACACCTCCCCTGCACTTCCTATGCATGTTTGGAATCTGCTCATGCAGCTGTTGTTTTTTAAATCGATCACTGATTGTAATTGTTCTGAGAACCACGCCATCTGGGTATCGATGGGTAAAGATTATTCACACTGTCCTTGGGTTTTGATTGAACACATGAGAAATAACTAGCTTTACACGCATCATAGGACAGGAATGCTAATTCTGGCGATACTGCAAGCTTAGGTAATAACAGCAAAATGGCTCATACATATATATGAAACATCTGCGGGCCTTCAGAGCCTAGTCAGTGTAATACTTACATATTTACAGGCATATTGTGAAGGTCAGAGTAATATTAACATTTAAAACGTATCTCGGAGGGACAGTGCTGGTCATGCCAATCAGGCTTCTCATTGACTCATTCTGTGCACAGCCCTGCTGCACTGTGTTTGTAAGATGGAGGATATCAGCTTATGCTTCTTTTCTATTTCTTTTTGTTCTTCATCAACATCTTCACAGACATTTGACTAAAGGCATCCTTACACCAGAACACTTTGACAAGATTTTGAGAAAGATTCTTGAAAGATTGTAGTCTTTTGAGTAAAATTTGAATGGGGGGGGGGCATTAGTTAAAAGAATCAAATCTTTTCAAGATTTTTTCCTAAATCTTGTCAAAGTCTTCTGATGTATGGGTAGCATAAGTTGAAATGAAGTTTCAAGCATTCAACAACTTAACTTTCAGTCCATCGAGTCTCATGGCTCGGCAACAAGTTGGCCTCGTCCGCCATGTAATGTTATAGTCTGGGGGCGGTGGTAGTGTAGTGGTTAAGGAGCTGGGCTAGTGTGCAGTAGCCTGAAAATTGTCGGTTCAATTCCTGGCTTCCACCGTTGTGCCCTTGAGCAAGGCACTTAACCCCAAGTTGCTCTGGGGACAATGTGATTCCTTGTAATATAGCTGACATACTGGTATGTAAGTCACTTTGGTCAAGAAGTGTCTGCTAAATGTAATGTAATGTAGTCTACCTCACTCTACTTGTGTGTGTGTATAACATGTGGCATAGAGTCTCATGGCATGTGATGTTATAGTCTACTGTACCTCTCTTGTGCGTGTGTGCGTGTATAACATGTGGCATCGAGTCTCATGGCATGTAATGTTATAGTCTACCTCTCTCTAATTGTGCGTGTGTGCGTGTATAACATGTGGCATCGAGTCTCATGGCTCGGTATCGAGTTGGCCTCGTCTGCCAGGTAGTTTCAAACAGACAGCCTGGTGCCCCAGCACGACCTCAGGAACAATAAACAAACAGTGTGCTGGGACTGGGGGCACGATTGAACCACAACACCTTCGCTCTTCAAAGGGACTCTCCCTACTGGTGGCCCATTAAACAGATGAGTTCAAGTATAAAGCATGCACTCTCATATATGCACACACACACACATACACACACACACACACACACACACACACATATACAGCTGCATGCAAATACACAGATCAAACGCATGGCTTTTTGTGGGATGCTATTGCTATTGCACCCACTGCTCTGAAACCTGCTGTCAACAGTGCAGTGTGCTGCGGTTCTCTTTGCGCAGAGTCAGACTGAGAAAGAGTGGGAGTGTGCGTGAAGTGGGTGCATTTGTGTGTGTGTGTGTGTGTGTGTGTGTGTGTGTTTGTGTGCGTAAAGTGGGTGCATTTGTGTGTGTGTGTGTGTGTGTGTGTGTGTGTGTGTGTGTGTGTGTGTGTGTGTTTGTGTGCGTGAAGTGGGTGCATTTGTGTGTGTGTGTGTGTGTGTGTGTGTGCCACTGCAGAGTGGGTGCATTTGTGTGTGTGTGTGTGTATCCACACCTGACAGAAGGATGAAGAAATAGAGAGAATTGTTGTTTGTTTGTGTGGTGAAAACGATATGTGAGCCGTCTGTTGATTGAGAATGAAAGAGATCACAATGGGAAGACAAACACTCAAACAAACAGATGGACATCTACGTACAAGAACACACACACACACACACACACAGAGGTTAAAGTGTGTGTGTGTGTGGGGGGGGGACGCAGTTCCACCACCTCAGATAAATTAATAATAAATATATTCTTTCATACCAACGATATAGCGCGATGATATTGTTAAAATAAATGGGGAGTTAATTTTTCGCGTGTACAGAGGTGACCAAGAAGCTAGTATTGCTACACCACGATACTCAATATGTTGTCCAACGGTGAGTCTTTTTTCCCTGTTGCACCGACACTGGATTTTAGGGTTCCCCCACCTGGCAAATCCCACTTTAATCACTTTAATCACACACACACACACACACACACACACACACACACACACACACACACTTCCATACAAATATACGAACATAGTGTGACAGCCTTTCAAAGCATAGTTGTCTAGTAATGCATTTACTTCCCCATTTTCTGGGGTTCATCTCCTTCTCTGCAACACAACTCCACATAAGAGGCAGTCCGAAGTGCTAACCAGTAGGCCTCATTTATGTCTGATAGGCTGTGTATAACATGTGAAGAAAGACAGGTAGCAGTGATGCAGGGTGTTATGAATTATACTTTTGTAAAGCAACAGCAGGGAGTGGGGGCATGCGCGGATCTACGGGGTGGCAAAGGGTGGCAGCTGCCACCCCTGGGACACAGTCTTGCCACCCCTGTTGCCACCCCATTTATAAATCAGATAATATTTTTTTAAGTATATTTTATGTTCATACATGTTGGTCTGAGAACTGTGAGAAGGTGTGAAACCCGCACCAAACTCCTCTCAAATAGAAATCGCAGATTTAGAATTCCCCGCCCCCTCACAATGGTTTCACCCATCACCATCAGCGCAGTGACCCCCGCGAAATTTCACCAGTGGCAGCAAGTTGCACAGTGCATGGAACTAGATGTCAACGTCTGTACAATGAAGTGGTAAGTTTGACCACCAAGTCAAAAAAGTCCATAATCAGACCCATAGTCAGTCCATAATCAGTTAACCCGGCAACAACCCCACTGTTAGTCTACGTTATTTACATCCACAAGACTTTGTCTCATCGAATTTTTCGATGATGGTCAGGTCAGATAATAAGGGCATGCTCATGCGTAGCTTAACGTTAGTCTATTTGTGTGTGTCGCTAGTTTATAACCTTTGATTGTAAATACTGCTGTCGATGTCAACCCATTAATACACGTGATAATTCAACATGGGTTCTCAAAATTGTCATGCATCCACTTTCCCAGCATCCAATTTTGGTCGACATGTCAAATCAATCTAGGATATCTAATCGGCTGGTGGGGGTTGCGTTTTTCTTTTTCCTTTCTTTTCATGGTGTAAATCAATCTACACAAGTAAAAGTACATGACTGAAATTCTACTCAATCACAATAAGTAAATGTACTATTTTCAAACAAACCCTACTCAGAGTAGGCTACTAGACTAGGCGTTTGATGATGCCAAAGCACATCACATATGAAGATAAGTGAGATGTAATTGCTTAGATTCCAGTTAAATCTTCCAGTTTCATTGGGTGGTAGATGGGTGGTAGATTTCAATCATTTGCTGGTAGATGAACCAACAAGCTGAGCAGCACAGGAGTTTGTGTTCTCAAGAAATTAACATGTTGCTTGTTCACTCCTG
>NW_027468859.1:29356433-29403933 GCF_046254945.1 Alosa pseudoharengus | reverse complement strand
TTGTTTCTCTTAATAAATTTGTTTCCCTTCAAGGTTGGATTTTTCCTCACTGTTTTCATTGTGAGACCAAGATAAATTCCCTGAAGATGTTTTTTAAAAATACCTCTTTTTACTCATTACCTGGGGTGAAAATAAATGGTGAGGGCACTCTAGCTCTGCCTGTTTAAAGCCACTTGTTCCAGGTGGATAATGGTGAGCAATTTTGTGGCTCAATTTTCTGTGTCTTGGGTCATATCTTTGAACATCTGATGAGTTTCCCTTTTAATGTTTAGTTTTAGTGGTATACTGATCTCATGAAAAATCTCACAGACAATAGAGTAGGGTAGCTCTCCTAATTCATAATGACCCATAATTAATGCTCATCACTACTCCCTCTTTCTTTCTCTCTTTCTCACACACACACACACACACACACACACACACAAACACACACACACACACACACACACACACACACATACACACACACACACACACACACACACACACACACACACACACAAAACAAGCCCCACAACCACCCCCCTTGCCTTCTGCACGGTGCTTGCTTCTAAGCGTTCTGGGCCAATCAAGCGACTTTATAACAATGGCCTCTTGTTCCAATGAGGCCAACCCCTCACACACACACCACACAGACACACACAGATATATATATCTCACAACTCTCTCTGCTCTTTCACACACAAATGCTCAAATGAACGTATATATGCGTTCCGCTTATTCTTGACTGAGCCTTTGAAACTGCTGGCTACCATACCGTATATAGATTATGATAATCTATAAAATCTCAGTGAGAAAAACACAAAGAATGGGAGGTCTCTTCATAGACTCATTAAATGCCATTAAGGTTTCCAATCTTATAAAGGTCTTCCAGTCCCGTTTTGAAATGTATCACGGTAACTATTATTTATAACAACCATTAGCACACACTTAATTCAGACATCAACTTGTCATTACAAAGGCTCTCAGCAAGGCCTACTGTATGTTTTCGAAGGGTCACTATGTGAAAACATAAGCACTGAAGCTTGTGTATCAGTAAACCCACAGACACATGGTCCATTGTATTTGTGTCAAAAACTCATCAATGGACCATTATCACAAAAAGACACAACCAGTGACAAAGTTGACCTGGTCTCGCCGTCTGACCAACACAACACCGAGTGCCCGGTTTTTGCTGAAAAGAAGAAGAAAAAAAACAACGAGGCTATGAGGAGAAAGTGGGTCAGGTGTCCAAACGGAGATGCTTGCCCAACTCTCCTGGGTGGCAAATCTTCCTCATCCCCATCATCATGATCATTGTCATCACATTATCATCATCATCACTGAAGTAGATGAGCCTCTCTCACACTTTGGAACTGGTAATTTCCAGTAATTACCGGCACCTGCATAGTGGCCTGGAGGGTGCCTCAAGCCAAATGAGCCAAAGACGTCATCCTCAGCAAAGCTTTGATCCTAATGGGGACACAAACACAAATACAGAGAGAGGGCGAAGAACGAAGAACGAAGTCGAAAGAACGACTACAACAAAACAGTATAAAAAGACACAAGAAGAGGAAGAACAACAACAAAAACAATACAAGAAGAACACTTATGAAAAGAAAAGACATAATAAGAAGAAGAACGACAACAAAAACAGTATAAAAAAACATAAGAAGACTTATGAAAAGAAAAGACATGACAAGAAGAAGAACGATAACAAAAACAGTATAAAAAGACACAAGAAGAAGAAGAATGACAACAAAAACAGTGAAAAGACACAAGAAGAAGAAGAATGACAACAAAAACAGTGAAAAGACATAAGAAGAAGACTTATGAAAAGAAAAGACATAAGAAGAAGAAGAACGACGACAAAAACAGTATAAAAAGACACAAGATAAAGACATTGCAACTTCTCTTTGGAATTTTAGTTACAAGGAACAAGTAGCAAGTGGGAAAGACAGAGATGGGGTGCGATCGGGAAAGGGCTGCAGCCGAAACCAGGTACCAGTGGCCACTTGAGAGCCGAATGTAGTGCAAATGCATCCCAAGCTGCATCCATATTCCACATATGGAGGTTTTTTCTATCTCAAAAGGTGACTAACTACAAGCGGTTATATTAAAGGTCAACTTCCTCAAGTATATTTCACAAGGCATCTTTATGAAGGTATACTACTATGAACGTATCAAGTATAGCAACTTCATAATTATTATTATTTTATTTTTTTCCTGTTTTTGTGTGATACAGATACAATACATGGATCACACTGATTATGACTCCGCTGAGTGAACAGGAAAGACTGATTAACCCACTGGGTCTTGAGGACCTTCATTTCCCTTCAGCCTGGGTGTTGTTGGAGTTGTTTATGTTCACAAAGGACAGGCCTGGGAAAGCATTTAATAGATGGCATTAGCTGCCCTGGATGTCTTGGTCAAGGTGGACCATTACAGAGTGTGTATGTCAATGTCAATGTCAATTTTATTTATATAGCGCATTTACAGAGGGCTTAGCCGCACCAAAGTGCTTCACAGTAAAGTGCAATAAAGAAATACAGGAAGGCACAAAAACAAAAAGGGCTACAGTTAAAATAAGTTAAGAAATGCAGAAAAAAGGAACATTTAAAACTAAACACTGGGGCATAAAGGGAGACACTAGCCAAAGGCAAGTGAAAAGAGGTGGGGAGGTCTTTAAAAGGGACTTAAAAACATTCAGAGACTGAGCTGAACGGATGTGGAGGGGGAGGCAGTTTCAGAGACTAGGGGCTGCCACTGTATACACATGCCTATTTCTTATGTATGTATCAGCATTTCAAATTGTGTGTGTGTGTGTTTTTGTGTGTGTGTTTGTGTCATCATTATATATGTATGCAGCGACCATCGATTTCAACTCACCAAGCCAGTTGGCGAGCCAAACTAATGCTGTGTCAAGAGTAACTGATTGTATGTGTACTTTGCAGTGTCCCCCAAAACAGATGCTAATCAAAATGTAACCAATCCAAACCAGCATAACATAAGATATGGATGACCTGGGCCTCAGTGATTGTGTTCTCATTAAAGTAAATATGTGCAATTATGAATCAAATCAGTGAGAAATTGCAGTAAAATGTTTTAAAGATGCTACATACTTGTGGTCCGCCATTGGATCACCATCTCTTTAAATTTAACTTGTCATGAATATTAAGAAAAGTTAATAAAATGATATATGCAGTATAACTGAACAAATGAAAAAGATTTTAGACCAATAGTGGCAAAATATTTGTCTGCAACCCGCCAGCGGACCACCAGAAAACCGATGAGCAAAATGCCGGCGCACCGCCAGCTATGCCCCCAATGGACTGACAGTGGTCCGCCAGCCTCTTGCTATCTGGGACAACAGTACTCACAGGTCGGATGGAGGCAGCTGCATCGTCGTAGCTTCCCCTCCTCATGGTTGGCGAGTGAGAGAGAGAGATGTGAACAGGTGAGTCCTCCTGCAAAGGTCCTTCACTCCTTGTGCGTTAAAACGAAGCAGGACTTCAGCGTCCGACTGTCAGTGGAACACTTGTGAAAGTGTGTGTCTGTGTGTGTTACAGAGTGCTCCACCAGAGCCCTAGTTTGGTGACTGACCACAGACGCCTCTGGGATGTGAGTATATGTGGGCGCCCAGAAGCGGTGTACAAAGAGGTGCTGTGGTGTGTGTGTGTGTGTGTGTGTGTGTGTGTGTGTGTGTGTTTTGACTGTCTGTGTGTATATGAGTGTGATGCTATGGGTTTGTGTAAGTGTGTGTGTGTGTGTGTGTCTGTGTGTGTGTGTGTGTGTGTGTGTGTGTGTGTGTGTGTGTGTGTGCGCGCGTATCAAACAGCTCTGCTGACCGGCTTCTTCAGCTGTTCGTAATGAGGCTGAGAACAATGGAGGCTCACATGGGACAAAAAAGAGGGAGGGTAGTGTGTGTGCGTGTTTGAGGGTGTGTGTGTATGTGTGTATGTGTATGTGTGTGTGAGTGTGTAGAAGGGGAGGGGGTTCCGCCTGACCTGAGCCCCAGCACGTCCCTTCAACGACATTCCCACCAACCCCCCACCCTCACCCCCACCCCCACCAACCTTGCTCTGGGTCTCGGCTCCTGGCTCTCTGACACGTCTGCCCAAGGCTGATGCTGCACCCTAGGGGATGTGCCATAGACCAGTGGTTCTCAAAGTGAGTCCCCGGGGTTCGCGACCCAAAGCCAAGAGGTCCATGAAATAACTTGCTTTGAATGATAAAGTTGTATTTTGGAATTAAACAAATGCATATCTATGATGATCTCAATGACCCTTTGCACCACTAACACAAGCAAATTGTGTCTACTGCTGCTATTCACATTAACATTTAGCCTAACTTTGATATGATTATGACAATGAATGGAGAGAAGTGTTGATTTAAACACGTTTTCAGTTAGGCTAAGTTAGTTGGGCATCATTTGTACTGCCTCAGCTCAGTTTAGTGACATACAGTAGATGTGACGTTGAGGAATGGATTTAAACGGGATAACTCGCCTGGTAGCGGCGTCCAGGAAATTATGACTGACATCAGAATGTGCCACAAGTTTGAGTGCAGCTTTTGGTAGGTATTCTGTTCCAAGATATATCAATCTAACAAAACCTCACCGAATAGCTTTTTCCCGATGTTCTCTCACCCATGGGCTTTTCCATAGATTTGACAGAAAGTCGCAGATTGATGACGCCATTTTTAGCATAGTGTTACAAAAACATTGGTTATGGGCCCATAACGTGAGATACAAGATAGTGGAGCCAGTCATACAGTGTTGGTTATCTGGAAAATAACAATGGTCACATGAAGGTACATAATTCTGGAACAGTAACTTTAGTTCGCCCCCTGTTTGAAATCATTCCCATTTGTCAAAATCAGTGTTTTCCTTTAACTTCCCTGCTTCAACCTCTCCATGTCACTCACATCAGCAGTTCCCCTAATGACTGGACATTACTGTTTTATTGCAAGCTATACATATTTTCATTCTTTCATCCTGCCATTAAAAACAGGTCAATACAATGTAACCTACACAAGAAGGTCACTGAGCTGCACAGGACTAAAGGCTACCTAACAGTCTCTTTTTATTCCTAACAGTATTTTTTTGTATGTGATGTTTTCCTATTTGTGGTATGAGGCATGAGTCCTTATGCAACTGAGGAAGATGTATTGGCATAGAAGATGGGGATATCAAATATGTATCAGGATCTTTGACTTAGGGGCACAGGGAGGTGTTACTTACTGGCTTAGCCTACCATGACTAGCATAAGTAGCATGACTAGCATAACTGAAGCCCACGTGGCACCATCAGTATTCGTAGGAGGGATACAAATAATCCGCCTTTCCAGGTGTGTTGTGCTGTATGTGTTGGTCCACATGCATCTTTAATCTGTTCAGGCAATGCAATCGAGATTCAATCTTCTATTGGTCAACTCCATTTTCTAAAAGAAACGTTTGAAATGTTCACATGTAGTTTAAGGCTACCTTGGTCATATAATAAAATTGAATGCATTGTATTTAAAAGAAAAGACAATTATCAGTAACACTTTACTTGACAGTATCGACATAAGAGTGACATGACACTGTCATGAACATATAACACTGTCATGACACATGAACTCTAATCCTAACCCTTACCCTAACCCTAACTCTAATTCTAACCCTAACCCTAATCTTAACCGTAATCCTAGCCCTAACTTGTTATGACAAAAACCGAATGTCACTCAATAACAGAAGCGTTATGTAATAAACGTTTATGACCTGTTTATGACACATTCATGACAGTGTCATGTCACTTTTATGTCGATACTGTCAAGTAAAGTGTTACCCAATTATCACAACAAAAAAAATATGATATGCATGAACACAACTGTGGCACTTTTGCTGCTGCCAATCAGGTAGACGAAAACAGTGGTTAAAGTGGGATTTGGCAGGTGGGGAAAACCTAAAATCCAGTGTCAGTGCACATTGTGCCTGTATAAAACAGTATACCAAATGAGATTACAAACCCAAATATTAAAGGATAGAAAGAGAGAGGGGATGAGAGGGATAGAGAGAAAGATAGAGAGAGGAAGATAATGGGAGACAGAGAGAGAGGAAGAGAGGAGGGTGTGAGAGGGAGAGAGAGAGGGAGAGAGTGGGGGTGTGAGAGGGAGAGAGAGAGGGGCTGACAGGTCAGAGTAAAGGCAAAAGAGCAAGACAAAAGAGAAGAGAGCTTTTCTCCGAGAGCTTTCCTAATTTAAGTCCGCTTTTGAATATTTAAGCCTGTCCCACCCGCCTTGCAGGTCATTGGATAGCTGGTGGGATAGGTGTGAGTGTGAGGCTTGTGGTTCTCACACCTAAAGCTTACAGTGTAGTTTTTAATCTACAACTAAGCACAAATTCATTACATTGTGATGGAACCATGATCAGACTGTTGCCCACATTACAAGTATTAATTCAAGACCAAACATGAATGTTTTATTCACAACATAGATTGACATTGATTTCAGAGGTAACCATCAGAGTAGTTGCTCTGCACTGCTCAGCACTGCCTCTGAGACGGTCTTCTTGGATTTAGATGATACGTCTTTGTTTTCCTATTTACAATCAGGCTGTTAATAGGAGATAAAAATAAAATACTAATATATTCACCTGAATAAAAAAAATCAGCAGTAGCAAGTGCATTCTTAATTAAAGCTGCAGTTGGTAAGTCTGACAGATTAAGGGGACTTAGCCAAAATGTTGAATGTTTACAACTCTTATGCCCCTCCCCCACAACCACCGAGCACCCTCTCATCGAGTTCATGCTTGTCAGTGCGCACCAGACTGCACCAGACTGTGATTGAAATTCAGATTTCACACAGCCCTGCTCTGATTGGACCAGAAGAACCGGGAGCTGTGGATTTTTGCAAAACAAATAACAGGCTCTAGGTGGAGGTAGAAGTGTGTGTTTTTTTTTTGGTTACACTTTACTTGACAGTGTCGACATAAGAGTGACATGACTGCAATTTGCAAAATACCTCATATATCCTGAAAAATGAAGCACTGCATGAACACAACTGTGACATTTTTGTTGCTGCCAATCAGGCAGACGAAAACATAACCTCAGAGGTAATGACATGTGTCATAGGTAATGAAGCACACAGGCACAACGGAATCCAACAGGTGAGAATGCTATGTACTGTATATACTCAGTGGTTAAAGTGGGATTTGGTAGGTGGAGGAACCCTAAAATCCAGTGTCAGTGCACATTGTGCCTGTATAAAACAAAATACCAAATAAGATTACAAACCCAAATATTAAAGGATAGAAAGAGAGAGGGAATAAGAGGGATAGAGAGAAAGATAGAGTGAGAGGAAGACAAAGGGAGACAGAGAGAGAGAGAGGGAGAGTGAGGGGGGTGTGAGAGGAGGAGAGAGAGAGGGGCTGACAGGTAAGAGTAAAGGCAAAAGAGCAAGACAAAAGAGAAGAGAGCTTATCTCCAAGAGCTATCCTAATTTAAGTCAAACGCTTTTGAATATTCAAGCCTGTCCTACCTGGCTTGCAGGTCATTGGATAGCATATATCCTGCAAAATGAAGCACTGCATAAACACAACTGTGGCACTTTTGCTGCTGCCAATCAGGCAGACGGAAACAAAACCTCCGAGGTAATGACATGTGTCAGAGGTAATGAAGCACACAGGCACAATGGAATCCAACAGGTGAGAATGCTATGTATATATGGTTAAAGTGGGATTTGGCAGGTGGGGGAAACCGAAAATCCAGTGTCAGTGCAACAGGGAAAAATGACTCACCGTTGGACAACATATTGAGTATCATGGTGTAGCAATACTTTTTGAACAAGAATTGCTAGCTTCTTGGTCACCTCTGTACACGCGAAAAATTAACTCACCATTTAATTTAACGATATCATCGAGCTATATCGTTGGTATGAAGGAATATATTTATTATAAATTTATCTGAGCCCCTGTATACTATGGTTCAGTCATCATGTTTTATGATATAGTGCAAGCCAGAGACAGGTGATATCTATGTTAGAATGAGACCAACAACAACAACACGTTACATTTATATAGCGCTTTTCTCAACACTCAAAGCGCTTCACATGGAAAAGGGGACCTCACTAACCACCACCAATGTGTAGCACCCACCTGGGTGATGCACGGCAGCCATTATGCACCAGAACGCTCACCACACACCAGCTTGAGGTGGAGAGTGAGGGAGAAAACCAGGGAGACCAGGTGCTCAGTGGATGAGGTGATAATATGGCAGGACCTAGATAACCTGATATATTTAATCTGTACACCCGCCAGCGTAACACATAATGCAGTCGATGTGTTTGTCTATAACGGCGACACTGAGGACACAGATCTGGAGACATGTGCTCAGACAGGCAAACATACAAGTGTTACCATCTGATTCATTCACTGTGCCATGCCACATTCACATAGTTTCCCTTTGCCTCATGGGTAAAGCACTTGACATTTAAACTTTGTCTGTGAAGCATTATGTAAAGATTTAGTTTGATCTAGATCTCTTATGTCAGCTGGACCAGTGGGCATTAAGGCGGATCCTCACCTAGCCGACTTCAAAGCGCACGCTGCAGTCCCTAGTAGGTGTGGATTTAAAGACCCTTCAAAGATTTTGTGTGCTCGACTATCTAGCCCAACTAATGTCTTAAAGGTTGTATCAGCGATGGCGGGGTAACGTCACTTCTGTTGATGTTCAAACAAAACAGAGAGCTAGCTCGCCACTCCCTCCCCCTCCCTCTTGTGCAATTGAAACTCTCCTGAACGCGCATCTCGACGGTTATTGGTTGGAACACTTTATTTTGCCTTTGAGTGGTTGGCAATGCTTGTTGATACAGTAGCATTTGTTTGTGTGTGCAGATCTCAGAGCCTAGGCTGCCTGCATCTGAATGTGATCATTTATGTTTGGGCCTTTTTTGGGCCTGCAATCGCTGATACAACCTTTAATTAAGATCCCTGAACCTTTAGTTACATGCAGGCTGACTGACTGTTATGCTTCCAAACTAGGGCTGAACGATTAATTGCATTTGCGATAATACCAACCGCAATTTTCTTACCAGCTAATGTTAGAACACAGCTAGATGGCCACTGAGACCATCTCACTTTGGCTACTTCACAAAAGGGAACAGCACACACAGTCCCCTTCATCTCTGGTCGGTGGCCAAACCAATCTACGGCATCTGCTCACCCCCAGAGTTTTTAATTGCCCGTCACAGACCAAACAAACACACATAAGGGCAGAACTGAACTGAACTGAACTGGACACGGAGGCTTCGTATCCAACCAACAGCAAAACAAAATGGAGAATAGAGCACATGCTGCAGCAGCACTAAAAATAATCTCATGTGCTGACCCCCACTGCCTGTGAAAGCTTCGGCCCACTTAATATTTAAAAGATGGACTATAATATAACAATTTTCCTGTCTACTATTCACACAAAATTATGCTTTGACTTTTTTTTTTCATGGTGTGTCTGATGGTCATTTGTTGTGATGGCTCAGTCTGTGGGAACAATGGGTATGTCAGGGCAATGGATGAGAAAATAGATTGGATGCTTTCTTTCTCTCACAAAGAGAATGTCCTTCACTTCCGTGGGTCTGGACTAAAACTGAAATGAGTCTAATAATTATCTGTGACCTTCAATTAAGCCATCTGCAGAGTTGGGTGTGTATTGTGTTACTGTTCTAAATTCAGTAATCACACTACAGTTCCTAACAGTGTGTGACCAAAGATTACTACATTCTCCTATTTTAGATAGCCTACTAGGAAATAAGAATCCTCCTCAAGCCGTGGAGACGCATGTTGTGCGCTGGTGTGCTTTAGGCTTACCCTGTCATTAGCAGGGTATGTGGAATCAGGCCGCCTCCTACAGCACTGCCTCTGAGACGGACGGGGGCAATGGATCAAAACGAAAAACAATGGTTCCGTGTCATCCTTGTGGGGCTACATGCCCAACAAGTTTTGTGCACCCCGGTCTTTCAGTGTCCCGAGAATTGTTTTACTGAAGAAATTCGCTGTGCGAAAGTCATAATAAGATGGGTTGGAGCTAAGTGTTAGGGGGTCATTGCTGTAGTGTGACGGATAATGGAATATTTATATTAACAGATCATTTGGTACATCGGTGATGATGAGACATCCATCCTTGCAATTAACAGCAGTTATGTAAGGGCCAGGAACAAATCCACAGCGCCAAGCCTCTCAAGTAGGCTACTGTGGGTCAGGAGTGCAACGTGTATTGCAAATATCTAATCTAAACAGATGTGTCTTAATTGAATTGCAAGAGAGAAAAGGGGGGGCATGAGATATTCAAAAGAGAAAGAGAAGATATATGATGAGAAGTATTTGGAGAAACCTGCTGTCATGATCTGAGCAAGATTGGTGAATGCTAACTGTCATGTTATAAGGCTATATATTATGGTGTAGCACACACGCATAATAATATACTGCTCTGCAAAGTGCATTAACACCGCTATTTAACACTATCCTTATGCAGGGTTCTAAATGAACATTTTTGATCACCAAAAAAAATGGCTAGTAGAAATTCTGATTGGCTAGTTTACCAGCCAATCAGAATTTCTACTAGCCATTTTTTTTCCAGTGAAAATAAGAGAATTATGAGTTTATGAGATGAGTGTCACTGAATGCATTTGATCATTTTATTAACATTGTTGGCATGAATACATACCACAAAATATACACAGAAAGTGCAAACACTTCATTTCATGTTTGGGATCGGATCTATCTATCTATCTATCTATCTATCTATCTATCTATCTATTTCTCTGTCAATATCCTCACCCCCTGCTTCATTCCTCTTCTCGCCTGCATAGGTCTGTCTCAACTACTGCTGCATTTAGTTTAATCTTAACCTAATAAAAAGGAGATATCAATTATCATCAACAATGACAAGCCAGCTGGAACCAGCCACTCGTTTTCTCTCCCTACCGTGCGCGCTCAAACGCGCTCTCAATTAAATGGAGTAGCATAGGGCCTATGTTCAAGTTGGATCTTTATAGAGAGGACCCGAAAAGTATCATCTTTATGTAACATGCTGTTGGTGCATGTTGACATTGTATACTTTCTCAAACAAGAGTGAAAACAGTTTGCAGTACAGCTATAATTATTAGCTAAATGTTGGTCCCTTCTCTGTCTCTTGGTGCCCTATAGTGCGTGATGTGTGTGGTGGTGGTGATCACTGATCAGGCAACTTTTTAAAACTGAAAAGTTTCCCCTACAAGCTTCACACGTTCCATCTTCAGCTAACTCCATAGACAATAAAATAAACGATCTTGCTGCTTCAGGTTTTGCGGCCTCCATTACATGACATCAGCCCCCCACAAAGGAAATAAACACAATGCGTTAATTGCGTTAATATTTTGTAACGCGTTATGTAGGCCTATTTGTGTTATGTATTTGTGTTACTTTACTTTACTGGCTAACTCCCTCCTCTTTCAGTCTATGCTCCCTGCTGTCTCTGTTTGTTCTTCTAATTCCATGTGTTTTCTGGTAGATGCTCCGTTCGTTTCCATGGTCTCTCGCGCTGGTTTCACTGCAAACTGCGCGCAGCCAATGGGCGTATGAAACGTCATCACGTAGCATTACGGCACAGTGGTCATGGGAAATGTAGGAAGTACTGCCAGGGGGATATATGACCGAGAACAGTATGTAATGCCTCATGCATCACCGGCCAAACTGGCTAGTACGTTTTTATTAAAGCAACACCAAAGAGTTTTTTGTACCTTAAAATAATGTTTCCAAAATTGTTTCCGTGGTTCATCAACTCGTAACAGGGTGAACGGCACTTCTGCATTTGCTTCGCGGCCCTCTATCGGCTATAACCGCACTATGTAAGTTTGCCAGATCGGGTAGCGGATTTGTAGTTCGATGGAATGAGACATAAGAAACTACAGATTTGACTTGCATGATGTCGCAAGACATCGTACTTTCATAAAATCATGCAACATATTCTACCTTGTCTATGGACATCGTTATTTGCAAAGCCGTTGCTGGATAAACAAATAGTGTGCGTGCGACAGAGGAAAAGTTCTTTGGTGTTGCTTTAACACCCCCCCAAAATGATCATTAACCTGCATTTGGCGGGTGTTAATTTAGAACCCTGGCCTTATGTGACCAAAGGGCAGACTGCTTCCATGATAACGCAGGCTACCCTCAGCTGTCAGTCACCCAATGGGGGAGGCAGGTGACTGGGGCCTGTGAGAGAATTGCATGACACTTATCACATCCTTTAACATCAATACAGCCCCACATCAGTGGCGGCCGGTGGTTAAAAAAATAACGGAGGAAGAAATGTCCGCTTGATTGGTGTTAGTGGCAAATGTAAGTTTGTGATGGTGTTGGTGGCATATGTGAACAAGTATGTAGGCCACCTACCCAGACACATTTATAGCAGCAGAATGTACTATTTAGCATTTTAACTGGCAATGTTGTGCAATAAATGCTGTTCTGACATTCTTAGGGGGGGGGGGGGAAAGTTGTGGGTTCAGTTCTTGGCTTCCACCATTGTGCATTTCCTCCAGGGACAATACACTTTGTAATATAATTTAAATATACAAGTCACTTTGGATAATAGTGCTAAATTAATAAATGTATATGTAAATAAATGTAAATTTAGGTCTGGGAAGTCAGGGAAGATATGTAGGTCTAGTTATGAAACACTGTTTTCCTGATGTGCAAAATTATGAAAAGTCTGGAGGTTTTGCTCAATGTAATACATTTGCAAAAAAGTCTATAATACTAAAAATAGACACTTGTTATATAAAACCATGTAACTATTGACCATTAAAAATAGACCTTAAAAGTGGTTATTTGTAACATGCTAATGTTTTTAAAGCCAAATTGCTATTATTTAAAGACAGGTTGTAATAGCTAAGTGGGAATTTATACTCGAAAGGCAAATGTTATTGAAGACGTCATTAAAGGAATGCATTATGGTCTGAAACATTCATTAACAATGTAACCATCCAAAGATACAGTTAGAACGGTGAAAACAAGAGCATATTAACAACAAGAACATAATTTAACAATTGTTTAGTTGAGGCATAACTTGGATGATTATAACAACGCATAACTATCCGAAAATGTTTTTATCACCAAATCCCTGAACTGTCCACGTTTGTGACAGACCTGTGCTAACGTTACCAGTTAGTCAGGAGTAGGCTATTTGTCATACTAGCCTATGTAGCATTCAGTAGCCTACTACACTAGCCTTACCATCCTTCATTTTTGGATCTGGTCTTCCTGCTTTGATCCTAACTTTTGCACTGTATTTGAATGTATAAAAGATGGACTTTGTCCTCTGATTCCATTGTACTGTTTATTTCAGGAGCAAAAAAACAAGCTTTCCGTTCAACACAAGACTCTTCGTTGTATGACTGCAGATTGCTTGCAGAGCAGCTAGCTGCTCATTAGTTCACCGTTGCCGCTAAAAACAGCACCCCCTATCGCAATTGAAAGTTACTGTACGGAGGAGCTACCTCCCTTGGCCATTGAAAACGACGTGATTCACGAGCCGCTGGGGTCCGAGGCGTTTATAATAGACTTCAATGAGGGGCTTGAGGAGGAAGCTCCTCCATACAGTAATTTTCAATTGCGATAGGGGGTGCTGTTGGCATTTTGACCTAGGGGAACGATTTTGTTCATTTAAAGTGTTCAAATAGTAATATATTAACAGTAATTTATCAGAATAGTAATTCACTTAATATATTTTTTATTTTTCTCTGAAATTTTAGGGAGGGTGTTCCTCCCTTTCCTCAATGAAGGAGCCTCCTCTGCCCCACATTACCCCTACTGTCAATCAGACAGCATGGGATGACCAGATGCCGGGGACATGGGAGTCATCCAGTGGAACCTCCATACTTCAAAGACAATAACACAGAGATGCACTCTTCATGTGTTTGCATAGGACAGAGAAGGAGATGGAGAGAGGTGCGGGAGGAGAGGGAAAGATGGGGGGGCAATGTTATCAGAAAAAGATCTAAATAAGATGCTTGCCAAAGATTGAGGTTGCTAGATTCCTCACGCCCGGATCAAACACATCACAACAGCATAGCTCTGAGTCTTTCACTATGTCTGTATTATGTAACACACTACAGGCTGGCCTGTCACTGGCGTAACATTCACCAGCAAATTCATCAAAGCCCTGCAGTGTTATCTAACCAAGAAGAGATTAGGCATAAATCGATATTAAAGCAGGAAGTTATCCAAGCAATTCTCCACCTTATGTGTCAAATAAGCCGTGATGGAATTCTCCTGCAATGGATTACATGTAGCTGATGCATAACAGGTCTGAAATCAAGCATTAATATATGCCGATTGGCAACGTACTGTGAGGGTGTTCTGTGTAAGAACTCAGGGAAATTATGCTCAGCACTTACGCAGCCGGTAATATGATGTCATTTTGTCTGCCGATTGGCAAAGCCAATCTGGGGCGTACCACAGTCATGATGTGAACACCAAAAGGGTTATAATGAGCAATTACAGTTACATAACTGTGCTGAACTCCTTCCTGTTCCAGATAATGGCAGCCTATTGGCTGTCTGAACCCCCTCGTCCAAAACAATCATCTGCTCTCAAGACCCAGCGTTTTGTGTCTACAATGTCGATGGTCTGCCAATTTTACTGGTTGAGCTATTCGATTTCTACCCTTCAGTTCAGCATTGCTGAAAAATGCTCTGGGAATATAATGGGCACAGATTCCAAATTTAATTTTGAGTCCATACAGCTTTTTTTTTACACACACACACACACACACACACACACACACACACACACACACACACACACACAAAGATTATCAGTGGGTTTTGTTGAGCGAATGCTGTCCTGTCCCAGCAATATTGGGAAATAATTCACCTGGCATTATGGTTATGGTTATGGTTATGGATTTAGCAGACGCCTTTGTCCAAAGCGACACATAAATACAAACAACATAATAATATTTAAAATTGAACAGGGAACAGATTAGAATGTAGGTCAAATATAATAAGGAGAATAGTTATAATAGTAATATCAATTCAATCAATAGCCTAATAAAAAGCAATGGAAAAAAAGGGGAAAGGAAATAATAAAACAATAATGTCCATTCAATCAATAATATAAAAACAATGACATGCTAAGACTAACAGAATATCAATAATAAACAATAATGTCAAATTAATTAACAGCCCAATTGAAATAAAACAACATTATACAAACCATAACACATAAGCGCTTAAACAACTAAGTATATGTTGAATAGGAATGTCTTTAGACCCCTCTTAAACGACCCAAAACTACCACAGGAACGGAGAGCACTGGGCAATTCATTCAATTCAAGACATTAGTGGGTCTTTTCTACAGTGAACCTCCCAGGAAAAGGAAGGAATGTTTTTTTCAGCAGTATATCTGATGGGGTCACGACCTGGAAAAAAAACAATTTGCTCTTCCTCTGCCAGCAGAAACATCCTCAGAGTCACTCAACGTGTCCCTAAAGCACAGGTGATAAAAGCTTCCTGCTGGAAATGGAACCATCTTCAGCATACAATCTATGGGACACCATGTTGTTAATGGACAGAACGGATGGAGGGGTTAGCAATGTTCCAGCTGTCCTCTGACAGGGGTTAGTCTTTCATTGCGAAGAGCTTGTTTATGTGTCTTACGTGTTACCAATGGAACAATAGGCCACCCTGCTGTCTCTTTCAACACAACGTTGCCTTTAAGAAAACCAATTTATTCCTTTCAAACCTAGAGAAAGAAAGGTTCTCACACATCCTGTTGTGATTTTAATTTGTGTGACGTGAGTCTGAGTGTGGTTTTTTTCTGCTGAGTTTTCTTGCCCTTTCAAAACCCCTATTTTGAGTGCTTAAGAGAGGGATTGTTAAATCACAACATTATATAACTAGAACATTAAGTAACAGACAAGACAAATGCAGAATGTAATGCAGGATACCATACTGCACAAGGTCTGCTGGTGTTCAGTATGTGTAATAGTGTTAAATGTTTTCATGCTAATGTTTAATGTTTATTATTATTATTAGAGCAAGCATAATGTAAAATAAAGTATTGGCTTATTTAAAAAGAGATTAAATTAACATCACTACTTCCTTTATGGTTCACAGCATTGAAAAAATAATTTGCCACCATCATATTGAGAAGTTTGTTCTACTCTGAGTGGAAAGAGCAGGACACTGCTGAACGTGCTGTGATTATTACAGTTTTTTCTGAATGCTTAAACACAACTGTAATTCTTATAGCACAATTTCTAATACTTATGGCAAAACCACTCACTGAGTTCGCAAAACTAAAAGCACAAACACTGTTTTGCACTCAGTTTGCAATTTTGTAACACACAACTGTAGGCACAATTCACTACACAGCACTCTTTTTGCAGAACTGTAAACACAACTCATGCTTTATACTCAATTTCCAAATGATCAACACACTCCTAGCAAATCTATACACATGTATGGCTATTATTTTCACTATTTTGCCAACTCTCTGGCACACTTTCTCATGTGAAAACTGTTTTAGATAATTAGTTCACTTTGCATTCAGCCTAAGCCACAGGTAATGTACAATGGGTACAATAGAGGGAGCAGGAAGAGTGAGAAAGGTAAGAATTAGAGGAGGCTGAAGAATAGGACATGGAGGTGAAGAAGTAGGAGGAAGAAGAGGAGGAAGAGGATGCGGAGGTGAAGAAGTGAGAGGGAGAGAATGACAAGGACAAGGAGGTGAAGTTAGAGGAAGAGGACAAGGAGGAGCAAGAGGAGGATGGGAAGGGGGAAGAGGAAGGGTAAGAAGAGAAAGAAATAGCCCTTTTACAGGCAAAAAAACCGGTCTACATGTGGGGATATGTCAGGCCTGGATACGGCATTCCAGAAGATATTTTCCCCAGTGCCTTGGACTAGAGAACATTGCATGTGATTTAGATTTTAAAAAATTATGGCCGGACCCAGAGAGACGACACGATGTACTGATTTTTTTGTTTTTCTCTGTGAAATTACTATTTTGTGTTTTGACTTGGAAAAAAACAATTGTGTTTGTTTTGATGTGTCTAAATAAACACTAATACTTGATGTTTGGATCCCTGTATGTTTACAGAACTATGACAAAAGTATTACCTCAAACTGACATAGCCTTGTGCACAGAGAAAGCAAAAGCCAGGTGTGTTTTTTATTTATACCATTAGTGTGTAGTTGGCACATTGTGTGCTTATTATTGTGATGGCTTGTGTTTACTGTTTGATATGAAAACACCATTTTTACGAAGGTGTGAAGAGTTAAGCAAGGTGTGTTAGCTTTTGCAAGAGAACTACAATGTTTTGCTGATTGGGTGAGAGGTTTTGCAAAAAAAGCCATAGTTACAAAAAATGTGCTTAAGCAATCAGAAAAAACTGTAAAGAGAAACTATGCAGTTTTGGCAATTTCTTTGCTGTTTTCTCGCTTTTTGCTTGCAGGTTTCTCCACAGAGCTCCCCCTACAGCTTCAGAGTATATATTTTTCAACACTCCACAATGGCTCAGTCTGCTGTTTCCTCTTTCCCTGTTCCTCCGACAATGGTTTACTTGCTTTCTGCTTCTTTTCGCTGGCTCTGCCATAACAAATGTCTGAGAAACTCCATTGCTATTGTTCTAGCCGGTGCCTGGCGTGTATGTGTGTAGTGCAGTAAAGCAATTTGTTACATAACGAGGCTGCGAGACTTTCTAACTCTGAGTCCGTCAGCCCGCCGGCCCAAAGTTGCAAGGGTGTTTTTTCTGCTCACAGGCACTAGGGGGAAGCGAGACGGTCTCCATTCGCCCCAGAAAAACTCATATAACCATTCCAATGACGCCAAAGCTGTGAAGTTAGGTAAATTAGGCTAAACAAACCTCATAGTTCCCCTTTAATAGGCCTAATATCATAGAGCCTGTGACCCGCAGGGAGTTGCACGTTCACTATACTGTAAGTAGGCCAACATCTCCTGTTTCCAGACAAGGGTGCCTGCAGGAATAAATGATATGGTACGTATGGTACGTACACCAACCGGTGCCACTGTTTCCAGACACACAGTCACGCCACTGGAGAGATGGGCGAGGTGGCCGCCTGCATCTGTCTGTCTCCCCTAAAAGCATGATCCTCTCTCCATTCTTAAACATAATAATATGGATGTAATGTGACTCAAGGTACCAGTGACTGTGAATCTGAAGTTCTAGACTCCCCACAGAAACCTCTAATGCTGCTGTCCAACATAGGTGTTGATTCTTTGATTGTGATTAAAAATGTCTTAAAATTGTTAAAACATTTTAATGATGATTTAAACACCCAAAGTAAAATAAAAGGCCTATAATGTACAGGGCATTACTGTGTGTTTTTAAACATTAATTTGCAAAGCTGTCAAAAAAAAACTAACTTTAGAAGAAGAACAGGCCAGTGAACCCTCCTTCTTTTTCGGTGAGCTTTTTTTTGGCAGTTTGCAAACGGAGTGCATTACCACCACCATCTGCATCCTGGTGTTACGGATCTCGATTCATGTTTCATGTTCATGTTAACTGGTGATAAACAATTAGCACGTCATCATGAGCAAACTACCACGAGCAGGTAGTTTTACCTAATTTACCTTCTGTTCCTTGGTCTTGGCTGTATTGAGGAGCAGATTGTTGTTTTTACACCATAACGTTAACCGCCCCACCTCATCCCTATAGGTAGACTTGCCCCCCCCCCGGAGATTAACCCCACAACCGTGGTGTCGTTTGCAAATTTGACAATGGTGCTGCTATGGTGGGCAGAAGTGCAGTCGTGGGTGTAGAGGGTATAGAGCAGGAAGCTCAACACATAGCCCTGTGGGGAGCCAGTGCTGAGGCTGAGTGCTGTGGAGGTGTGGGGGCGCACTTTTACCCTCTAAGTGCGGTCTGAAAGGAAATCTTTAATCCATAGGCAGGTGGAATGTAGAAGTCCCAGGTCCAACAGTTTGTGGGGTAGGATGGTGTTAAGGTGATGGTGGAAAGCAGAGCTACAGTAAAGTCTAAGCGTAGCCTCGCATAGCTCCCCTGCTGCTCCAGGTGGGACAATGCAGCCTGAGGGGCTGTGGCTATGGCGTCATCAGTAGAGCTGTTAGCCTTGTGCAAACTGGTGTGAGTCGAGGGTTGGAGGGATGAATGATATGATGTGGCTCCGGATCAGTTTCTCGAAACATTTAATCACCACATCACCATTTCATCACCATATCACCTTATCTAACTCTGGGGGAACCGGTGAATAAGCTCATTTCCCAAAATGTTGCCGTGTTCCTTTAACATTATTAGGCCTACCTGTAGTCGGAGGTACCTAATAGTCACCTAGCTCACCTAGTGTCTGTGTGTGTGTGTGTGTGTGTGTGTGTGTGTTTGTGTCTGAGAACATGGAAGAAATCTCAATATTATAAACTTAATTTAAAAGATTTTGCAGCTTTAAGGTTCTTCTTTAGCTTAGGTCCTTAGCAAAGATTCTAGAATCTTTGGTCCTTAGGTCCTTCCTTTTATTTTTCCGTATCACCAACTCCTGGAGAAGCCTTCACATTCATATGAAATAACAGAAAAGATGAAAGCCTATCAACCCTATTTTGGCAATCAGAAACGGATGGGCAGAGGCGCAAAGTTTATTGACACTTAAAGGGACACCAGGCAACGTTTTCGTGTTAATTACTCATCTTCGTATGTCGGTATATGGTTAAATGACTCATTACAGGGCGAATGAAAACTCTCTCGCCCGCCCCTATGCCTGTAGGAAGAATATCCCGCTTGCAAGTTCAGTGTATCGTACCCGGCGACCGAAGCAGTTTCAGTTTCCATCCTGCATCCACAGCACAGAGGGAGGCTAACGAAACGCTAGCGATTGTTGCAAACGTGTGTATTTAATGGCAGAGCCGGCGAAGAAGCAGCGAAAACCCTTGACGGAAGATGCAAAGAAAAGGAAAAGAGCTTCAGACCAAGCGAGGGGGAGTTTCGTAGAGAAAAAACTTCAGGCTTGCCTGGTGGCCCTTTAAGGCATGGCCAGTCCATATTCACTAATTTAATAGTGTTATTCTGTGATCAATCGCTGGGCGCCGGGCGCAAAAGTGTTGTTCTTATGTTTCTTAATCAGTCATGGGTGTGTTTTGGGTGTAACATCCAAACCAATGAGAATGACATCTGTCATTCCCTTTAACAGCAAGCAGCACAACTTTAAACAGCGCCAGGGTTGGATCAGATTACTTTGAAATGTAATCCATTACTGACTACAAATTACATGGCAATTTTTGTAATCAGTAACGTAATCAGTTGGATTACCAAAAACATGTAACGTAATCTGATTACTTTAGGATTACTTTTAGATTACTTCAATAAATGTGCCCATTAAGTAAAAGACACCACCACAGAATTGATGAAAGAATTCTCATTCTATTTTTCTTCTCCACTCTTCTTCAAACATGCACAACTCAGCTTAACCTTTATAAGGGCACACCTGGACAAATCATTTAGCTTTCGCTGGATTTTTTTGACCCAGGGACATGGCCTGAGATTGGCATAAAAAAGGGAAGCATTAAACCCAAATGACACCATGTCCGTTTCAATTGTGGGGGTGAGAAAATTATTATTTTGGGATGTTTTTCAACTGGGGGGACCTGGTGACTTTCTCAAAGTAAACGGTAACACTAAAACAAGAGGCTACATTAAGATTAGGAGGAAAAGATCAGGCAGTGTGCCGAGAGACCTGCCCCAATAGTAGCCTATGTAAATTAGTAAGTAAGTATATCTTTTGATCCTGTGAGGGACATTTGGTCTCTGCATTTATCCCAGTCTGTGAATTAGTGAAGTCGAACCGGCAAGCCCAAAGGCCGAAGCCCTAACCAGTAAGCCATGGCTGCCCCAAAAGGCAGCATTTGAACATTAAACCACACAATGATCCAAAACATACAGCCAAACAAGGCAAGAAATGGTTAACAGAAAACAATATCAACATTTTAGAGCGGATCTCAATCCGTCAAAAAAGTGAGCACAAGGCCAAAGTGATGGCAAATAATCGTTCCTGCCTCAAAACCCAGATTGCTGCTAAAAAGGTGCAGTCTACAATCGTTGTGGAGACATGAAGAGGCTTGGTGGGTATTATATGAACCATTTTGAGAGCTGTGGTGGTAAATAAATACTGTTTCCAGTGATTGTTTAAAAAGGATATGAATAATTTTGAACACGCAATTTTTCATAAAAATGTTAAAAAAGATAAAAAACACTTTTTGTTTATTCCATGTTTTTACCACATTGTCTTGCAACCTTTTGGCATGTGAAAGTGTCATTTTAAGTAAGAACAAACATATTGGTCAAGAGAAAAATCAATATTTGCCAGGGGTATGAATAATTTTGTTCTTAACTATATCTTAAAAAAGTCTAAAAAGTGAACAAAGTTGCATTGTTTGCATGATAAAATGTAATCAGGTAATCCCCAACAATGTAACTGTAATCTGATTACACAATTTTCTTATTGTAATCTGGGCTGATTATAGTTACTTGATTTTTGTAATCTGATTACGTAATCCAGATTACATGTAATCCGTTACTACCCAACCCTGAACAGCGCATAGGTATTTTGATAGTCAGCGGCGCATTTGAAGGAATCTGCTCGCATGCGAGACCGTATGGAACAGGGATTCCACTAAATCTTGTGTGGGATAATTTTTATATGTCTCTCATTGAATGTTTAGTATACCTTACATATATGTAGTGACTGGTTACCATCCTCTGACTCTGACCCCTGTGCCATCTGAAACCATTCTGTAAGAATGTTTTGACTTAGGAGTGCCCCTAAGATAACCCCTGTGTCATCAAACTGATGGTGACCATCAGGATGAGGGGTTGTAAACATTTCTTATCTCTGTTAAAAAAAACAGATGTTTAGATGATCACTGGTGGGTGACGACTTGTTAAGAGTATAAGAGTTGGCTTCATCCACAGATGGGTGGGCTTGTTACTTTGACATTTCATGTGGGTAACATGCTCCCGGTATCGTGAATAAAGCTGCAGTCTCACACCAGTTGTCTTGGAATAATTTTGGCCACAAAAAATGGCGACAAGGATGGGATTACCTATCTTTGAGGCACAGGGATGAGGACCAACGGCGCAGGACCCCAACCATGTTGACTGCAGGGAGATCTCTTTGTGATCTTGGGAGAAGGTCATCATCAGCAACAAATACTGCTCTGCGGCACCCAGCCTGGCCAGAGGGAATCCTCCTGTGTCTTGGATACGGTAACGACTGGATTTGGTGGTCACAGACAACTTGGTGGTGAGTGCCTGATTTTACACTTGAAGTTGGTAAAATAGGGAAAGGCCTGTCCTACCCATGAGAGGGGTGGTGGTTGTGTACACGGTTTTCCTACCTGTGATGGAGGTAGAGGGTTTTCCTACCTGTGATGGAGGTAGAGGGTTTTCCTGCCTAAGGCTGAGGTGGAAGAGTGCACTATTTCCTGCCAGTGATAGTGGTAGTGGCTTTACTGCCTATGCGTAGTAATTTTGGTTATGCGCAAAATAAGCCTGAGAACATTGGGTAGCCTATCTGATAAGGTAATTGGAAATACCTAAGGGGACACTGATATGGGGAGCAGTAAGAGTAAAGCTATTAACCTACCTAGAGGGGTAGAGAATCCAGGGTGTTTAAGGGACATGTAGAGAAAGTATGAATCTGAATGTATAGATGGGAAATTAGAAGGTATATGGAATAGGTGAACTGAAGGGCAACTTCATTTATCTGGACTGCTGAGCATAGAAAAGCAAAATGAATGTAGGGCTATAGAGAAGGGAAAAGAAAGTAGGAAAGATAGACCTGTGCAGAAGAGAGAGGCAAAGGCTATATACAGAGGACATCATGGACTTTGTGAAGAGCCATCTACTTGTACGGCAGCTCTAGGAACTGAACAATACGCTGAAAACTATGAAAGGCTTGAAGGAAGAACATGGATGTGGCTGTGGGGCTAACCAGAGGACAAAGTCACTTAGCACGTCACTGTCACAATGAAAATCAGAAACAGTATTGAGCGTGCATGCATGTGAAAAAAAATATACAGTGTATTATAAATGCTGTATAATGTCCGCAACACTCATTTGCTTGAAGAAGACCCAGCAGGGTCGAAACGTTGCCTTTGTACATTAAATGTATGGGAGTCTAAAGCAGTGTTCAATAACTTTTTTTGAATCTCGTATGCTTGTGACTTCCCTATCACATTTTGTTGCCATTGCTCATTATTTTAGCACTTGAAAAATCCATGGACAGTCATCACTATGGGCATTTATTTTTGTAAAAATGATCATGAGAAACAGAGCAGAACATTTAAATGTCAGATTTTGACAAATATTGTTTGATATTGTTTGAGTAACTTCAGAATTTTAAA
This sequence comes from Alosa pseudoharengus, assembly GCF_046254945.1. Taxonomy (NCBI): domain Eukaryota; kingdom Metazoa; phylum Chordata; class Actinopteri; order Clupeiformes; family Clupeidae; genus Alosa; species Alosa pseudoharengus. The sequence continues at coordinate 29,380,572 of NW_027468859.1, read as the reverse complement.
GACAATTTCATTTTTCAAATCTTAAAGATTGTACAAAATAAGAAAGCAACGATTTTTCAAAAAAGCAATCATTTTCAGAAAGTGCAGAAAAGAAATGATGCCTATCTTTCTGCTTATGTGGATTCAAATTCTGTTTACATGTTTAACAGTGTACATACTCTAATCACAATAAAACATTCAACAATAATGACAAAAATAAACAGGTTGTCTTGTCGGGAAAGTCATATTTCTGTGTTTCCAAGCATGTCACCATCCAATTTTTGTTCTCGAGTCACAGGCTCCAGACACGCCTCACATTGAGCGGGTGATCAATCTCCTGAAAGGCCTGCACTTGAAAAGAGCATAGCAACAGGAGATATAATAATCAATGCCATTCTCTGCTTGTTATTGTCACAATCACACACCCACATATCAACAAGCCAATTATTTTTCTCCACTTCAGGGGCAAAAATAATAAACAACTTCTAATCAAGATCTTCAACACCAAATCTTCCTCAAGCCCAATATTGCCGACCAAAGGTGTAATGCACTCTAAAATAACTGCTTTAATGAAAATGTCAATCCCTTAGGTTTAGGGATGTAGTGGAGGCTAAACGCAAATAAACTCAGTTTATCCACCTCTGAACTTTGGATAAGAGACGGGCATATTTTTTCTTACCGTTTTCACACCTTTAGTGATACCCGTGAAAAACATCTTCACTCCGCAATCACTACACTTCTTCCAGTAGCCTTTTACTTCTTGATCTACAGAATGCAGATGACACCCACACAGAACAAATGCTTTCCCCAAAAGGTACACTGGTCAAGTGCGGTTAAAAAAATACACAAAACCGGAGGGAGACATTTCACTTTCTCGGCAGTCCCATACGAAAATGTAATACCTCCCTTTCAAAAATTCAAGACATTCCAGACAATTTAAGACTTTAAGCCCTAAAAACCGAAAGTTGTATTTAAGACTTTTTAAGGATCCGCGGGGACCCTGAAATGACTGATAGACAGGAAGGGATAGATGAGGAGGATGGCTTCCCTTTCTATGGTGCTGATGAATGACAGTTTGACAGTGAAATCTTAAACATTTTTTTATGTACACGTTACTTTAGTGATAAGGATTCCAACTCCCACTTGGAGACGACGGGAGTGTAATACTGTGTTTCACCACATTAACTACATACAATTTATGGGGGCGCTGTTTCACTCGGGAGATGACAGCACAATGAACAAAACCGTAAAACGATTAAATGTTTTATTTACAACAGCGATTGTCGGAAAAGATAGGGGGAGCCTGCTTCCCTTGGCTTCCAGGAGAAAACGCCACTGAAGATGTGAGAGCAGTTCTTCTAAATACTGGCTTACTTGTGGGTACAACAATCTCTAGCAGTTTTGACACTAATCAACCATAATAGTATGTAATAATAGAAAAATGTTGACAGATACATCAACATAACTTCAGTAAGGTGATGTAATAATGCAACATACTAATGTAATTACTAATGTAATGTCTGTTGCTCAATAAATAATTCAAGACTGTGGACGGATGGTTTTCTAACCTAAGCTTGTGCTGCCCCTGTCATTGTCTTGTGAAGCACTCAAGCTCTCTCACCAACCTGAGCAGCACAGCCACTTTTTAGGGGCAGACTCCAGGTCAATTGCCTGACCCAATAATCCAGCATGGGCCCAGAGCCCTCCTGCCCTTCGACAGCACACCTCATAGCGCCCTCTGCTGGATCAGCTGGAGATGGGCAGGAACTCGTGCACGGAGCCGGGCCCTGGGACCAGCGGTGCCACCCGGCTCTTGGGAATGCAGCAGGAGGGGCACAACGGGCCCTCCTTCCCAGCAGACGAGGAACTCTTACAGCTTTTCTCACTGTGGCTGTGCGACTTCACCAGGCTTATCACCCCACGGACTCGGCCGCCGCCGCCGCCGCCGTCCGCTCGCCGGACTCTCTCCTCCTGCAGCTCCTGCAGCTGGATCTGGATGGCCGGCACAACGGGGCCCTGGTTGACCGGTGCGGGGAGGACCTCGACGCGGTTAGACACCATTCCTGGACACAGGGACCGGAGCATGACTTTGAGCTCCTGGCGGAAGGCTTTGTTGAAGGAGAAGTAAATGACAGGGTTGTAGACGTGGGAGGACTTGGCAAAGAGTGCCGGGAAGACGAAGCCGGCCGGGGCCATGTACGTGTCCTGCTTGTGGAAGATGTAGAGGAAGGAGACCACTGTGTATGGGGTCCAGGCCACAATGAAACCCATGCTGATGCAGAAGAACATCTAAGGAATAGATAGATAGATAGATAGATAGATAGATAGATAGAATGCCAAGACAAGTCACATTTTATACATTCATTTACCGACATTGACTGCTTAATCTATATGTATCTGTAGAGCAAATTGTACATGGAGTGCAACATTTTATACTTTGCCATCATCGTTTCATCAATCAGCCCATCTTAGCTTTTCCAAATGCTATATTCATTAACAGTCTTATTCACCCAACTGTAGAACTATAATGTTTCACCCAACAGTAGAACCATTTTGTTACTGTAGGAATACAGTATACACACTCCAGTGCAGCATCTCTCTTTACATCTCTCTCTTTCACTCTCTTTTTCACTCTCTCTCTCTCTCTCTCTCTTTCTCTCACCACGGCCAGGCGTTTCTCTGTGTTCTTGAGGTTGTTGTGGATACCATGCGCGGTCAGCGAGTAGAAGATGTGGTAGACCTTGCGCAGGATCATGACCTGAGAGGCCACGACGAGCAGCACGGGCACCAGCACGAAGCAGACGAACGAGCAGATGACGTAGACGGCGTCCTTGACTGACGTGTGGTAGCGACGCCAGGCGATGGTGCAGGACAGGCCGTAAGGCTCGGGCACGTACTCGCCCCAGCCGAACAGTGGCAGCACGGACCACACGGTGGCCAGCAGCCACGTGGAGACACACAGCAGCTGGACGTTAGCCCCTAGCAGACCATGAGAAACAGAAACAGACAGATACATAAGTGCGGTTATGTATAGTATATATAAGTATATATATTCTTTTGATCCTGTGAGGGAAATTTGGTCTCACAGATTTATGCCAATCTGTGAATTAGTGAAACACACTCAGCACACAGTGAACACACAGTGAGGTGAAGCACACACTAATCCCGACGCAGTGAGCTGCCTGCTACAATGGCACTCGAGGAGCAGTGAGGGGTTAGGTGCCTTGCTCAAGGGCACTTCAGCAGTTCTACTGGTCGAGGTTCAAACCAGTAACCCTCCAGTAAGTCCAAAGCCCTAACCATTAGGCCACTTCAGCATTAATTTGGTTGGAATCAATAGGTGCAATCAATAGTTTGGTTGTAATCTAATCCAGTGGTTCTTAAACGGGGGTTTGCCGAACATATTGGAGGAGTCGCAAAATGATTTGCAGTGTGAATTATTATTATTATTTTCCTAAAGGTTTTTAGACCAACCTGTTTGTTTTAAAAACTGGGATTTTCAGTAGCCCTAGATGTAGGCTTCCAATTCACAGTGTTCCGATAATGTTCCTCAGAAAGTGGATACTCTGTTAACGCAAACTCAGATATTTGCCTGCGCCTCTTGCAATGATGAACTTGAAGATGCTGTACATAAGCTTACTAGTGACAGAACACTATGCAGTCTTTTTTGCCACAGGAGTTCCAGTTATACATTGGATGAGTGCTACTTATCCTTTGGATGTAATAAATCAGGTTGTCAAAGGCTGCCATTGACATTAAAGCAACACCAAAGAACCTTTCCTCTGACGCACACACACTATTTGTTTACGGCTTTGCAAATAATGATGTCCATGGACAAGGTAGAATATGTTGCATGATTTTATGAAAGTACGATGTATTGCAACATCATGCAAGTCAAATTTGTAGTTTCTTATGTCTCATTCCATCGAACTACAAACCCGCTACCCGATCTGGCAAACTTACATAGTGCGGAAACACGGGTACAAAAAACTCTTTGGTGTTGCTTTAATGCCTTTGGTGTTGACATAACCTACCTATGAGAGAAAAAAATGTTTGCCTCTGCTTCCATTGCCCATCTCGTAACATTTGAAAACCAAATTTTGCCGGTTGGAAAGAAGGGGGTCACAAGACTTGGTCCATGTTTTTTGGGGGTCACCAGACAAGAAGTTTAAGAACCACTGATGTAATCTATCTATCAGTCAGACAGAAGGAAAGTGAGAGACAGGCAGGCAGAGACAGACAGGCATTTAGATGCACATTTATTGATTTATCTAATGTAAACAGAGGCTCACAAATGGACACAAAGTGCCAAAGTGCCACTGGGGTGTGGTAAAGGATATTCTATAAATGTCTATTTTCATTACAGTGTGATCCTTTGGGTATTTGCAATCTATATGAGTTTTCTTTTTTGACATTTTGGTTTGGACATTGTCCACATTTCATGATGGGTAAAAGCAAAGAGCTTTCCCAAGACCTTTGCAACGTTATTGTTGCAAAACATATCAAAGAAACTGATTTCAGATGCATTTAAAAAGTTAAGAATCATCCATTAAGCAGTATTGGAGCCATTATCTGCAAGTGGAAGGAACATCACTGCATCCTCAACCGGCCATGCACAGGATCTCCTCGCAAGATTTCTGACCAGGAAGTCAAAAGGATAGTCAGAAGAGTAGCCCAAGAGCTAAGGACCACTCGGAAAAAGACTTGGAGGCAGCAGGTACAATTGTTACAGAGAAAATCATAGGTGATGCACTCCACCGCCATGACCTCTATGCACGCTAAAAAACATGTCGAAGCTCATTGAAAGTTTGCTACACAACATTTGGACAAGCCTATGAAATACTGATTGAATGTATTCTGGTCAGGTGAGAGCAAAATGTAACTTTTTGGATGTCATACACACCATATTTGGAGGAGAAATGGCACTGTGCATCACCCTAAAAATACCATACCAACAGTGAGGTTTGGAGGTGGAGGCATCATGGTGTGGGGCTGTTTTTCATCTCATGGTATTGGCAGACTTCATACAGTTTGTTCTTGCCATCGACCAGGATGATGAGGATGAGACATGGCTAGACCTTCCAGCAGGACAATGATCCAAAGCATTCAGCAAAGCCCATATGAATGTTCAAGTGAGATGTTATTATGCTGATTGGATGCCTTGCAATCTTGAGTCTTCATCTCAAAGTGGTAGGGTAAGATGTGAAGGGGATGGTGATCAGAGGGATGATTTGAGTCACAGTCTTTGTTTGGCATCACATTCTCTCTCTGCTCAGGTTTCAAAGGCCGAGATTTGCACACGAAGGAGTAAACTCCTGCGTTTCCAGTTCATGACACATCTCACATAAACATCTCACAGCAACAGACAGACTGTCAGTGCCTGATTTAGCACATGTAATTAACCTCCAACGGTGTGTTGTTCTCATACTGATGATTAGGCAATGCTACAATGGGTTGATGGGTTGACAATGGGTAAATAACATCATTTGTATGAAGAAGACTGCTACAAGATGGCAGTTCAACACATGTCAAAGCATCATCTTTGCACCAGTGGGCTTGTTCTGTGAAGGTTTGTTTTATCAACATGGATTTAACGCAGGTCTTTAACAAGCACTGATTTCTATACTGATTAATAATGTAGTTTTCCAAATGGCCAGATATGAAAAAAACACTCCAAAGTCTCTGTGTCTTAGTCCTACCCCTTGGAGGCATATACAGTATATGACAGCATAACCATTGCAATCTCAGTATGGGTTAGTAGAATTGTTGGGCAGACCTAGATTAGAACACTTAGCTTGCTTGCTTGCTTCCTTGTCACAGTTTATATCTTTTTGTATCCTAATAAATCTAGACGATCGGTGAGATCGAGCAAAGACAGTCAAGTCTGGTTTGATTTTTGTCTTGCTCCTGATTGCATTTATTTAATTTTCCTACTTTTATGCATCATCCTTGCATCACTGCAGAAGCCTGCTACAGCGTAACCTGGGGGCAGCTGTGGCCTGCTGGTTAGGGCTTCGGGCTTGTAACCGAAGGGTTGTCAGTTCGATCCCCGACCAGTAGGAAAAATGTGGGTGAGGGAAGTGGTTGAGCACCTAACCCCTCACTGCTCCCCGAGCGCCGCTGTAGCAGGCAGCTCATTGCTCCGGGTTAGTTTGTGTTTCACCTCACTGTGTGTTCACTGTGTGCTGTGTGTGTTTCACTAATTCACGGATTGGGATAAATGCAGAGACCAAATGTCCCTCACGGGATCAAAGAGTATATATACTTATACTTATACCTGCCCATACCCAGAAGGTGAGTACTACCTATTTTTCTGCCTAAAAACAAAAACAAAAACTCAGTACCCTGGGTTATGACATGAGTTCCTCCTTTTGTCAATAAGATGTTGTGGGATATGGAAAATCTCCTGCGTCTCAATCTCTGCCCACAAAATAGACCCACGAAAAAATCAGGCCATTTTCGTGGGTCTAAGTAGGCTATTCCTAAGTGGGTACGGAGATCTCAACACCTGTCCACCTCACAACACAAGCTCCCGTGAGCTGTCCACGAGCACTCAACATACACCTATGGCCTCCACTATGACTTACAATTATACTCTATTACATATACACTAACACACGATAGTAGCCTAGTGACAGAATCAACGTGACGTCTGAATGTCTCAGTTCCAATCAATACAGCTGTGTTCAGACTGCAGGCAAAAGTGGCACAAATCTTATTTTTGGGGGGTCAAGTGACTTTGTGGTAGCAAATTCAGATATAGACTACTATATCTACTACTAATCTGAATTGTCCAATTGCCATTGCTCAATCAAATCTATTTGTATTAATATCTTGTTTATTAATTATGTGTATTAATATGGTCTGAATATTTATTTTACTATTCCTTAATGTGTTAACTATTCCTTAATGTGTTAACAATCTAGACCATTGTTGATGATTTTTGTACAGCCACAGCATATTCTGTGTTATAGCTATGAACACATACAATAGCTTGATTAAAAGGTGAGACTTTAAGCTCTCGGTGGGTGCAAACCGTGTATTTCTACACACCTCTGTTCCTGAGAAATCCCAAGCTAAACAGTGGCTAGTTTTCATCAAAATCGCTGTTTTTTTTCTAGAAATGGAGATATAACGTCTTTCATGAAATATGAAGTGTTGCCTGTTACTTACTTGTCTGAACTTTCCGGAAAGTGATCAGCGAGACCTGGCGAGACTGCCACCTAGTGATAGACCCACGAAAATGGCCTGATTTTGACCTGACGTGCATGCGTCACTGATTCGACCCAAAGCGGCAACCGAGTTATGATAAAATGTCCAGATAAAATGTCCAGATTGTGCGTTTTCATGAATTTCACGATCGTCCTATATTTCATTTCCATTCATCACAGAGTTCCCAAAATCACATATAAGGTGTGTTAGAGTGTCTAGTGTCGTAATTTTTAAAAAAAGCTAAAAACGTAATATTACGTTTTTGGCACTCAACGCATGGGAAGGAAAAACGTAATATTACGTTTTTGGCACTTAATGAGTTAAACTTCAAATTTATGGAAACACATTGTGTTACACAACATTTGTGTTGGTAAAAATATGGTTTCCATTTAAATATGTCTCCATTACTGGATAAAATAAAGATTGTTCTGAAGAATGTGTCAATGTTGTGTTTTATATTAATTATTCATTCATATAGATGGAAAATTGCTCCATATGCTTTTCTTCTTTCTTTCTTCTATTTTTGGTCCTTGACGGGGAAGAAATTGGGCACCCTATCGACATTTGTCACAATTATGTGCTGACATCATAGCTGATGCCATTGTTATTGTTATTTTGCACATGCCGGTGTTCCAGTTTAGATGGTGAGCAGTTTAACTTGTGATATTTGCATAAAATCCGTGAATATTCAACAAGACCCTGCCTACTTGTTAACAACGCTTTGCTCTGCCTCCGCCCTTCCAGTGCTGGAGATTCACATTTTCACAAGCCTACAGTGCATCAGAATATGAAGCAAGATCTTGCCGAAAACATGCGGGAATCGCTATGTATAATGCATGTCTGCTAAGCATCCACACAAAATGTTGTGCAAACAGGAAATGTGTCAAAGTAAATCAGCGAAGGTTTTGTTGGGTTTCGAACATGAGTCTCACTGAGGCAAAATGTTCTAAGCAGTAAGCACTATCACCACTACACCACAGAGAGCAACACTTGTCATTAGTCTAGTAGACTAGTCTACTAGCTTACTAGCTATCCTGATGTCCATGTTAACTGGTGATAGCCTATAACATGAGCAAACACAGAGAATGCATGCCTTGAATAATGCAGATTAATTTTGCCTCAGTAATTTTGCATCACAAACAGTAACAAATGACCCTATCAGACGTTGCTCGTTTTTTGTGCAGAAAGCAAAAATTATGAAGATCACTTAGGCCTCGAACTGCTCACTAAAATAGCAAGCTAGCAGCAATAGTCCACCCTGCTAACCAATTGCACCACTGGTTATTTTGTATCTATGCAATAGCATGGTGTTCCTATTAAATGAATGTAGGTCTATGTTGTCTTGTGACAGCTTATTTGTCAATCGATCAAGATATTCATTATAGCAAACATCTAGGCTAAGTGAATGTTTTGCAACAGGCTGCTGAACGAGCAGTAAGTAGGCTAAACTATTTTCTAATTTAGGCTACGTGGGAATCTGAAACAGCAACATCTGTCATCAAACTCTCTCATCAAAGTTTTGTAATATATGCTACCATGATAACCATTTTGTGTAGTCAAATTAGGACCAACAAATTAAATAATATTTAACTCGGAGAAAATAAGTTTCATGTGTTCACTTCAAATCATTAGACAGCTCACTGCATAACTTCACCGAGACATGACACTAAGTTATGATAATTTTTGCACATGACTGACGTATTTCATATTATTAACCCCCAAAACGGAATAAAGTGTTAGTGGGACATGCCAGTTTGTTGTACATCAGTTAGGTTTTGGCATGTGAGGCAAAGATGAACCTATTTTGTTGTTTTGAGGCTTGCATATGCCCATGTTAAATTGTGATGGCACCAGTTAACATGGGCGTATATTTCTCACTTATGTTAAGTAAGGGATAACGGCCGCCGAGGTGTCCTGTTATACGGAATTAATGGACGAGGGCGAGGGGCAAAAACTCCCCGACGCGCAGCGGAGGGGAGTTGCCTCCGCCCAAGTCCATTAATTCCGTATAACTGGACACACCTCGAAGGCCATTATCCCGCTTATCACCCGGTTGCCACTGTAAACCCGCGGTTCTGTTTAAAAAGAAGCTCACTAGTTCAGCTTGTTGTACAACTTTAGCATTGACAGTTAGCTTGTTTACAGTGGATTCCATTGTTGGGAAGCCTGCAACCAAAAGATTCTAGAGCGCTGCAACCGTCGTCCTACTATGGTTGTTATAGTTACCATTCATAAGCATTGATATGGAACGGTGTCCTGTTATTCAGAATTAAAGGCCACCCGCCAGCCAATCAGAAAAGAGTATTTCTTCTCTCCGGGTGATAACCTGTGTTAACTTTGACTAACAGTTCAACATAGAAATCTGGCATCGGTTTCAGCGGCTCGTTGTGTAGTGGTATAGACGATGTAGAAGCTAATCTAATCAACTTTCTTGTCCATGCGTGGTTCGAATCCCAGCTAGATCGCTAGTTTTATTTTTTTCCATTCATTCAGTATGTGTCATATTTGTGGATAATGCTTAAACGGACATGTATTAGATATACACTGGTGATGTTTTCAGCGATATCCGTTATATTGTCTCACTTGCAAACACTTCGTGAAAATGTAGCCTAATATAAACCTGCACTATCGGAGGCAGAGCAGATTAAGAAGTAGGCAGGGTCTTGTTGAATATTCACTGATTTTATGCAAATGTCACCAGTTAAACTGCTCACCATCTAAACTGGAACATCGGTCAGTTTGGAACCGCTGCCGCACAAGTTCACACTGGAATCTGACATAGGCCACATTTTAAAAGGTAGCCTAATGTGAACAGCCAAACAAAAAATCGGATCTGAGCCAAAAATCCGATTTGAGCATTAAGACTTGCTGTGTGAACCTTCCTTTTCATTCAGATCCTTCTAATATGAGCAGATCTAACAGAGTGTGTGTAACTCACACAAAAGGTTCTATTTGAGGTCTTACCATAGAAGAAGCCATGGCAGGTCTTGATGTAGCGTATGACGCTGATGGCAGCGATGGTGAACATGCCGCACAGGCCGAAGATGTAGCAGCCCAGGCCGTAATAGATGCAGGTGGCATAGCCGCCCTGCCAGGCGTGGCTGAAGGACGAGAAGATGGACAGCGGGTAGAAACACACGCAGCCCAGGAAGTCCACTAGCGCCAGGTTGACGCACAGCAGCTCAGAACCCATCATCTTGCGCCGGCGCCGGTACGAGGTGGCCAGGACCATGCCGTTGCCAAAAACCGACAGCAGAACTGGGAGAGGGGGAGGAAGTGGGGAGAAGGGTGGGAATGAGAGGAGGAGAATGGATGAAAGAGGAGGCATTTGACTTCATTCATGAAGTCAATGAAGTGAAGTTTTTTTCAACCCAGTCAAATACAAATTACGAATATACGATATATTTTTTTATTTTAAATATGGAATACATGTAATAAATACTGCTCATCTGTAGGCATCACTTGTTCTGAGATAGGCTACCATGTTTGTTTCAGTTATAGTGGTGGAACATTTAATGGTTGCCACAGCGACCATTAGGGGTTTTTGATAATGGTTTTATATCTGAAAATGTTCAGGGTCTCCAAACTGTACAAGTTCACCAAGTTTCATGCCTTTATGAAAGAATTTTACCTAATTTTCAAATATCCCCTGTACTATGAAAGTTCAATAAAACTGCCAAATGTGCAGCTTTTCGCCATTGACCTATGCACAAATAATTCCAATTTTGACAATGTTCCACCACTTGGATTTTCATGGACTTTTGGTATGTGATATGGGAAGTTTTTATGAACTGAATACAACAAAAATATTTTCTGTTGCAATTCGTTTTGGGTTGGGTGTTCTCACAGATTGCCTGGACTATAATCTTCAAAGACAATATTGATCCACTCCAACCATTTGAGATGGAGCCATTGGAGCGTAGGCTACCTTTGTTCCCCGGGTCACCGCTTTGCCAATTACATTTTTTTCTGAATGTGTGAACTAATTATCTAAAACAGTTTTCACATGAGAAAGTGTGCCAGTTGGCAAAATAATGTAAATAATAGCCATACATGTGTATAGATTGTGTTGATCATTTGGAAATTGAGTGTAGGCTAAAGCAGTGAGTTGTGTTTACAGTCCCGCAAAAAGAGTGCTGTGCAGTGAATTGTGCCTACAGTTGTGCAAAGTGTGTGTTACAAAATTGCAAACTGAGTGCAATTTTAGTTTTGCGAACTCAGTGAGTGGTTTTGCTATAAGTAGCCTATTACAGTTTTTTCTGATTGCTTAAGCACATTTTTTGTAACTATGGCTTTTTTTGCAAAACTCTACACACAAATGGCAAAACCTCTCACCCAATCAGCAAAACATTGTAGTTCTCTTGCAAAAGCTAACACACCTTGCTTAACTCTTCACACCTTCGTAAAAATGGTGTTTTCGTATCTAACAGTAAACACAAGCCATCACAATAGTAAGCACACAATGTGCCAACAACACACTGATGGTATGAATAAAAAACACATCTGGCTTTTGCTTTCTCTGTGCACAAGGTAGACTATGTCAGTTTGCGGTCATACTTTTGTCATAGTTCTGTAAACATACAGGGATCCAAACTTCAAGTAGTGTTTATTTACACACATCAAAACAAACACAAGTGTGTTTTTCCAAGTCAAAACACAAAATAGCATTTCACTGAGACAAAACAAATCAGTCTACATCGGGTCGTCTCTCTCAAAATTCTGTCTACATCACATGCAATGTCCTAGTCCAAGGCACCGGGAAAAATATATTCTGGAATGATGTATCCAGGCCTGACATGACAATATCCCCACATGTAGACTGTTTTTTTGTCTGTAAAAGGGCTATTTCTTTCTCTTCTCACTCTTCCTGCTCACTCCATTGTACCCATTGTACATTACCTGTGGCTTATTTATAGTGCTTAGGCTGATTGCAAAGTGAACTAATTATCTAAAACAGTTTTCACATGAGAAAGTGTGCCAGAGAGTTGGCAAAATAGTGTAAATAATTGCCATTGTGCCTACAGTTGTGCAAAGTGTGTGTTACAAAATTGCAAACTGAGTGCAAAGCAGTGTTTGTGCTTTTAGTTTTGCGAACTCAGTGAGTGGTTTTGCCATTTGTATGTAGAGTTTTGCAAAAAAAGCCATAGTTACAAAAAATGTGTTTAAGCATTCAGAAAAAACTGTAATAGTTTTAGAAATTGTGCTATAAGAATCACAGTTGTGTTTAAGCATTCAGAAAAACTGTAATCTTTGAAGTGATAAATAATTTGAAATAACACAAACTTCACAGCAATAAGGAGATGTCCATTCGTATCCATCGCCACACGAACTTTAAATAGGCTACGACACCAAGAAGTCTCTCATCACGGAGCAACTCAGACGAATGCATGTTCACCATATTAAAGATTTCAGGAGAAATCTAACTCACCAACTGTTAGGATGGCAAAACCCACTCCAATATCAGCCGCGGGTGCAAGTTTGGAGGTAAAAACAGAGATGTCCCGGGTCCAATCTAATGTTCTATTGTCAGGTGAGCTCTGAGCCATTTTACACGATCCTCCCGGACAATGATGGGAATAAACCACGTCCATTCAGATTCCTCCATCCCAGTCCTTTATAAAGAAGATGCAATGATGACAGCTTTTCAGCTTGTGCGAGGGGAAATGCATTCAAGTGTGCAGGTGCTCCGTCACGTGTTGCACAGCTGGGCGGACACCTAACCTTAAGCATTTGAATAGCTTCAGTTACATCACAGAGAGTAATTTGACCAGATCCTGCGTATTAATCAAATTTGTGGCAGCACAACGTAAAGGGCAGAGAGACACTTCTAAGCTATAAGAGCCCATTAATGAAGTGTTGCTTCGGATACAAATGTATACAATTGATATGGAATGCTGGGGGGAGGTGAGGGTGCACTGTAATTGACTGCGGGACACCCGAGGATTAAACATTACTTAGCCTACATATTAGCATTGGCATTTGGAGCAATTAGGCAAGACTACAAAATAATAAAATGGAAATGGAACATGGAAATAATTGAATGCTTAGAAGACTTGTGTAGATTTTCATTAACAGACCTAGGCTATATGCAGAATTGTAGCCTATTTCAAAGCAAAACCCGAGGAAACTGTTTTAAAATAGGCGACCTTGTTATTTTACATTTTACATGCACAGCTGAAGTGGAAAACACGTTTGCCCATTTCCAGGAAAATGGTAAACACGCTAACTAAAGAAATAATTACAAGTCGATTCACATCACTACATGTACACAGTCGACAGAAACAGCTTTTACTTCCCCATGAGCTGGGCGTTAGAGCCACCACGTGGCGAAAATGTGGTTGTGCGCCATAATGTGGGAATAATGAGAAGCAGGGAAATTGAGTAGAAACATAAGGTAGACTTTATTTTTCAACGGTGTTCAAAACCACTTGTGGTCTTTCATTACAAAACAGTTTCCCCCACACGATTGTATGTCACAGAGATTGGAATGGTACACTGACAGAAAGGCATCAGAAAGACTAGACAGACTCACAGAGAACAGACGTTCATCCTGAACCACACCAAACCCCCTTTCCACCATCGCCTATTCAAGATTGCAGTGGCCAGTGACTGCCCTAAATGGAGCACACACAAGAAAATCGGCTCAAATGTGGTACTTGGTCATTTTTTTTGCACGGGTGATGACATGATCCTTCTGCATCTTTATCAAACATTTATGACACACCACCTGTGCAGTTTTCCATGTTTTTACTCCGGTACAAATCATTATCCAAGGCCTTAACATTTTGAGTTTGCTACCACAAAGTCCTTTTGAGCAGAGTAGTACTTCAAACATCCATTAAAAAAATATATTAAAATGACACTCTTGCATGGGAAAAATATATGGCTCATCTCTGGTCTATTACCATCCTTTATTAATCTTAATTTATGGGAAAAAATATGCCAGCTGGCTTAACATTAGATTTGTGTGCACATTCAGCAGCTATAGCTGATCTAATACTTAAATAGTCCATGGCTGCACATATAATCTCAGAGTAGTTTCCCAGCAAAGTTGCAGTGTGCACCCCACTCACGCATCCCCCAACCAGAACCTCATAGCATTGTGAAGTCATAATGTCTTCTCACCAACATTCTAAACTAATATTAAACACAGACACACAGATGCACACATACACGCACACACATTCAGATGCATACACACAAATTCCTCCAGCCAGAAACATTTGCACCCCCAGCATTGGCAGCAGTGAAGAAAAGCACATATAAAACACACAATTATTTTTAAAATAGCCATTTATGGAGTCTGTCTAAGTGCAGCACAATCAGAAACTTTTTTTCAAGTCTTTTGTCTTCCCCACCTTTCCTCCCACATTAATACATTTAAACATCACAAAAAAGTTCATTTCTCAGATAAGAAACTAGATGTGAAAGGATAAATCTTTTGATCAGACCAAAAAATAAAAGTTAAAAGTTTCATAATATACTGTGGCCACACGTTAACATCCAAAAATAGTCTTAAATGTTCTTGAAATATAATTTCTCTGCCACACAGCTGGCAACTGAAGTAGTTCTATACATTTTTATTATACTGCTGAGGTCTCCAATGCAACCTTCTGCTGTTTGTTTTCTAAATATATATATATATATATATATATATATATATATATATATATATATATTTATTATTTCTTTTCTGTTCCCAAAAATCCCCACTTCCTTTATAGTCACACACCAATCTCAGACTGGCAAGAAAAGTAGTCAAAAAACAAGGATTTGGTGTCATTTGGTTTCCAAAGTAGCGCCCTGCTCTGTGGTGACGCCATCATTCGTGGTGTCGGCGGCGGAGTCGGAGTCGGCGTTCTTGTCATGGTGGTTGGAGTTGGCGTTGTTGTTGTTGTTGTTGTTGTTGCTGCTGCTGTTGTTGAGGGCGTTGGAAACTCCGTGGCTGTTGTTCTGCGTGTCGCGTAGCCGGAGCTCATCCAGCTTCTTCCACAACTCCTCACGCTCCTGCTCCTTCTTCTTCTCTCTGTCAGGGGGGAAGGGAGCAGGTCTTGCATTAGTGCCTTAGTTTGTTTGTGTTTGTGTGTGTGTGTGTGTGCGTGCGTGCGTGCGTGCGTGGTACTGGGACTTCCATATGGCAGGATTGTGGAGTGTTGGTTCAATCAATAAATCCATTTTACCGTTACACTTTGACAGCTGAGGTAACCCTTTTAGGAAATGTGATTACTACTAGTACAAGGAGAACGAAAGGGCGGAAAAGTATTAGTGAGAAAGAAGACGAGAGAAAGAGAGAGAGAGAGAGAGAGAGAGAGAGAGAGAGAGATATACATGTGACCCGATCTGACAAAATGAGTTCCAAGTCGCAAATTCTAATTTTGAGATACAGGCCGATTACTTCAAAAAACACAGAAAATATCTATTTTTCTTTTTTGGTGTTATATGAAAGAAGAGACATACAAAATTAATTTATATTAAGTTTCATAGTCGAGACAGGAATGTAAAGTTAAAAAAAATTTAATTCAAGTGGGCATATCCTACCTGTGCCTGCCTGTAACCTATAACTTCAAATGTGATTTTCTCATTTTTAATTGGAAAAAGATGGTGGGATACCAGAATTCAAAATGCTGTCTTGACAACGATTCGCGATGACTTTGACCAGGATACCGTTTTAAAGCTAACTGTGTCCTCCATTGATACCAAAATCTCAATTTTGGGTCACTGTCACTCATTTTGCCAGATCAGGTCACACACACACACACACACACACACACACACACACACACACACACACACACACACACACACACACACACACACACACACACACACACACACACACACACACACACACACACACACACACACACAGATAGAGAGAGAGGGAGAAATTAAATGAGAGGGAGAGAAAGGGGGGAGTACAAGACAAGAGCATGCATGGGGGTGTGACTGACAGGACAAGAGCATGCATGAGAGTGTGACTGACAGGCTGTAATGACACTCACCGCTGGCGGTCAGCTTTGTAGGAAGCTGTGAGCTCGTCAAACAGAGTGTTGTTCATCTCCATCAGGGTCTTCAGCACATTGTATACCAGTGCTACGATTGTCCTACACATGCACAGACAGACAGACAGATAGATGATTAAAGGTTAGTCAATAGTACTTCATGTCAATGCATCGAACTTAATACTCTAGACTAGAGGATGGATGTGTCTGGTAGTCAAAATTACAAAACCCATTGAGGTCTAAGAATATTGATTGATTAAGTGTCTGTGTGTGTGTGTGTGTGTGTGTGTGTGTCGAAGCGGCGGACTGGAATAGATCTGAAGTGGGCAAGACCGGACAGCGCTACAGTCGAACTCGTGCATAAGGTCATTACGGACAATGCTCATTTACCCGTGCGCAACCTTTTGGCTGAAGAACACGCAGTGGCAGCTACCAACAAAAGGTGTGAGGGCAGCCATCCTCAAAATGAAGTGCTCACAGAACACACAGCACTGGACAAGCCTCAGGTTACAGGGAGAACTGGTGTTTCTATCATTTGCAGGCCATTTCCTGTGACTGTCCCACTCCATATTCTGAATTGTTGAAATAGGATGTTCTATTGCTTTGTATATGGTCACTTGTTTATCACTCCAAGCTGTTAAAATATCACAGACCTGGGGTTTCAAAGCAAACTTATAGTGCTTATGTTTGGGAGTCTCAGGCATGTGCCCAAACAAACTATAACTGTGTGGACTGACTAAGCAAGCCAAATGCAAAAAGACTGACAAAGCACTGCTCCATTTCAGCAATAACAGCTAGTGTATCCATTTGGAGACGGCAATGCCATGTCTACCCATAACCACTAGTGTAGAAAGCTGAAAGGCACAAAGCATTCTGTTTGATCAGACCTGTCTAAATCTGTAACATACTTCCATCAGTGTTTCGATATGTACTCCCCCATGTTAAGCTCCAAATAGAAGCATTAAAATGTGACTGTGTGTGTGAACATACGGATTCCAGTGCTCTTTGGAGATACGGTACAGACTTCCAAACATAATGGGCAGGACCGTGCCGATGTTCTCCTCGATCAGGCTCAGGATGTACTCATTATTCCAGAAGTAGAGCGCCCTTTCCGCCACCTACATAACACAGCGAAACAATTCATCTCAATTCAGTGCCACACAATACAATATGAAAACAACACACTGAACACCCTACCTGTCCCATTTGTCCCATTTATAATATAGTCTCTATTTGTAAAATGTAATGGTTAGTGCATATTGCACCAAGCACTTTACTGGACATAGCACTTTATGGGGTATTTATGGGGAGCTAAATTAGGTACAAAGTAATAGGTGATTCATGGAGATGTAAATTGATATAAGGCAAACGGGTGAACAACTTCAAACTATATGCCTGTCTATTTTGGTCTAACAACATTTCGTTGTTATCCTGTAAAAATGACAAATAAAAACTGAACTGAACTGATATATGTAACACATATCAGTCAAATAGCACACCAAATAGCTCATGATAAATGGCTGACACATTTCATTGAGTACATAATATTACAGTGGCAAAGAAATCATATGTTCAGAGGGAGGTGGTCAGCAGATCTAAGGCAGTAAGAGTGGGCAAACCTGGAAGTGGGGGTTGGCCACGCATCTGGAGATCTGCTTGAAGAGAGGCTCCTGCACCTTTTTGAACTGGGTTGGCTCGATCACGTCCAGAATCTCCTCGATCTCGCCCAGGTACATCACCTGTAGTTGGAAGAGTGACCACAGGGGGACAGCAAATGAGCCCGATGAGGGGAAATCTTAGCTCAATAGCGCCCTCTAGTGAACCGGAAGGGGAATTGCACACTTAGGGGAAAATCCAGAGGAAGAGGGACAGAGAGACGAATAACCTGGCAGCACCGGAACTGCTGTTGAATGGTGTGTGTGTGTGTGTGTGTGTGTGTGTGTGTGTGTGTGTGTGTGTGTGTGTGTGTGTGTGTGTGTGTGTGCCTTTAGTCACAGGGTGTGGGTTTTGCTGTTCATATAGGAATACAGTATTTCCAAAGGGTGTGAAAATGTGCGGAAAATGTAAAAAATTCCTGTAAGAGACAGTTAAAAGGTGATTTAAAAATATCTGAAGTGAAGCAGTGCAAGGACGACTCTTACCTCTTTCTGACTACAGGTTTTGGGCCAGAACTTCAGGAGTCCTCGGATAACCTATAAAAAAGGTTTACATGCAACATCTGTGAGTTCAGACTTCAGGAATTTCCATCACAGCAATCCTTTTTCAAAATGGTATCCACCAGACAAAAGGTCCTAGTTGTTTAGATCAAATCTAAACCCTATGTTAAAAAAGGACAGAAATGTTCATGTGCTATAACGCTGTACATAGTCTGTTGCACATGATGGAGGCTATGTGGTACAGTACCGGTTCAGTGAGGGTGGGGTCCTTCTCCAGGAACTGCACCACACAGTAGGCCAGCTGAGGAACACACACATGCAAACACATCACGCATGGGAAGCCAGCAATATTTTAGCATTATTCCTTGGTGTATCAGTGAAAACTAGTGTGTGTGTGTGTGTGTGTGTGTGTGTGTCTCACCTGTGCATGAAACAGCGCCAGTGCCTTGGCTGTGTGCAGAGGGATGAGCACCTTCATGAGGAACTGTTTGTGTTCAGCCTTCAGTGGCAGGGCGAAGCCGTTGATGATGCTGCAGAGACAAACACAGCACACTTCCCTTACTGCACCCATCACCCCCACAGTGTCTTCTCACCATCACCACAGATATACTGCCACCTCACTACACGACTGTCACAAGAACAGCAAAATCTGTGTGTGTGTGTGTGTGTGTGTGTGTGTGTGTGTGTGTGAGTGCGTGAGAGAGAGAAAGTGTGTGTGTGTGTGTGTGTGTGTGTGTGTTCTCACCTTCCCAAAATCTCCAGGAGCTCTGCCACCCCATTGAAGTGCTCCGTCTCGTAGATGAACCTGCAGCCACAGACAGACATGATGAGCGGAGACACCACACCAGTGTTCCACACCTACAGGACCTCCTCACAACCCTGTTGTGTTCCACACCTACAGGACCTCCTCACAACCCCGTTGTGTTCCACACCTACAGGACCTCCTCACAACCCTGTTGTGTTCCACACCTACAGGACCTCCTCACAACCCCGTTGTGTTCCACACCTACAGGACCTCCTCACAACCCCGTTGTGTTCCACACCTACAGGACCTCCTCACAACCCCGTTGTGTTCCACACCTACAGGACCTCCTCACAACCCCGTTGTGTTCCACACCTACAGGACCTCCTCACAACCCCGTTGTGTTCCACACCTACAGGACCTCCTCACAACCCCGTTGTGTTCCACACCTACAGGACCTCCTCACAACCCCGTTGTGTTCCACACCTACAGGACCTCCTTACAACCCTGTTGTGTTCCACACCTACAGGACCTCCTCACAACCCCGTTGTGTTCCACACCTACAGAACCTCCTCACAACCCCGTTGTGTTCCACACCTACAGAACCTCCTCACAAGCCCGTTGTGTTCCACGGTCCTCAAGTGCATCTGTGCTCCTTGTGGACAACGTCCTCCATTATGGATCCCTATTCAACCCTGGCCTGACTTGTGTTATGCACCACACTGATCTATAAAGAAGTGTTCTTTATAGATCAGTGTATACACCACACTCAGTGCTACATATTAGGTCTTCGCTTTGTAAGGGTTCGGATTTTGCTGTTAATACGTCACAGAGAAGGTCCAGCGAGAAGGTCCAGCGAGAAGGTCCTGGAATGCCCATGGCCTCAGTGGGAGTGGCGGCAGAATTCAAGTTTTGTTCACTGAAAGGAACTGCGAATGCAGAGAAATTGGCCAATCCGGTTGTTAAGTCCTGATGCAATAATGTGCTGATAATTGTTTATCCGGGTCTAACTGGTCCCAGAGCCGCTTGTTATTTTTCACAGATAGTAAAATAAACAGCTATTTTTTCGCTATTCATAGTATAAGAAAATTATCATTCTGCTACTCATTTGCTGCCAACCAAACAAACTCAACAAAATCCTATTTTTGCCGAGGCCTGGACGTTACTCTTGATTATATTATCCGGCTGCACGGCTAATTAACTAATGAGCTGTTAAGCGATTTGTTTTTTTTCCTTTCAATAAAACCCCTTGGTCTCAGCACGGATCTCGGATTACCTCTCAGACATAGCTACATGGATAAAGGCACATCACCTCCAGCTGAACCTCTCAAAAACTGAAACCTACCATAAACATGACATCAACATCAAATTTGACTCCCTGTCTGTTTCACCTACCAGGGCTGCAAGAAATCTAGGAGTTGTTCTCGACAACCAACTGAACTTCTCAGATCATGTCGCCCGGTCGTGCCGTTTCACACTCTACAACATACGGAAAATCAGGACTTACTTGACTCAAAATGCTACCCAACTCCTCGTTCAGGCAATAGTCACCTCACGACTTGACTACTGCAACACCCTCCTGACAGGTCTCCCAGCCTGCGCAGTGAAACCCCTTCAGATGATCCAGAACGCGGCGGCGCGCCTGGTCTACAACCAACCCAAAAGGGCACATGTTACCCCGCTGCTCATCCAGCTACACTCGCTACCTATGGCGGCCCGCATCAAATTCAAGGCTCTAACGCTTGTCTACAAAGTAGTCGGTTCTGCGGTTCTGCTCCCACCTACTTGAATGCCCTTATACAGACATACGCTACCTCCAGACCGTTGCGCTCCTCAGATGAACGACGTCTAGCTCTACCACCGGTACGCTCAAGCCAATCCAAACTTTTCTCATCGGTTGTTCCTCATTGGTGGAACGCACTGCCAGTTCCTACAAGGGCAGGGACATCCCTCTCCATTTTCAGAAAACTCCTGAACATCCAGCTCTTCAGAGAACATCTCCTCTCATAGCACTACTTACAACTAATCTTGCTGATCCTAGCACTTACCACCTGTCTTGAACTGACACTCAACTGTTTAAAAACAGCACTCACTGATGCACTTATTCTTACTGTACTCTACCTTTTTTAAATTGTCCCAAAATGGTTGAGAGAATTGCTTTAAAACTTAAACTGTTACCATGTTGTTAGTTGCTTTGGTTAATAATGCGTCAGCCAAATGTAATGTAATGTAATGTAAAAGGGAGGTGATGATGGTTTCCAGGTTGTGAAAACCGACTGGCTGTGCTAGTAAACATTTTCTGGATGAAAGAGCTGTTGGGCCAGCGACGTTGGACTGTGACATCGTCCTGAACTCTAGTGCAAGCAGTGTTGTTCAAGTGAATGGACTCTTCCACTGGCATTAAGCCAAGCTGTGTGACCACAGACAAAGCAGGCAAATCCCTAACAAAAAACATTTACATTTCACTGACTTTTTATGGGTTAATGTCTCTTTTGTATATTGGTTCACACGTCATTCTCCAGTTCAATTGCCTGTCCACCTCTGGCATTCATTGACCTGCTTCCTTTTGAACCCCAGAAATACAGGATTTCTTCAGACCGTCCGTACTGACTGTGCGGCTATCAAACGGGCGCCTCGTTCATCATTAAGCCAAGTTATTCATTTACATGTGCATGTGCACGTTAAAAAGGGGCTTTTAAAACACAGTGTTTCAAAGCTCCTACAAGAGACTGAAATATCAAATATTGCCCCAGCAAGGTCATTCCAAGGTCACAGCAAAGTTCAATTCCCCTGTTGCACAGTCATAACATATCACCCTCAGCACTGCCAGTCTCCATGGAGGCCAGTACCTGGCAGCTCTCAGCACTCAGGAGACATAGGTGGCCTTATCAGCACACGATAAGTAAAGGGCTATGAGTGCTTGGCATGGACGCCCGTGCCAACCGCCATGCCAGGCAGCGTGCCAGCTGCAACGCAGGCTGCCACCACGGATGCTGGCACTGCTGTTCACCCCCATGGGCACCGGGCGAAGCCTTCCCTTTTCCAGGGTGTCCTATTTTAGGGGGTGCAGCAGAGGGTGCCACTCTCACCCGAGCCCAGCTGGCAGCGAGTGGGCAGAGCGAGAACTGGCCCGGCGCTATTTTTGTGCCCGGAGGCAGATGGGCCCTGAGCGGGCACTTCCGCTGGGTTCTGTGCCACGCTGACAGAAAGAGAGAGGGAGAAAAGGCGAGAAATAAAAAAAAAAAAGAAAGAATGAGATACACAGAAAGAGGGAGGAGAGGGAGGGAGGGAGAAAAAGGGAGGGAGAGAGGGGTGGAGAGAGAGAGAATGGATGCCTGACTAAAAGGGGGCTCAAACATAGCACTCACACACACACACACACACACACAGCACAGCACAGCACACATAGTACACACACATTTGCTTATACACACAGTTACATACAGTTACTCATTGACTAATGCAGGTCCCTAGTACAGAGAGGCAGAGGTGAATTGTGTTGGCGACAACAGGAATGTGAAATATGTGGCGCTTTCTCACATGACTTGGGCATTTGGCAGACTCCGCTGATTAGAACGCAGTTGCAAAAATAACAGCCCTAATTTGGACTGGCAACACACAGCCAGGCTGGGCACCCACAGCTAGCTAGGAACTCCAAAGACCTGGCTGTGTTCGCAGAGTTCACCTGCATTCTGCACACGCATGATCACTTAGGGGCCGTGCACACGACGCCGGTTTTTGTGAAACCGGTGAGGTTTTGTTAACGGTTACGCCTTGCATGTACACGACGCCGGCAGTTTAGGAGACTGAAACCGATAGCTTTTGAAACCGGCTTCCGAAGTGGGAAGAGAAAATCCACCCGGCGGTGTCGTGTAAACGGCCTCTTAGAGGCACAGGCTCTTTATGAGTGTGGACTAAGATAGCTCATTTACACAAGGGCCAAGTGTTCATTGACTAGGTGTTAAAAGTTGTGAAATCACTCCATACAGCATCAGGGAAGCACCATTCAGGTGTAATAGACAATTGAGGAGCCAAGATGGCTGTGCATGGGTGTAGTTTCCCAGTCCTGCTGGAAACAGAGGGCCAGAGTGGGAAACAAGAGGTTCCAGAGTTACCGTGACAAGGGCAGGAAGAGCAAGATAAAGACAGCATGAAGGGAGAGGTAGGAGGGAGGGAGGGATAGAGTGTGAGGAAGGGAAGAGAAGAGAGAAAGTGAGAGAGGAGGCAATGGAAACAGAGGGGAGAGGATATGGGCAAAGAGATGAGATGGAGAGAGGAGAGGGAAATAAAGGCAAACTAAGATGGCGGATGACACCGGTAATGGCTGCTGAATCTGTTGAAAGCGGAGCTATATCTTGCTAATAATCAAAGATCTTTGGTCATACCGTAGTATTAACCAAAGATTCTAGAGTGCTACCCTCGTTGTTACAAGATGCATTCAATCTAAAGTCATCTAGGGAGACAGCTCTCTATTTAGGCAGGAAGGCAGCGAGTCGTTGTCTTCCGTTTCCAACAGAGCCTACTGTATACGTCTCTAAATGAATGAAATAAAAAAGGGTGATGGTGCAAAGTGGGTAAACAGAGGGAGGGATAGAGGGATGGAGGAAAGAGGGATGAAGCAGCACAGGCTCTTTATTAGTGCGGACTGAGAGAGGTGCTGGGGTGCTCTGTGGACTCACACTAGCACACGCTCGCTAACACACACACACACACACACACACACACACTCTCTCTCTTTACAAACGGACTGAGAGGTGCTGTGGAGCCCTGTGGACTCTCACGTGTCCCCCCACACACACACACACAGCTTACACACAAAAGGACACAGACTTACACCACAAAAAGACCACCCACACACACACTCACACACACACCTACCCTAATGACCTCAGAATGACCCCCTGGCCTTCACATTTCCAAAACATCCAGATGTGCTTTGCATGGGTTGCCGGGCAGCTGCTTTAAGGTCATTCCCGTCTCATCTTAGTTGTGTGTGTGTGTGTGTGTGTGTGTGTGTGCTTGTGTGTGTGTAGATCTATGTGAGAATC
>NW_027468859.1:29278933-29353933 GCF_046254945.1 Alosa pseudoharengus | reverse complement strand
ACACACACACACACACACACACACACACACACACTAATAATAAGCCATTTGTAGACCTGACATAGTATTTTCCCTGAAACTCTTTGAAAACCATGAAGTGAAAGAAGGGAATTATTTTTTATTCTAATTCAAATTAATTAATCAACCCAAATAGATTACAGAGTTAGTCAACAAGGGTCTGTTCACCCACACACACACACACACACACACACACTCCCTCTCTCCTTATTTCTCTGTTCACTTGCGCTGTGTGTCACACTCTGTGTGTGTTTGTGTGTGTGAGAGAGAAAGAGCAAGCAAGAGAGAGAGAGAGACAGTGAGAGAGAAAGTGTGTGTGTGTGTGTTTGTTGGTTGGCAGCTATCAAATCCCATTTTCTTCTGGCCTGCGCGCTTATGTAACAGTCTGGAAACAGACACAAGGACAGAAGCCCTGTCACCACAGTGACATGCATGCCAACCACGAGGCACAGAGATAGGGGTGCAGTGTGCTTACTGCAGGAGAGAGAGAGAGAGAGAGAGAGAGAGAGAGAGAAAGAGATGGGGGGGGGGGTTAATGTGTGTCTGTGTGTGTGTGTGTGTGAGTTGGAGGGAGTTGGTGGCCATAACAGTGAGTTAATGCCGGTATGAAAGTACAAATGGCAAGACAGTAAAAAAGTAAACATGACTCACATCAAATACAATCATATCTTCCAACCATTGCACATCACATCCAACACACACACACACACACACATCCCCATGTTTCAAGTTTTCTCGTTATAGTTTACGATATACACATAATATAGATAGTGTGTATGTGCATACATGGCCTGTGGCTCCCATAGCCACCTCAGGGTGCATTTAACAAGGTTAAACACATGCAAGGGCAAAGGTACACATACACACACACACACAAACAAAGCCTGTTGGTCAGGACCAAACAGGATGCAGCTGGGATCAATGGCCTGACCCTGCTATTTAAATGAAATGGGGTGTGTGTGTGGGGTTGTGGGCTCCTGCAGCTGATGTTGTTTTCCCTTTCCACCGATAAACAGTCTGAGCAGCTCTCCAGCTCTCACTACACACACACACACACACACACACACACACACACACACACACACACACACACACACACACACACACACACACACACACACACACACACACACAGAGAGAGAGAGAGAGAGAAAGACCAACACAAACTCCTGATAAAAACTCCTACTGCATGTCACCACCCAGAAATGTCCCCTACCTACCTGCCTGCCTGCCTGCCACCCCACACTGCCCAGCCCCTCCCCTCCCAGTCTATATAAGTATCGTATAAGTATAGCATACGTATATTATACTCTTTTGATCCCGTGAGGGAAATTTGGTCTCTGCATTTATCGTAATCCGTGAATTAGTGAAACACACTCAGCACACAGTGAACACACAGTGAGGTGAAACACACACTAACCCGGAGCAGTGAGCTGCCTGCTACAGCGGCGCTCGGGGAGCAGTGAGGGGTTAGGTGCCTTGCTCAAGGGCACGTCAGCCGTGGATGTGGGTATGGGAGAGCAGTGCTCAACCACTTCCCCCGCACACATTTTTCCTACTGCTCGGGGATCGAACTGGCAACCCTTCGGTTACAAGCCCGAAGCCCTAACCAGTAGGTCATTGCTGCCCCAAACACAGTCCACAGGGGGACCAGGGAGCTGCTGCTCCACAGATGCCTCCTCCAATGCCAGCTGTGGTAGGCTGGTAGGCTACATCCATGCCAACCATGCAGCCTGCACCCCGCTCATCCATGCCACATTGGAGCCGCGTTTAGACCTCTCGGCAGGTAGAGAACGGCACTGGCATTCACCAAGTGAAGGTCAGTGGTGCTAAGACTCCTAGCACTGAGCTCCTAAGAAGGACGCCAAGTTAATTAAGACATAAACAACGACTGAAGGAGGTCTCCTCTCCTAAAAGCTGCAACCATTTAGTATGCATGTGTCAGCATATTAGTGTCCATGTCAACAGAACCACCTGGGTGAAGAGGGTCCTTTGGCTAGCTTGGCCCGTTTGTCTGGTTTCCAGGTGGTGCTTTTACTTTGTATGGTCACTTTATTCAGGCTGTTGTTCTGGGATTCATTCAAATGGAGTGGGCTGAACAAAGACCTGTGGTCCTCTCTGTGGCCACTTCTTCTTCAGAGAGAGAGAGAGCTAAAATTATACTCCACAGCAAAACAGACAGGCCCTCGTGTCCTTTGTGTTCTGTGCGTGTGTGTTTGTGTGTGTGTGTGTGTGTGTGTGTGTGTGCCCTTGTGCATGTGTTTGTCGTATCTTTGAAATCGTCTACAAAGAACCCACACATTTTGTGATCAGAGAGAGAGAGAGAGAGAGAGAGAGAGAGAGAGAGAGAGAGAGAGAGAGAGAGAGAGAGAGAGAGAGAGAGAGAGAGCAAGCCGTTAGCGTTAGCCTCTTAATCACATGATTATCTATTTCATTCCAAATATGCTACCCTCTAACAGATCAAACTTATCTTTGTACTTGTGCCCTAATGTGTATGTGTGTGTGTGTGTGTATAAATGTCTGTGTGTGTGTGTGTTCATCTGTGATAACATGTCTATGTACGTGAGACCAGCAGGAAGTCTGTTGTGTGGTTGCACAGTCCACATCCTCAGCGGATCCACTCCAGAGGTCAAGACCCTGCCCCTTCCTCTCCACCGAGCCTCTTATCCTCTTACTGCACCAACTAAACGCTCCCACCACCCAAACACTGGTCATCTCCCCAAGCCTCTCTCTTCCTGTCCGAGCCAGCCGCTGTCTTTGTCCTTTTTTCAAACAGATATTTTTCTGTCCTTCGCTCCGGTTTATGTTTCTCTTCTGTTTCCCTCTCTCTCTCTCTCCTCTCTCTCTCAACTTTTCTCATGGCATGTAATGCGTTTACATTCTCGTGGATAAGAGGGCAATCCCTCATGTATACATATGAGTCTATACATGTTTCTATGTCTCTCTGGGCACTCTCTCTCTCTTCTCTCTCTCTCTTTCTCTCTTCTCTCTCTCTGGGTTAAAAATACCCGGTCTGCATGGGAACTGGAGTGCTGGGGGGACAGACAGGCTGTGGTAGATGGGAGCCCTGGGCCTCTCTGGGGAGGGCCATGCCGTGGGCTGGTCCCCAGTCCCCCTGGAGCTGACCTCCCCTTGGCCCAGAACCTGGACGTAAACACGTCTACCACGACGGCATCCACAGAGACCCTCCTTACCCACCTCCTACTGGTGGCTAACTTACTGTCAAGTTGGTGGCTAACTTACATGTCAAGTTGTTTGGAATAGCAGAGAGAGAGAGACCAGGGCCCAGTTTTACGAAAGCATCGCAAGCCTAAGTAGTTTGTAGAGTCCCTCTTACAAACGTCTTCAGATTTTCAGACCGTTTCCAAAAAACCATCGTTGCTGAAGAACATCATGAAACGTAGATCGAGTGATCCGGAGTAGTTGTAGATGGCTAGCAGCTTAACAGAAACTCCTCACCGAGGTCACCAGCAGGACATACAGGGAAATTACAATCTAAGTATATAATGATCATTCCCCCATTCTTTATTATCCTCCTTGGCCCAGAACCAGGAAGGAAACATTTCTACCACAACGGCATCCACAGAGACTTTCCTTACTTACCCACCTCCTACCGGTGGCCAACTCTTAACTGGTTTCATGTCAAGTTGTTTTGGAAAGGGAGAGAGAGATAGTGAGAGAGAGATAGAGAGAGAGAGAGAGAGAGATGGAATCCTGTTCCATATGAATATGGTATGGCAATGAATATGGTGAACAGTCCTATTCCCTCAGCAATGGAGGTCATGGTCAGAAGCAAAACAAACAAACAAACAAACAAACAAATGACCAAAAAAGCCCTTCTGTGGAAAAGCCCGCAGCACATGGTAGGATCAGGACACACGTGGAGGATTAGGTTGTGTAGTGAAACTGTGGCACTCAACCATCCCACGAATGATTACTGAATCTTGTTTTAAAGTACATCCCATCGGGTCATCACTAATTTTATTCCAAAATCATGATGTTGATGTTCTTGTGCCAGTGCGTTCTCCAAGGAACGTCTTACCAGTCTGTCCTCACCAAAACCTTGCCATTTATGGCCTAACGCGGAGCCATGAAATAGCATTTAA
Source organism: Alosa pseudoharengus (assembly GCF_046254945.1). Classification (NCBI taxonomy): domain Eukaryota; kingdom Metazoa; phylum Chordata; class Actinopteri; order Clupeiformes; family Clupeidae; genus Alosa; species Alosa pseudoharengus. The sequence continues at coordinate 29,349,809 of NW_027468859.1, read as the reverse complement.
AACGAGTTTAATTTGTGGGCAGCACTGAGAAGGTCAACTATGTGAGGAGAGCCAATACTCCAGGGTTTAGATGGCTAAGGCTCGCACAAGTGATGTGCAGCCGGACAGAACGAACACACACACACACTCCCTCCCACATGACCTGGTTGATGGCTTTTTATGCACACACCCAAACATGTAGGATGTCCTTCAGTCGTTGTTTAGGTCTTCCTTAACTTGGCGTCCTTCTTAGGAGCTCAGTGCTAGGAGTCTTAGCACCACTGACCTTCACTTGGTGGATGCCAGTTAGTAAGTATATAAGTATAGTATAAGTATATATACTCTTTTGATCACGTGAGGGAAATTTGGTCTCTGCATTTATCCCAATCCGTGAATTAGTGAAACACACTCAGCACACAGTGAACACAGAGTGAGGTGAAACACACACTAATCCCGACGCAGTGAGCTGCCTGCTACAGCGGCGCTCGGGGAGCAGTGAGGGGTTAGGTGCCTCAAGGGCACTTCAGCCGTGGATGTGGGCATGGGAGAGCAGTGCTCAACCACTTCCCCGCCCACATTTTTTCCTACTGCTCGGGGATCGAACCGGCAACCCTTCGGTTACAAGCCCGAAGCCCTAACCAGTAGTTCATGGCTGCCCCCCAATGCCGCTCTCTACCTGCCGAGAGGTCTAAACGCGGCTCCAATGTGGCATGGATGAGTGGGGAGGCTGTATGGTTGGCATGGATGTAGCCTACCAGCCTACCACAGCTGGCATTGGAGGAGGCATCTGTGGAGCAGCAACTCCCTGGTCCCCCTGTGGACTGGGGCTGAGGGAGGGGAGGGGAGGGGCTGGGCAGTGTGGGGTGGCCGGCAGGCAGGCAGGTAGGGTGACATGCAGTAGGAGTTTTTATCAGGAATTGGTGATGGTCGGTCTCTCTCTCTCTCTCTCTCTCTCTGTGTGTGTGTGTGTGTGTGTGTGTGTGTGTGTAGTGAGAGCTGGAGAGCTGCTCAGACTGTTTTGGTGGAAAGGGAAAACAACATCAGCTGCAGGAGCCCACAACCCCACACACACACACACAAATCCCATAAGTGAACACAAATACTGGTTAGCCAGAGTGACCACACTGAGGTTTAGGCTGACCCATGCACATACACACTTATTCTGGGAGAAATGATCAACTGTAGCAGAGAGACAGACACAGACAGAGAGCAAGATATAGATTAGGATTACTATTGCATAAGGTTAGTAGAGGACCACGACCACCCCTTTCACTCAGCCAAGTCCACTAAAGCAATCAGGCTCATGACAACTAGCACTAGTTTGGGTGTTGGAACAGCAAACAGGCTTGTTTTATGATGCACTGTTTGCAATCCCATATCTTGACGACGCTGCAAACTGCGAGGCTGACTATGAATCATCATTACTGGAGATGACGATGCCTAAGTGAGCTCCCGCAGAGAGGAAGGAGAGCGAGATGGAGAGACAGGATCTGTTTGCTTTTCATTTTTATTTCAGTTTCCAAGGGTTTTATGTGGGGGGACAACAGGGCAAGATGACTGTGCTCTTGCCATGCACGTTGATCATGCCAAACCCACCGCTGTCACACAGCCTAAGACTACAAATGTGATGCGGAGCTGGGGATGTGTTAGTGGATAGTTCCATACTGCATGAGAGGGTGTGCTGTGTGGGGCTTCTGTGTGTGTGTGTGCATGCGTGTGTGTGTGTGTGTGTGTGTGTGTGCGTGTGTGTCTGTGTGTGCATGCGTGTGTGTGTGTGTCTTGTGTGTGTGTACATGCGTGTGTGTGTGTGTGTGTGTGCATGTGCATGCGTGTGTGTGTGTGTGTGTCTTGTGTGTGTGTACATGCATGTGTGTGTGTGTGTGTGTGTGTGTGTGTGTGTGTGTGCATGTGCATGCGTGTGTGTGTGTGTGTCTTGTGTGTGTGTACATGCATGTGTGTGTGTGTGTGTGTGTGTGTGTGTGTGTGTGTGTGTGTCTGTGCGCTCACAGGAAGCGAAATATGCTGAGAGAGTGATACTGCGCGGAGGAGCATGCCTGTGGTCACTGCGACGACTTGATACTTAACTATGACGGGCCGCCCTTCCTTCCGATGCACACTTTCACACGCACAGACAAACAAAACCCAGACACAGACACGCGTACTGTACAGCTACTTCCAGTGTGTGCATCAGCATCAAGAAGCCTATAGAATGGCCCACATGTAACAATCAGAGGAAGATGGATACTAAGTGGTTAAGACTACATTTATAGGGCGAGGGGGTAGAATGCATTTATAGTGTTTCTGAACAGCCCAGGCAGAGTGGTAGTTTCCTCTATCCCCATCTCACGCTCTCCCTCTCTCTCTTTCACACACACACACACACACACACACACTCACACACACACTGCAAACACACACAGAGAGGCTGGTGTATTGTCTGCTATCTGGCCCTGGGGTGCTTGTTGTTAACACAGGCTCTGCTGCTCTTGTAAAGAGTGACTGAGCTGAGAGACGCAAAACGGTGGAGAGCACTTACACTCCTGTACACAACCCGCCACTGTTGTCCCTCACGTTGCCACGGAAACGGCCAAACAACGGCACCTCGGAAAGCCTCCCACTGCCACCACATTATCCAGAGGGGAAAGAAGGACATGCGAGGAAAAAGTGGAAGGAAGCTAAGGTCTCTCTCTCTCTCTCTCGCTCTCTCTAGTGTTTTAAGGTGGTTTTGATCCATGCAATGGTTCAATAAAGGGGTTTTAAAAGGCAAAAGTCTCTCTCTCTCTCTCTCTCTTTTTTCATTTTGAATCGTTTTCTCTTTCTTTTTTCTCTCCACCCTTTCACTCCCTCTCTCCACCATGACCTCACTTCCTCTCTGAACCGCAGTCATCTGCACTTTCTCTTTAGTTCAGTCACGAATAAGTCTCCGTCCCTCCACTAACCCACTTGTCTCTCTTAACTCCTGACACACCCACACACACACACACACACAGAGAGAGAGAGGCAGTTCCTCATGCGCTGTAAACAGTGCTATTTAAAGATGGGGTCGCTCTGATCGCTCGCATCATGGAAAGTGCCGGAGCCTCGAAGCTTTGGCCATTGGAGCCAACATTCTGAGAGCCACCCCTCTCCCCTGGGGTCAGCTCAGGAGCATTGCTCAGGAGCAAGCGTCACATCAGGAGATGCCCCCCCACCCCCTGTGAACCTGGACTGGGGACTGTCACAAGTGTGTGTGCTTGTCTCATGCACTCAGATATGACACAAACACACATACATGTGTGTGTACCTGTGTGCACATGCACACGCACACACACACACACACACACACACACACACACACACGAGAGCAAAACAAGGTTGTTCCAAGAGACAGGAAACCACAATGCTATCTACATCTCATGTGTGACATGCAATTCATCTGCAATTTCAAAGCCTTTTCACCACAGGAGACTTTCTGGCTTATGCAACATCATTTTGGCCATATATATAACAACAGGAAACCAATAGCGTACATCTGTTAATGCACTCTGTGACAGACTATAGCAGTTTTTAGATAGAGATTGCGCAAAATTCACAGGGAGAAGAGACGTCTTTATGCCGCTGTTCTGATCGCATTATCGGTCTAAAAATGAGGTGAAAAACTGTCGCCTTGATGTGTGTTCACATACAAGCCGGCATGTTGAGGCAGGAGGCAGGGCCAAATAGCAAAATGAAGCGTGACGTGCCACTTTGGGCAACGCATGGGAACAATCGTTGCCCCGGTCATACCTGGGCATGATTTTGAAAACAACAATATCTCTGACATGCATCAGTTTAGCTGGGGATTTTGCCCATAACTAATTTTGGCCCCACCACTTTTGACAACTGAAAATAAAATGTGATACAATGAACAGAAAGCCTCTTCAGTGTGCTTAATCGCAATGGAGCCTGTTAATCAAATGAATACATGAAAATAATGTTGCTATTCCCTGAAGACATGGAAGATTTAGACTATATAGCTAAGTTCTGTTGACTATTCATCATCTTTTCTAGTGGATGCCAGAAATCGGTAAGAGTTCATTGTCATTACGTTTAGCTGTGTTTGCTTGTTTGCATAGCATGGTGCTAGTTTGTTTGTTAAATAGGGACATTAAGCTAATGATCCTAGATGTTATGTGACTAACAGTACAGTAGTTGAAGTGTGCAGGGTTTTTGTGCCATTATAACTTGGCATATGAATGGGTGTTAAGATGTTAATATTTTGCTTGATATGAAACTAGGCTATAAATCTTGAGCAAAGTCCAGCATAGAACGCGAAGCTGCATTCCTGATGCTTGGAATGCTGCAAGAGTATGAATACTTCAGAGCTATGTATCTGTTGTCAGATGTCAGTTGTCATTTTAGCTTGTTAGTTTGGCTGTACACGATCCCAGTAACCTTTGAACCCTTTAACAGGGCTCCAGAACAACTTATTTCACTAGGAGCACAGTGGCCCCAACTGAAAATTTTAGGGGCGCAACCAGAAAATGTAGGGGCACACACCGTAAATTAACATGCTAACCAAATATTCACACTACTAATTTCTACTCATTTAAACTGTATTACTAATAAACTTTGGATGGATGCAGAAATTACAATGTGCCATTTCAAATTTAGAGTCACATTTTATTGTGCACTTTTGAAGCTCTGATTTACAGCCTCATTGACGCGCCACTTCTACATTTAACGTGTAAAAAAAGAAAAGAAGGCAAAATTACTGGTCGCACAAACTCTCAAATTTTGGTCGCAAAATGCAACCATTTGGTCACAGGCTGGAGCCCTGTTTGGGCTGAACAGCACAGAACAGGCAGAAATGTGAGAGGTAATGTGATGATGTAAAATCTTGCTAGGACAGTCGACACTCATGGGAGTTCATGCTTTGTTTTATCGCTGGATTTTAGGATATATGGCATTCAATTGTATTACTGTACGACCTACAGTCAACTCTAGTAGACATATGACTGGAAGCTTTGTGGATTTAACGATTGTCGTAATGTGCTGTCAGCTATTGCTGCTTTGATCAGTCAGATTTTAAATCTCCCGGTGGTGGGTTGGACATATGTAGGGTCATCAAAACGCCCGCCCAGATTCCCCCATTCCGCCTGGATGCTTTTACACTCCTGACTGAAGCAAATGTTTCGCCTCTGTTACTATCCTCTTTGTTGGTAAAATTGGCAGGCCACATCGACGCCCCGGTGTATCTAAAAACGGCAAGCGTTCTGGCAAAAAGGCCATATATCGCGGCAAATCCGGCAGTGTAAAAAACGTCTTACGCAACAGGCAGCATTCTGTTGTTTCTCGTTGGTGGAACGCACTGCCAGTTCCTACAAGGGCAGGGACATCCCTCTCCATTTTCAGAAAACTCCTGAACATCCAGCTCTTCAGAGAACATCTCCTCTCATAGCACTACTTACAACTAATCTTGCTGATCCTAGCACTTACCTCCTGTCTTGAACTGACACTCAACTGTTTAAAAACCGCACTCACTGATGCACTTATTCTTACTGTACTCTACCTTTTTTAAATTGTCCTAAAATGGTTGAGAGAATTGTTGAGAGAATTGCTTTAAAACTTAAACTGTTACCATGTTGTTAGTCGCTTTGGTTAAAAATGTGTCAGCCAAATGTAATGTAATGTAATGTAATGTAAAAGGGAGGTGATGATGGTGAAAGGTTTCCAGGTTGTGAAAACCAACTGGCTGTGCTAGTAAACATTTTCTGGATGAAAGAGCTGTTGGGCCAGCGACGTTGGACTGTGACATCGTCCTGTGACATTGTCCTGAACTCTAGTGCAAGCGTGTGTGTGTGTGTGTGTGTGTGTGTGTGTGTGTGTGAACCTGTGTTTGACCCCTTATCTTGCATTAGACTTTAAAATACAGAAAACACGTTTGTTGTTCAGGTGAAGTAGGAAAGTGGAAGAAATCAAAGGGAAAAGTTTTTCCATCCCCTCAAATGGACCGCTGTGGTTTGGGGAGGCAGGTCAGTTTTGTTTCAAGCAAATTATGCATTGGCACAGCTGCACTGTTTGATGTATATTTGTGGAGACCCTGTTGATTTCATGTTTTTTTGTTTTGTTTTGTTTTTTGAAAAAGAGACTGAAAATAGGCAGAGTTAGCCTGTCGTTATCGTCAACCTCAGGGCAGAATAAATCTACACTAATCAAAGCATACATTAAAAAAAAAACACACACACACACACACACACACACACACACACACACACCTTCTATTTCTGTCTGTGAACCAGTGACCTTTTGGTGTCTCACATGAAGACCACCGACCGCAGATGAAAGTGCAGAACCGGGGACTTCACCTGTAGCCTACAACAAGACAGCCGCTCAAGGCACAGAAGGACTATCGTTTCCTCCACTGTCTCTGAATGACTGCCAGACTGATATCACTCAACTGACATTTATTGGTGACAACCATGTCAGATTACAGTGTTTTAAAGGTGCAGTCCACAACTGTAATCCCATATATATTCTGTCAAATTCAGTGAATGGTTCCATACAGTTTATTAGCGGTGTTCCAGTACCAGGGTTCAGATGCACACAGTCCTGGCTCTGTACATTTCTGGCTCAGATCGACGTACATACCAGTGTTTCCCACAGAATTGAATTATATTTATGGTGGTTGGTGACTGGGGGGGTAGTAGTTGAACAAATTTGCGCAACGTGCTTATGATGCTAACCGAATTTAATCACGATTTAGCCAGTCATCTTCTATGGCAACAATAATCCTTGCAGGATTTGTAATGTTTAATTTAAACGTGCATGCAGGTTTGTTGAGGGACAGAGACACAAGGAGAGGCTGCACAAAGGTGCACATGGCTCTACAATGATAGGATTTCAACCAATTTAAGTAGTACAACATAGAAAATCATTGTGTGGTGGGGTCAATGTTGATATTGTGGTGGGCCGCCACAAATAAGTCAATGTATGGGAAACACTGCATACACACTATTCCAGCCAAACACAATGTTCCTTCAGATTGAAGCATGAAAGAATGGGGTCTAATTTGATTCGCTGTTGAGTTTGAATATCCTTTCATCAGAGTCACAGGCTGTACCTTTGAAGTGACTGCAGTGGGAACACTTCCAGGAAAACAGCGCTGACAGTCATGGGCAAACATGACACCTGTGAGACTGTTTGTGTGTCCATGGGACAGATGTTTCATCAGCCTCGGAGAGGTTGTGAAAGTCCATTTGCACCACCACAGGGAGGAAGTGGATTGTGATATGTGTTGCTGTTTATTTTGGCTTTGTATGTGTGGTCAATTTAACGCACACGCCAATTTCTGTTCCTCATATTACCCAATTTCGATCATTGCTTTTCCCCTATTGTCTCTAGCAGTCACTCTCTCCTTCACTCTCTCTGTCATTCTGCCTCTCCCCCTCTCTCTCTCTCTCTCATCTCATCATCTCACCTCTGTCTCCATTATTTTACACACCTCATCATTATTTCCCCCTCTCTCTGGCTTCCTCAATCTTTCTCCATCTTGGTCACCAAAACTCTTTACGTGTGAAAAGAAGCATTATTAAGTCTTGGTCTCATTCAAAAACCCTGCAAACACCATTAACCACCCAGAAGGCACCGATAAACTCATTAACTAGCATCTTTTGGTGTTGTTGTTGATGTTGTGCTTTTCTTACATTTTCAACATGAACCACTGAACCAGTACATGGTGCATATAGCCTGGGTGGCTATTGGGAATGACCGGGTGTGCTTATCGTTCCTTTACAAGATATTTCATCACAATTAATTTGCAGACGGTACCAAAGGTAGTTGCTCATCAACAAAAAATAAACCTGAATATCTGAATGGCAAGACTTAAGTCTTAAGTCTCTTCAGTGTCGGGCTTGAGAGCTAACAGAAGGGGGGACTGCTTACCTGCAGCACAAACTTCTGGTCGATGTACCTCTTGGCGATGGTGGGCTGGAAGTCAGGGTTCTCCAGGAACCTCAGCATGAACTCATACACCAGCTGCAGACAAACAGGAAGTGACATGTTAGCCAGACATTTCTGGACACTTGAATGACCTAATAGCTTTGTTGAACTTTGTTATAAATGTAAGAAATATACTTTTATATATAATTTTAAATAAAACATGCATGGCTTATTTACATTTTCATCGGTCACACGTAAGCTTTGGATAAAAGTATATAACCAATATGTCTTTCACCACTGATTCAAAATGGCAGGGGGGCTAACCTGTATATGAGGCCAGGAGGCCTCAAGGGTGGGTTCATCCTCCTCTGGGTCAAAGTCTGGGTTGTCACTGGGCGGAAGAGTCCGGAAAATATTGGTGCAGATCTGCGTACATGGGGAGAAAAAAGGAAAGAATAAAACAAATGTTGCACTTCAGTGGAGCAGACGGGCAAATGACTGGCCAGGAGAGAGTGCCTGCCCACAGAGCACGAGCCTCTGGAACACTCTTCCTCAGGATGCCCGGAGAAGAAAGGAAAAAAGAGAGGGGGAAAAAAGAGGGGGAAAACAGAAAGAAAGACTAAAAAAAAAACAAAAAAAAATTGTTTCTGGCCTGCTGCACAGGACCACAGTCATCCAGCAAATGAGAATGATTTAAAGACGGGATTAAAAAAGAACAGAGGAAGAGAACAGAGGCACGTTTATGTAATGCGCTCAGCCACTAAAACATCACAGACAGAAATAAACACGGGCTGGAACAGAAGGCCACTTTTCCACCTCTCTTTATGACACAGGGACTCTGTTAATAAAAGGAATTTGTGTGCGTAAAAATGGAAAAAAGGGAATTTTCTGGTTGGTCCATCTGTTACTGCTGTTGTGTATGTCGAGCCAAGCCTCTAGTGATGTTTTTCCAACTCCAACAACCACCTCGACTCCATCCTTAAACCCCACAACCTCCATCCCCATCCCCCGGCAATCTTCTAGATTTAGCAAATAAAAAGATCAAGATATGCACCAGGTTTTATTGCGCATCGAGGCTAATTATCCCTAGCGAGAAAGGGGGGGGGGGTACTGGTTTCAAAAGCATCTGGACGAACACTACTGGATAATTACACTCGAGCCTGGGCATTCTCTGACCCGGAACCCCGCGGGGGGAAACACAATTGCAGCATTCTGCTTGCCAAACATTTCCGTCAAGCTTACAAATGCCAGTGTGAGTGCGTGCGTGCGTGTATATATATATACAGTGTAGTGTGTAATGTGTTGGGTTTTCCTTCAAGGATGAGAAGTTACCCTGATCCTTTGACATCCAGTGGTCGGTACGACCCAATGAGGTGTACATTATGATGTCCAGTACATTGGATCAGGCGAAAACCTGTTAAAACCCAAACATGTCAAACTTGGGAGAAGATCTGCACTTGTAAAAGGAACACACAGAGAAAATCCTAAGAGTGGCATGACACATCCAAGCTCCTCAAAATGGGAACCATAAAGCACTGCCACAGACACGCCATCAAATCCGTCCAGCATAACAAACATTGGTAGTTCTTCTCATGCAAGACGACCACAAACAGGCCCTGCAACAGTGGGAGAAGAAGACCCCCATCATAGTGAGATCAGCCACTGTTTATTGAAACACGCTCTCTGCTGTGGTCCCCTCACATCACTTAAGTCACCAGAGGAAGTGAAAGTTCACATCGTACCACCGAATGTGAAAACCACATCAAATGGCCTTGAGAAAGAAGTCGTTGAGGCTAATAATAGTACAGGATATTTATACACAAATTACTCATTTCTAAAATAAGATTACGCTAGGCTGTCTCATATGAAAACTGAAGAATTTCAATTAATTTTATATTGACCATTAGTCTTCCATAATGTTGCATGTTGGAGCAAGCAGTTTAGGACAAAGCAGAAAGAGTGAACAGTGTAGCTAGTCCAATGGAAACTGGCACCAGGAGGCTAAGAATTAGCATACCACTAAGAACCGTGCTGGTAATGAAGGCTATTTTCCTTGTACAAGTGTTGGCTACTAGTGAGGTAACTGAGGTAGAAACTGACAGCATGGCAGTCCTCACTCTGAGGACTGAGGAGAAGAAAGAGGACCAAAAGAGGACCAAAAGAGGACCAAGCCATCCCACTGGAGGCAGGGACAATGTCTTCTCTGCTGCTCTCATTGCTCCTCGTTCCCTTGCCAACCTCACCCCCCCCCCCTCCATTTCCTCTGGGTTTTTCCTCAGACGTGTTCGTTTCTGGTTCTCTATTTTTAGTGTCTGAAATCTGTCGAAGTGGAGCCTCGTCGTGAGCCCGCTGATGGCACGACTACTGTTGCGCCCCCGCCACCCCCCCCCACCCCATCCAGCACCTGGCTGCGACGATCAACCGACGGCACAACTGCATACTCTCTGCAGGCAAGTGGCAGAATCAACCAGTCGTTGGGTAGTCATGGCAACATCCCCACAGACTGAACACGAATTCCTGTAGTTTTGGCAACACCAGGGCAGATTCAAATCAGCCCACGTAGTTGTCATAGCACCTCTACTGCACCACGTCCCACACAACACAAGGTGAAGCAGTCTCGAGCTTTGACAAAACCTTCACAGGATCTTGTAGTCACTGTTGTCATGGCAACTATATAAAACACCCATCACTTGATAAAAGATCCCTCTATGATCATTGCACTGATCATGCACATCACAGTGCTGAATGGCATCCATTTCAAAAGGGACCCCTAAAAAAGTAGGAAGCTCTAAACACAGGAGTGGGACCCTTATGAACCATCTATACTATCCTACACCTACAGTATGATTCATCCAGCATTCACTACACCTACATGCCATGAGCAAGCTCTCAGCACTGGGATAACGATGTTGCTATTCAACCCGCCTTCCATCCAACACGGTGCTGCTACAGTCATTTATCTCTACATTCACCTAATTAGCGTACGCTTTCATTCAAAGACACTTAAAGCAGAGGGGATATGTGTATTCTACCAGTTTGTTTTCTCTCTGGAGAACCAAATCCTCGAGTATAACGTTGCTCTAGGTAAGATATACAATTCATAATCAATCTTTCTAGATAAGGTATACACAAGGTCACATATCAAACACATGTCATAGTCATGGTCAATTCAGCATTAACTAGGTATCTCACAACACAATGTAATCATGATTCTTGCATCACAAGTTGATTCAAGATCGATTCTTTGATGAATTGCAATCTGAGATTGATTGCAACTCCTTTGTAATATTATAACTGTTAGAACTACAGAGGATTAGAATTTTAGCAGATTTACATATACCTGCACTGAAGTCACCAACAAACAAAAATGTCAAAGGCTTTATTTCATAAACAACATGTAAACAAACAAACAAACAAACAAACAACTCCATTGATTCATTGCATCTGGAGATGGATTTTTATCAGGTCACCAGTCTCCAGAAAGTTACTAAGACTCTCCTAAAGAGTGTGAGGTGTGAAGCGTGAGGCGTGAGAGTGGAGTCTCAAGTCTGGTGTCCTTCAGAGATTACGGCCAGTGACTCATGCAGAGAGAGGCATGATGGGATTGATTATAAAGATCTTAGATCCACAGCAGGGGAGCGAGGGCGTCCTGCACACACTAAGCTCCTCGCACAGACACCTACAATCCCCACATCTCACACACACACACATGCACATATACATATACCCCCCACACACACACACACACACACACACACACACACACACACACAGTATAGTGCAGTATAACGCTTGGCAAGTGGGTTTCACTGCAATAAAGTGGTTTTGATGTTTTTGTTTATGTCCTCGAGGACCAACTGGGCGAGAGCAAGTCCGCAGCCATGCCACAGGCTCAATCCCAAAAAAACACAAAAACATTTTGCTGTACAGTAAGTGTGTAACTTTACTGTAGTGTGTAGTGATGGGCAAATGAAGCTTTGGTGAACCACTGAACCACAGCAGTGTGAACCTAGCGACACTAGCTGAAAAGCAAAAAGATGGCCGCCACACATACATTTTTCAACATAAAAGTCCTTAGCAAACCAATATGTTTGGTTACATATACTGGTTTGGGTAAGGACTTTTATGTTGAAAAATCTACATGTGGCAGCCATATTGGATTTTTTCATTAGTGTTGCTAGCTTCACACTGCTGTGGTTTAGTGGTTCACCAAAGCTTCATTTGCCCATTACTAGTAGTGGGTGTTGCCTTGGATAAAAACAGCTAACTAAATTACTAAATGTAATACATATGTAATGTGTGAACACTGCCATCCTCTGAAGGAAGTGTTGCCCAGAGCAAGACTGCAAAGACATACTGTATGTGAGCTGAACAGCTACCTACACGTCTGTGCAGATCGAATCAGTATGTACGGAAAAAAACGACTTTCCTTATATGATAAGATTGGGGGGAAAAAAAACTGACAAGCATGGATTTGGCACATTCACATCACACCTCATGTTTCGAAGACACTCAAAAATCACGCCACATCTGCCTCAACTATTATTATTTTGACACAACAATTAGCATCCATCAGCGATGCACACTGGGTATCAGTCATGGAGTCTACTATGCAGGAGACAGGAGTAGCGCCAGTGGCACCTCAACACAATAACAGTCTTAAGCCTCCCAGCCTGCAGCGCGGTGACAGCATCTCACTCCACAACTGGGCCCCATAGTGTGCCGTGGGAGCGCCAATTAAAGCCCATCACTCAGCGGGCGAGGGGGCCCAGAGAGCTCATTAGAGAACCAGCCTCCCGCTCCTCCCTGGCACAGCCGAGCAGAGCGGGGGTGGAGAGAGGGGGGGGGGGGGCAGTGGTGGGGTGGGGAGGAGAGGAGCTGGACACCCAGTGCCCACGAGGAGCTCCAGGGCAAGCCTCCGCTCCACTGGCACCGGCTGTGCCAAGAGAGGAGCTGGCAGCTGGAGGCCGGACATGGTAAAAGTAATATGACACAGGCGGCTGGCTGTGGTGTGTGCGCATGTGTGTGTGTGTGTGTGTGTGTGTGTGTGATGTGTAATAATGAGATAAGTATTATTGAAGCTGTAGTGAGTGAGGGGGGGGGGGGGGGGGGGGTGCAAGTTACAACAAATGCTTGATATCATTGTTTGACATTTGAGAGAGATACTGAGAGAGAGGATGGCCAAAGGGTTGTGTCAACGCGTGTGTGTGTGAGAGAGAGAGAAAGAGTGTGCCATAGTGTGTGTGTGTGTGTGTGTGTGTGTGTGAATGAGTGAGTGAGTGAGAGAGAGAGAGAGAAAATGAAAGACAGAGGTATACAAGAAAAGGAAAAAAACATGAATGACAGAGAGAGAGAGAGAGAGAGAGAGAGAGAGAGAGAGAGAGAGAGAGAGAGAGAGAGAGAGAATTAGAGGCTTGACCCACAAACCACACCTAATAGCTTAAGGCAGAGTGATCACACATTCTACACAACATTACACCTCATAATTACAGACTCACTTAAGCGCAGAAAACACTCCCACCCGTCGTCAGTCACACTACATCATCTACACATCCACAGAGCTGCCCCATTTTAGACATTGCTTCGAACAGCAGCTCTCTTGACCAATAGGGGTTAACGAGTAAGGACCTACTCAACTAAGGCAACCAATTTTATCCAAGATCTGAACATCACCTGCATTGTAACTGCACTACTACTGCATCAATAGCTTGTAATGTGAGCCACAGTACCCTGACAAGCCTGTACAGACTGATGCAAACTTTGCCTGAGTGGCAGCTGCGGCCTCCTGACATTCTATTTGGATTATGAGGCCAGTCGAAAGAGCCAATTTCATGGGTGAGAACAGACACATTACAGGATATAACATCTAGTCCATTGGCGCACACCCCCTCCACATAACAACACACACACAAACAAACACACACACACTCAGGGATTTACCTGCTGCACTCAAGAACACAGACCCACACGTGCAAGAACACAAATAAACATGCTAATTTACACACACACACACACACACACACACACACACACACACACACACACACACACAATCCGGGCTAAGCTCATTAGATACCTCGGACATCCTGCCACAGATATGGGATAGGAACGGTGGTGACACCCTCCTGACAACAAAGCCTTTTATCTGTCACTGCAGCACCCAAAGGTGTTCAAGGACAGGCGTGTATGTTCGTGTGTGTGTGAATGTGGGTGTGAATGTGTGTGTGTGTGTGTGTGTGTGTGTGTGTGTGTATGTGTGAAAGTCTGTCTAGAAGTCTGTCTACAAGTCTGTCTAGAAGACAGGTCAGACATAGTCATCCCTGCCTGTTAAACTGTGACCAGCAGAAACCTAGCATCCGTTAAGTTTCTAGGGTGAAATCAGGTCAGTCACCCATGACCCCCGCCCCCAATCAGGAATGACGCAAGTGCAGTCGAACACTTGGCCCAGGCGAGGGGGTCACTTGGGGTTGAGTGGAATGCACTGGTTTTAGGACGTCATGGAAACAAGGCAACTGAGAGAGCCCAAAGGGAGGCTAGAGAGGGAGTTCTGACGGAACTGCTACTCTGAGTCTAACCCTGGGTCTAACGTTTCACCAATAGTGACATTTCACTAGGGCTGAACGATTTATTGCATTTGCGATAATATCGCGATATGATGAAACACGATTTTCAAACCGCAAAGGCTGCGATTTGTAATATGTGACGTCACCAAAACGCATTATACTTGCGCTTGCCGACGCGCCAATGACTCTTCTCACTGACCACTGAAGAAGCAAAAAACGTAAACAAGAGGACCAGCTAACAGTGTCAAGAAAGGTCTGATCAGTAGAGCTACTTTGGTTAAAAATAAACCTCTAAATTACCTTTTGCTCGAACCTACCATGTCCCTGGTTCTACTTCATAATTCCCCAGTGCTGCTACTCTGGCTGGTAACTTCGTTCACTTGTCCAGCTGACGATTAAAACTCCACGACTGTTTAGGCTGCACAGCAGCCATTCACCTGTGCAGTGGGGACTTTGTTTACTGGAGTACAGTGACAGTGGGGGCATTTGCGATATCCAAGGGGGTTGGCCGCACAAACATTTCATCTCACAGGTAATGAATTGATGCATAATGTTATCCGCAAGTTGTTGACACAGCTAACCACCAAAGACCCAGCTGTTCTAACATTAGCTTACCAGCTAAGGCTCTAGGCTACATACATGCTGATAACTTTGCCTGTTTAAAGAGTTTTGTCTCCGCGATTGGCTTTGTTTGATATGAACAAACTAGTTAATTTGCATGGATGCGTATTGCGCTGCGGTGTTGATGATGCTAACCTTTCGTCATTCGGTCATTCGGCCGCATTTATTTGCGCTACAACAATCTACAGTAGTTTGTTCCGATTCACGTGCAAGTAGCCTACAGAGGAAAGGAGCGGGTCTGTGTGTGTGCGTGCGCGCGCGCGCGAGTATGGAGAGCACAGGACAAGGAGAAGCCGTGTCAGTGCCACTACATGTAGACCTATTTGTTAACTAACGAAAGAAGGTCATATCTACATGAAATAGAATCATTAAATGTTTACAAGGCTGGAAGTTCAACAAATATAGGTCTACTAATGTGATTAAAGTAGTTAAATAAAAAATATTTTATCATAAATCCTATTCAATGACCTAATGCCATCATAACATAGGCCTGGGCTCCAGGAAAGAACAGTTTATGTTTAACTTATCTAATTTTGTGTTGGTCATACTATAGAATAATATATTGCTTGTCTTTGTTGAATAAGACAGAAGATAAAGAGCTTAAAAATAATCGCATATCGCATCGCAATCGCAATATTGGTGAGAAAAATCGCAATTAGATTTTTTTCCAAAATCGTTCACCCCTACATTTCACAATGATTCAGTTGCCTTGTTTTATTAGAGGGCAAATGAATGGAAAGGCAAGGTGACTGGCATTGTGAATTTTAAAAGAATACTCTGTGGATAAGCATCTGTTTAACAGGGTTCATCTGAATTTACATAGCACTTTAGCTTATTGAACTATACATAGATAGATATCAAGCATTATGAGTGTGAGGAACTTAAACAAGAGACTGGGAAAACAAACTTAAACAAGAGACCGGTCTCTACCCTACTGCAGCTCCAAATAGCCTTTCAGTGTGTGTTTATTTGTGTGTGTGTGTGTGTGTGTATTAGTGCTGTCAGTTAAACGCCTTATTATCAGTGTTAACGCAAACCCATTTTAACGGCGTCAATTTTTTTTATCGCGAGAACGTTCGTTTTGGCCTAGGAAACTTTGTAGTTTTTTTCACATGCTGTTGCAACAACTAGTAACGTTAGAAAAACTACACCACCACACTGGATCTACTGTAGCTTGACCGGAAACAAAACAAGGGGCACGCCGCACACACTTGTTTGGGCTTGCGATCTGGCCAAAGGGTAGTAGGCTATTAATCGCGTGCCGCCAAAGATTTTTTATTTTACACTGTCGTTTGTTCTGTTAGTCCTATCAACAATCCTCTTTGGCTGCTACTATTAAGACCCTTTGATGCACCGTTTCTTGTCCTCAAACACAGACACTTCCTAGCAAAGATTCTAAGAACTTTGCTTCCTAGTAGGCTTCTGCCTAGTCCTCCTCCTGTAGGCATGGAGATAATAAACACTACCGCAGTTCTGAAGGCCCGGTCGGCTGAATGGTGTTTCTAAGTGCTGTGGACACCGATGCCGACATGAGTGTGGTGCGATCTGCTTTCGACATTCCATTAGATTCCGTTTTTTCTCAATACAACTCCGCACATCAGCATCGCACTTTGCCGCCGTGTAAATCACGATTCAGTTCTATTTGCTCGCGCCGCTCCACTAAAATCCATTATCCAGTGTTTGCCAGTTAAAACTTTGGCGCTGATGCGTGTGACGGTGCACCAAATAAAATGCACTCATGTTGTCGCTGGTGTCGGCATGGAATTAAAATATCACCGAAGCACTTCAAGTTTAAGCTTTAATCTAAACATTGTTTACACACAGTGTTAGGCTATTTCTGTTTGTTATGCACTGAAATGTGTTCTAAGCCTAGGCTACATTTTGCACACTGCATATTTCTCAATATGAAAAGTTCCTTATTTTCAACTGAACTCAAAGATAATGAATATAGGCTATATGGAGTATTTTTCTGTTTATTATGACTTCTGCTGTAGCATTTATTTCAGGTTATATCAGCTATATTTCTGAAGAATACATTGTTTTGCCTCAGGTCTAGTGCACATCTTTTGAAATAATAAAATAGACCTACTGTACGTCTTAAAGTTCAGTTAATAAAGTAACTTGCTTTGCTTTCATTTGAATCCCAATCAAGATACACTGGCAATAATTGCTTTATATTGTTAATATGGACTTAGGGAAAGTTCAGAAATGCAAAATAATAGAATTTTAATCATGTGATAATATATGTGATTAATCGTGATTAACTATAGAAATTCAGCGATTAATTGCGATTAAAAAATGTAATCGTTTGACAGCCCTAGTATATATGTATATGTGTGTGTGTGTGTGTGTGTGTGTGTGTGTGTGTGTGTGTTTGTGTGTGTGTGTGTGTGTGCATGGCCATGCAATCACACACTAACAATGAGTCAGTCTTTAGCAGACCGGGCTTAATTACACAACTCAGTGTGTCATCACTCTGTTCTAAACAGCAATGTCAAACAGACAGTGACAGAAGTGAGCAAGAGAAAGACAAGGGAACAAAGGAGGGAGGGGGGAGGGAGGGAGAGCTCTAATGGAATTGATGCAGTCAATACTGTAAATGAAATGAACTGATGGAGCCAACAGGGTTTGTCAAGGACAGCTCTTGTGTGTGTGTGTGTGTGTGTGTGTGTGTGTGTGTGTGTGTGTGTGTGTGTGTGTGTGTAGGCAAGTAAAAATCTCTATACATATATAAGGAGCAGGGGATGAGTGAATGCTTTGAATGTCACAGCAGCCGGGTGGGAAGCGAGAACGAATTGGCCATCACGACGCCCTCGGCCTCACGACAACATTACACCTACACCCCCTCCCTCACACACACACACGCACACATTTCTGAGAAATCACAGCACTCATAGACACCTCATCAGCACCTACGTGAAGTAAATAGATCAAGATCAGCTTCCCTTTGAGTGCCACTCACTCTCTTGACAGACAGTCAACATCACTGAACCTGGCTTTTTATGCATTCATTTCTCTCAGTTAGCCTTTTTCTATCGACAGAGACCCAGCTCGAACCAACATTTGAACCGTTCGGAGCATTTCGACCAAACAAAAAACAGTTCAGAGCATGGCACCTTGGTTCGGAGCTTGAACCAGAAAATGGCTGGTTTTCCTGCGAACCGGAGTGAGCGTATCACTTTACCGTTCAGAGGGGAGAAGGCTTAAACCATGTGTTTTTCTTCCTTATCAACTGTTGCCATGAGTAAACAAAACTAGTCAACTAGCACTAGACTGCAGACGTTAACTAGCATTTTACACAGCTAATTTCTGCGATTTTTACAGGACAACTGTCATATCATTCTCCCCTTCATGCATCTCATTAACTTTTGTTTTGCATGCAACACCCATTGTTGATGACGCACCCTGGGTTGGTTCAAAACTGGTGGAAATGCGGGCTGGTTCACTAGATAGCACCAAAGAATTCTGAACAGAACCGGGTCAAGAACGGGTTTGCTGTTTGCTCTGAAAACCGCCTTCAGAGGTTCAGAATACAGAGATGGACAATATTCTGGTACCCTGGAAGTACTTTCTGAATTTATATTAATGTGTGGAATAATTTGACAAAATCAAAAAGCACTCCATGGGAGGTTTGTGAAGGCATCAGAAGGACCAGGCATAGCAGTTTCTGACAGTCCACTGCTGTAGGACTTCACTTTTCTGTCCTCCTCCTCCATCTTGTTTGCAGAGCCTTATTTGACTTAAAACAGGAAGTGACCACATGAGAGCCAGCTCTTGCACAGATGAAAGCCTCAGCATCTGTGGTGGGATGGGCCTAAGATGTGCTGCTGACTAGGACCTGGGACGCCAAGATGAGCTATTTTTGTGCTCAATGAGTTATCAGACAAACAGCCAGCCAGCTAGAGGTCAGAGTCAAGAGGATGATTACCAACCAAAAGAGTTGCCATCATCATCCTAATCTTCATCATCATCTACCCCACCTACCCCAACCCCATCACTCTAATTTCAATTCCCGACAGAAATTCCATAGTGTGACTCACGGCAACCGTTACCACGGCAGCGCCACGCTGAGTGATGAGTCACACCGTGCCTGCGGTCTTTTCCTCCTCCTCCTCGTCTTCCTCCTGTTGCTGCAGTAACTGAAGGCTTCCCCTTGTTCCTATTTACTCTAGATCAACATCAGCAGGAGGTATAGGGGGGAGGGGGTGATAAGGAGGACCACTAATGCAATGCTCCACACGACCAATGAAACATGGGGCGGTGGTAGCGTAGTGTTTAACCCTTAGAACCCTAAGCTGTTTTTAGGGCATTTTCACTACCTTTATTCATAAGGATTTATTCTGGTCATTGTAAGTGCCACACACATATATTATATATTGTTTTTTTCAGGAGAGTTTAGGCTATTCAGATCTGCCATCATTTCATGTATTAATACTAGCATTGATTTTATTTAGATTTTTAAAGAATTAAAATATAAAAAGTGTATTATAAAAATTCTTATATTTCGACATGTATCTCACCACAGCAAGCTCACAGCTCTACATGCATTTCATGTGTGTGTAGGGCAGACTGTCCTGAATCGGGCAATATAATTGCCATGTTGGAGGGATACTCTGGGGCTGAGCAATTTACAGAAATATTTGCTGTGTGATTTACGGAAATAAATGCCATTTTTTATTTAGTGATGAAAAATGACCTTTCTGCGCTCCATATCTGTGACACGAACTGATCTGACCTGACTTGACCCGAGGTTGCGTGTTAGCCTGCGTGCCTGTGTGTATGCGGTCATAATAATTCTCAACTCTTTACTGCATTGCCATGAACAAAGTAAAGGCCAAAAAGGTGTTTATTTGTTGAAATTGGGATGCAATGTGAGCCTTGAATTGGATGCCATGCAGGAATTTGCTAGGATCTCAAAACCGGAATATGAACATGCTTTGCCATAGAGAAACACATGATAGCATTGGATTATAAACATGCTTTGCCACAAGAACAGACAAAAACGTGGGGTAAGTCCAGCTATATGAAGTTATTATTTTGCTGTCACTTCGTCTGTTTTATAACCCAGAAGGATGTACTTGGTATCAAATGATAGCTCTGAGTCTCCTCTTTCATCTGACATGCGTGGCATATCTATGCGATCACGGGTCCGCGAGTAATTCAAACGAGAGTAATGAGTGTGCAGCGTTGGTTTGTGTACATGACGTTATTATTTTGCAGTCACTTCGTCTGGTTTTATAAGCCAGAAGGATCGATAAACATGGTACCAATGGATAGCCCTGTGCCCCCTCTTTCATCTGATATGCGTGCCATATCGATGCGATCACGGGTTCGCGAGTAATTCAAACTAGAGTAATGTGTGTGCAGGTGAATGCAGAGAAGTATAGACTGTAAATATGATGCAATTTGATTTAATTTCATGATTTTTTTTAATTTTCATACTTGATCGTACAGACAAGTGTGTAGTCTCGTTGGAAAGCCCCACTTCTGCTCTGTCGTGCAATAAAGGTTTCATCTCGCTGCGATGAACCGTTCCGGAGCAATGTAACAGAGAAGAAAGGGTGTGTTTTTTGACGCACTTTGCGTCAATCGGGTTCTAAGGGTTAAAGAGCTGGGCTAGCATTGCAATGCTGCACACGACCCATGAAACATGGGGCGGTGGTAGCGTAGTGGCTGAGGAGCTGGGCTAACATTGTGGGTGCAATTCCCAGCTTCCACCGTTATGCCCTTGAGCAAGGCACTTAACCCGGAGTTGCTCTGGGGCAATGCAATAGTGATATAATTGATGGAAATCGCTTTGGATAAAAGCGTCTGCTTAATGAAGAAATGCAGATGAGGTAGAAATGGCCCAACCTGTTGGTCTACCTCCAACAGTGAGCTGCCTGCAACAACAGCGGCGCTCGGGGAGCAGTGAGGGGTTAGGTGCCTTGCTCAAGGGGCACTTCAGCCGTTCCTACTGGTCGGGGTTCGAACCGGCAACCCTCCGGTTACAAGTCCGAATCGCTAACCAGTAGGCCACGGCTGCCTCCTTCTGCTGGAGCCTTGGGTGACACCTAGTCCAAAAGCCCTCACTGAAAGGAGAGAACTCGTTTTTTGGTTTTGTTTTTTTTGAAGTGAAAGGTATTTTCCCCTCTCCCTCTCATTCACATTCTCACTTTCCATTACACAAATACATACACATTCCTCACAGCACTGAAACTCAACTAAGTCCACGCAGGTGGTGTGTGTGTGTGTGTGACACTCTCTTTGGTTGAAACCGTCCAGTGGGAGACTAATTAAGGGCTGGAAACTCAGCTGGGCTGTCTGACTGCTGCATTCCTATCCAGCAACAAGCAGGGCAAAACACACACATACACACACACACACACACACCCCATCGGAACTAATCTGATCATCATGATAATACCTCCAAATGTTTACTCCAGTGACATTACGCAAATTCTTAGTTGCTGCTCAGGGGAGTGATGAAGGGCTGTCAAGGCATGCAGGAGTCTAGCACCAGACTCCTGAGATACCAGAGATGGATGAGAGCTTAGTAAACAGGGTAAAAAGCAGAGTAGTATAGCTACATGTGTGTATACGGTGGCAACATAGAGGCCTACCTCTTACTGTTAAACTGAGTTAGCTACTAGCGATTAGCAATTAGGCCCAACAGTACATGCTAATGTCCATCTAGTCTCTCTCTCTCTCACGCTCTCTCACACTCCTACTCACACTCTCTCTCATACACTCTCTCTCTCTCACACACACACACACACACTCACAAGACACACGCTCATTTATGATAGAATAAAATAATTCCTAGTATTTGTAGAGCGAGAGAGCACTAGCACTAGGCAACCTAGTGTGAATAGATAGCATCTAAAGGACAGAATAAATAGCTGTTGTTGTGGAGAGAGGCATGAATCACTCATCATAACACACTGCCATGCGCTGCTTAGTGCACTATAATGGGGACACTATACAGCCCCATGATAGATAGATATCCTTTATTGATCCCTAGGGGAAATTCAACCAATTCAATCCATGAACCAGCCTTGGAACAATTCAACTGAACTGGAAACTGGATTCTTTGATAAACAAAGCCAACAACAACAACAACAACCACCACCACCACCACAGCAACACAGTGTGCCCGGTGATCCTATGCTGTCCCTGTGGGTGCCTATTCTCATTTAGCATAAGCCTCAAAGTGGCCAACACATGGAACCAAGTGATAGGAAGTTGGTCATATGAACACCGCAGGGCCCACTCCACTTTCCCTTTCCCATTATTTGGCCTGTTATGCTCTACCCACATCATTTTCACCTTTCAATAAAATAATAACTCAAAGGATAGAAACGAATGGCGACAATCACAACAGACGGCGGAGGAACTGACCATGTGTGCGATGTCGGGGTAGGACTGCTCGGTGAGCACTCCGCGGTTGGTGGAGACGTAGTCCACCAGCTCGGTCAGCGTGGCGCGCTTGATCTCCTTGCTCTTCAGGTCCGTCACCGAGTCCATGAAGTCAAAGAGCACGCAGCACTGCTGCAGCTTCTGCGCAAACAGCTCCTGCTGCTCGGTGGAAGGGGCGTCTGAGGGGAAACACACACACACACACACACACACACACACACATATATATCATGAGTACATCATGTTACTCATTACGAGGTCGTCCGAGTAGATCGTTGCGCATCTGATCAGACCCTATATAGCAATAAAAACTGTGAGGCCTGGTGCGGGGTGTCCAGTGCATGCGAACACGGCAGAGAAACAACACTGCATAACCACGCTGCGCTGTAAAATCACCTCAGATAAACAGCTAGCTCTGTTAAAAGGATAAGGCAAGCTGTAACAACCGAGGGGTTCAGAATATTCCCCCCAATGAGATGATTAACTTCTGGACAAGAAATCCTTGAATACACTCAGGTGGTTCTTTAGGCCTATTACAACCCAAATCCTCTAGATCAGCCCCACCCCCATCCCCAGACCCACCCCCTCCATCCCCAGCCCCAACCACAACCCAGTACGGAGGCTAATGCGGAATGCAGTCAATAACACCAGTCTGAGCCGTCACACATGTGACCAGAACTGGTAACTAACCACACATCTGTTTTCTGTCCAGCACGTTTATGAGTTGCAGCCTACTAATGAGATGAGCCTACTAATATTGCATTTTCAGTTGTTCCAGGTTATTTTCTAACATCTCACACTGTAAATGAATAATATCAGTATGGACAGACGATACGCAAAGGTAGATGGCAAGTCAACTATAAGTGTGGAAGACAGATGACATGAGTGATTCATCATAAGCACAGTGTAAAACCATGTTTATCGGTGAAGGCTGACAGTGTTAAAGCGGTGCTCAAAATATCAATATTGCTATTTATACCAATGCTGGTTGAATTTCCTTTTGTGATGCGCTCTTTTTAGAACGTCAATTATTTTTCAGATATTTGCACACCTACAAAGTAGACATTACGCTTCTATATTAATTCGGCAAATTTGTTGTGAAGTTTAAATGGTTGCATCAGAATTAGCGACCTGACAACATTGTAACATCTGACTGAGGTGGCATTTAGCTCAGTTGCACTGCAATAGGCCAAGTAAAACAGTGATTTTACAAAGCTTAAGGCTTAACAAAATCCTGGGATATGCCCACTTGGCAACGACATAGAACTAATGACTGGCCTTTGGCCATAGCAACCCTCCAATTAGAACTAGTAATGGCAGTCTGGCCATTCGCTTTGCGTCGTGGCTGCATTACCACCTCAAACGTGCATTATTTGCCCAATTTATACCCAAACGTGGTGCCGCCCATTATCCCTTACGTATCATCATTTACTGATATGTATTGATGCAGATGCTGTTGCATACATGTGGCACCAAAAAAAACTAAAACCATAAGACACAACAGAAAATGTAATGTTTAAGTTTTATAGTTAAAGTTAGATTTGAAATATAATTATTACATTTTACTTTTAAGACATCCGTGTGCCTGAATTGAAGCAATTCTTAAGACTTTGCCTTCGCTGTTAAAGAACTATAAGGGACAACTGTTAGAGTGAATTTTGGCTTGGACATGGTCATTATTCAGATTTAATATGTATTGCGATATACAGTATTCGCAATACATTATACTTTTATACATTATACTTTTATATATTATACAGTATACTTTTCACTCCCCCTGCTTGTTGCCATGACAGTAGTTTGTGGATCAGAACAGGATGTTAGTCAAAAATAAATAAATAAATAAATAAATACACAAGCAAACCAGCGTTCGAGCCTGAGTCATCTTTCTATCCTGCCCAACCTCATATTCTTTTACAACTTTGGCAGTCTAGCATTCTTTTCCTCTCTGAGCTTGGAACCGTTGCCAAATTCCTCTCTGATCTGGCAAGTCCCTGCCTCTCTCTGTAGGCTGGCCACCGCTTAGGAAACACATGGCCAACACAGAGCGCAGCACAGGCAGACAGGCAGGCAGACAGACAGACAGAAACCGTGTCTATGACGGAAAGAGTGAGGTAAAAGATAGACGAACAAGCTTCACAGAGAAAAGGGTTGAGGGGATGGAAAAATAAAAAGAGAAAGCAAGAGTGCGTGAGGGAGAGAGAGAGAGAGAGAGAGAGAGAGAGAGAGAGAGAAACATAGAGTGAGTAAGTGATTGAGAGAGAAAAAAAAGAGAGAGAGAGAGAGAGAGAGAGAGGGCGAGCCTTTTAAGTGGTGTGTGAATTTGGTGCCCGTCACACGGCCCTGCCACCCTCGAGGTGGAGAGGTCGTTCAAACGTGCACTAAGTGTACGCCAGCTGTTGGCTCAGGCCGACATACCACCACAGCCCCCCAAGGAATGCCAGCCATGCCATGCCATGCCGCCATGCCAACAACACCCATCCCCCCCCCCCTCCCCCCCGGCCAACACACACACAAACCCACACTAACTCACTACCACACAACGCCCCCTCTACGCCACAGGAAAACTAGAGCCCAGGCCTGCCATCCCTCTAAAAACAACACCCTCGGTCCTCTCACGGATCTGACCACTCTGTCTGCCACACCTGAAAAACAGGCTGGGAGAACCTTCGCTGGGCTCTGCCCTGAGGGCAAATCCGCTCCAGCAGAGCAGCTAGCTGAGGAGCGAGTGGGGGGGGGGGGGGGGGGGGGGGGGGGAGTGGCTGAGTGGTGCAGGAAGGCTCTGTGAAAACACTGTCTGTCACAGGATACTCTGGCTCCATCCGCCCAGACAAAGACACGGTCTTTCTCTCCGGCTCTTCCTCTCTGACCTTCCCCAGAGTCAGACTGTCCTATTGACAAGGTGAAAGAAAATTCAATTCACCTTAACCGTACGAGAAACCCAGTCTATCAAGACAAAGGACAAAGTCCAGTCTAGACAGTGCATCCAGTGTGTCTTTAAATGCATTCTGTCTCTTTGCAATAAACTACTAGAAAAAAAAAAAAATCAGCGAAAAACACTGAGCTTTGAACTCTTTTGTATGTGTTCCACCTCCACTTCATAGAGAGATGTATTGCTGAGACAGACGTACAACTGTGACTGCTCAGGTTTCCCATGGCTCTAAGATTTATGGAAACCAACACAATTGAGTGTTCTTTGGTTAAACGGCCCAGTTCACGACCAGATGGCCCAACCACGGGGCCCAGTTTTGGGAGACACATTTATACTCCAGGACCAATATTTGCTGGTGGAGGGGAAAGCCATTGCCTACAGCGCAGCCTTGAAATGTCTGTTGGAGGCGGCTATCAAGCGTTTGTGTGACTACACTGGCCAACCCTGGAGGCCACTGTGTGTGTGTGTGTGTGTATGTGTGTGTGTGTGTGTTTCAATCCATCAAGATTTATGCTCAGCCTGGGCAGTGAAAATACTCCTTAAAAGGCGTTTGATTTGTAGACTTTCCTTCCCGCTACATCAAGGTCTGATCCAATTAGTTTCAGTCTTTAGGAACGGCAAGGTTACAGACTCATATCCATCTCTCCACAGAATGTGTAGCCTAGGTCAAATGGAAGACATCTTGCATGTCTTTATGGTGTATATAGTCATATAGGCCTACTTTACACCATTGTATCTGTCGGGCTGTGGCCTTGGTCATCTTGTCCGATATGGTGTATCAGTTTGTTTTCATTTCCTGGGGCTGTAAATGGTGTGGTTTTACAGCTATCCCTCTCAGAGCATGTTTCCCTCAATTCAAGCACACAATTCCTCACAACAAAAGACATTTCACAGCCATAAACACAATTCCTCTGTTTAGAGAAAAGGATATCCAAAGAATTGCTGTGTGTTATCTGATCTGTCAAATTCAGTGGCAGTGTGCAGTGTGTTTTCCTAGGGCTGAGTTGCCATACCTCTCATGCACCATATCATCACTAATGATGACAGTTTTTCAAGTATTCAAATGTAGCTGACAAATGCACATGCACACATAACACGCCCACAAGCACACGTACGCACACACACAGTTCACTATTACTGTTTCTATTTATGACTACGGCCCTGGCCAACTGGAGACAGTTTGGCTGATGCATAATGCTACTTACTCTCATATGAGAAAAGAGGCTAGCAAAGCCATTTCCAGAAAAAAAAAATCCTCTCATTTTAATGAGCTACTGTAGCTGGAAAAGGGAAGGCTTGGGTTACCAGTGAGGCCCTACCCACTAAAGTGGCTTTCGCTAAATATAGCCACTCAGCCACACCCGCTATCTCTGCCATACCATCAAAGGCACTGCCTTTATGGAGTCCTGGAATCTCGGCACACAATGGCTTCTCGATAGGGACAGAGCAATAAAGACAAGAAGGTTTCTCAACAGATGGACAGGGAGATTATGACAAGGCTCCTGTATGTTCTGTTAGCTTCTGGATTCCATCCCATCATTATGGACTTAGAGAAGGAGAAGTCAGAAACAGCTCTGCAGTAGCAGAAGTCACATGGCATTGGAGGATAACAGACGAGTGAAAAAAAGAGAAATATCGTCGCCTTAGAATTATAGGGTTCTATCTACGTTCTGAGAAGTTCTGAGATATTGAGCTTGAAAGTCTTAGAATTCCATAGAGTTATACTGCTAAGTGGAACAAACCTCTTCAGATATAATGTTCAAAAATGTATACAACTACAAGAAACACCTCACCTCATCTTCTTAAGGTGTCACAGAATAAGAATATGTAAACAACTCTACATTGACATTTTTGTCAAAATTGCCAATGTAAGGGGACGATATGTGCCAATCACCATAACTAAGAGTCGTGACAGATAAAGATAAAAACAATATGTCTACACAAACAACCATGAAAGCCTTGTTATCTCCTTATCTTGTGTGGGTTGGTGTACAACCAGCCTCCATTAATTAGTAATGGTGAGCATTATAAGCGTCCTAATGTGTGTCTACAGACACTAGGCCCTTGGATTCCATGGAGGTCAATGGACACAATAAGAATGGCCTCCAACATCCTGCGTGTTTTCCCCAGACTTGTGGCCCAGCTGTCTCCTTCCCCTTTGGTGCCCTTTCAGCATTTTGGGTCTGACTGCTGTCCACGCAGGGCAAGAGAAACCAGGACGTCAAGCCATTCAGCACTTCCTGCTCACTGCTCTGGGGATCCCTGGCATCGATCTAGGGCTGTGTATTACCTCACAAGACGATACGCATCATGATACATATATTGTGGTATGATACTGCGATACATTGCAATACTTTTTACCGAAAAAAGTATAACCTGGATAATATGTAGATCACATTATACTTATAATTCAACAGACAAATAATAAAAGAAAAATATCACAGTAGTGAACTGTATAGACAATTGCACAGCATAATGCTTTAATAAAAAATAGATATTTGGCAGCAGTTGCGATACGATATATTAAACAAGTGGCAAGACGTCATATCGATATTTCGCTCTCGATGCACAGCCCTATCTGGTAATGCACTCAGTGAGGTCTGCCAAAGAGCCAGTGTGCCGTGTGCCCATTTCTGGTGTGCTTGTGTTATGTGTGTGTGTGTGTGTGTGTGTTGGTTATTCTCGGTTACATAACTACACTAGTCAAGACACCCACCCACCCCCCCCCCCACCCCCCTCCTTCTCTCTCCTTGAACCCAATGG
Source organism: Alosa pseudoharengus (assembly GCF_046254945.1). Lineage (NCBI taxonomy): Eukaryota > Metazoa > Chordata > Actinopteri > Clupeiformes > Clupeidae > Alosa > Alosa pseudoharengus. Next base: position 29,321,654 of record NW_027468859.1, on the reverse strand, counting down.
ACTGGAGGTCCCTACCCTAAGGAACAATGTGTGAGAGTGCATGGGAGACTGTGAGGGAGATAGATGGGGGAAGAGAGAGACAGAGAAAGGGAAAGAGAAAGAGAGAGAGACAGAGAGAGAAGAAAGTGGTTGCATAGGCTAAACAAAACAACAGACCTGGGATAGAGGGCCCTGGAGATTAAAAAGAGTGAAGGAGACAAACAAGAATGATGGAGGGAGGTAAGGTAAGGTAAGGTAAGGTAACTTTATTTGTACCCAAGGGTAGATTTGGTTGCAGGTCAAAAGAGTGGGTTTCTTACACACACACACATAGATGACATTAAACGACGGGAGAGAGGGAGAGAGAGAGAGAGAGAGAGAGAGAGAGAGAGAGGCGAGACTCAAATCCTTTTAGCTCATAATTCTGTGAGTCATGAGAGAGGCAGGGCTTTGTTGCTTGCAGTAATCTAGTTAATGGATAGGCAGGACTAAAAAAAATATAACAATAAAATCAGATAGGGAAAAGTTATTTTGGGATGGGATGGGACGGGGCAGCTAGACAGAGCTCATCGGGCCTTTTAATAGACATGATCATGGTTCACATTAGAAGTGTCTATATTCACAGTAGAGTGAGGTGACCTGTGACCTACAGTCAAGAACGTCTCTCTGAATTGGACGATAGTTCAGCCACAAAGGCCCTTGAGCATTGTTTTACATTCATAAACCATGCACATTCAAAGACCATATAATGAAGGTCAGTCATCAAAGTCAATGACACAGAATTGATACCGGTTCTTGACTGGTCACACACTATTTCATATAGAACAATAGAATAACAAAAGGTCAAATCACTTTGAATTACCCAACTCATATCCATGATGTCAACACAGATGTCTATACAACATCACACACCCATTTTAATGTCACACTGCAATGGCTCATTTCCATTATGGGGTAAAACCCTGGTGTCTGGGGAAAAGCCTTGGGCTAGTCCAGGTCCTTAATGGAAATGAGACATTAATGTTCTTTCAAAGCAGAGGTTAGCCCCATGATGCTTCTCAGCCCTTCCACAGATTGGTCTTCAAGACCCCAATCTGCTGAGCATAGTACCTGCCTGCAGACAAGGATCTTCCATAGACCTCTGAAGTTGACTACAAAAAGGACCCAAAGCTGAAAGCCTTTCTATGAGCAGCAAAATTAAACTTTGGTACTGTTAGGGAAAGAGAAAAACTTCAACTACGCTGAGGAAGACAGAGAGAAAGGGGGAGAGAGAGAGGAGAGGAGAGGGGAGGAGAGGAGAGGGGAGAGAAAGAGGAGAGGGGAGGAGAGGAAAGAGAAAGGAGAGGGGAGGAGAAGGGGGAGAGAGGGGAGAGGGGAGGGGATGAGAGGAGAGAGGGAGGAGAGAGGAGGACAAGAGAGAAGAGAGAGAGGGGAGGAACTCAATGGGTGTCTCCTGTGTGCTTGGCTTGTTAATGTGCTTTGACAGATACGTGTAGTTCTGTCCAACAATCAAAGTAAAAGGGTCAGCTGAATGGAGGTGATTTAGAAGAGACAAACAGAAAGATTGAGACAGAGAGAGAGAGTTAGAGACAGAGAGAGAGAGCAGAGAGAGAGAGCAGAGAGAGAGAGCAGAGAGAGAGATTTTATTATACTGATGTCATGATAAATTGCTTGCAAACATAGTGATGTAACATGAATCCAGTACTGCAGTGCTGTGTGTAGATAGATAGATCCCCAAATTTGGAAATCACAATCATTCATTGAAATTCATACTGCATATGCATAACGAAATTGTCTGGTCATTTTGAGTGTGTGTGTGTGTGTGTGTGTGTGTGGTTCTCTGGCAGTGCTGTAACTTAGCAACTAGATACAGCAGGCTGGGTTTTTGCAGGGCGTGTGGCAGGCAGGGAGGCAGGGAGATGCTATTTAAAGCTCCCATCAGAAAAGTAACAACCGTCAGCCACTCAGGGAGCTGATGATGGCTTTACGATGGCGGTTTGGGCTCTTTATCCCCGGCCTCTCCGCTCACTGCCCCACGTCCAGCTTTATTGCCCCTCGTCAGACCCTCCTCTCGCCCCCTCTCAGCTCCAGTACCCCACCGCACCAGCGGCGACCTCGGGGTGAGGAGCGACATGGCTATTTTAGGTGCCAATGCTCAGCCACCAGATGAACCACACACACACACACACACACACTCACCACGCACACTACATGCATACTACACACACTACATGCATACTACACACACACACACTACACACACAGGTAAGACACACTGTGGCTGTGTGTAACACCAAGGTATCAAGAACATCCAAATAGCTCAGATGTGCCACCCACACAAAGCCCTCAGGGTAGACAGGTAAATGCCCCGCCCACTCCCCCATTCCCACGCCCAAATTCTTCACTGACAGGCACACACAGTTACATTCCAGCAGCAGCGTGGCTGATCCACTACTTGAGTAAAGGAAGCAGAGAGCCTGGCCTAAAGAACCATGGTCTCTTCTCTTCTCTTTCTAAATCAGTAGAGCTCTAAATAGCCATCTGTTCCAACCTGCTTCACTTGGTTGGCGTCCTTCCCATACTCCGAAAAAGTGCATACTATCAAGTGTTGGAATCTACTGACAAGAAGGTTAATTATCCATTAGTATAATCTGGATATATACGTTTAAGAGACTTAATAAATTTGAAAGGCAAACCTACTACAGACTGTACACCCCCAGCAGATATTATCAAATGCCCATCCTCCTAAACAACTAGCTCAGCAACTACAGGCATGCTTTGTATTATCTGGAGTGCATATGTGTGTCTGTGATTGTGTGTTTTCTACAGAAAAAGCTGAAAGGATTCTAGTCCAATTGTCTATATGCCACACACTTCCTGGAAGGCTTTTTCGCCAGCACAAACATTTCCAATGGACCTTCACCTGCATTGTTTTAGCATACCTACACAGAGCCGGTTGGGCTGTACACCTAGTGAATGAGCACTTTAAAAGGCTGAAGGATTTATGCTTTGACACAACTTATGTGTCGAAGTTGGATAAAGAGTAGGGCTGGGTGATATGGACCAAAACTGATATCCCGATATTTTGGGGCTGATTGGCGATATACGATATATATCGATATTTTAAACAGAAAGAGCTAAGTGTTTCGTATTCACTCAACATGACAATTATGACAACACAACCAGCTTTAATTAGAATGATTTCAGACTGCTCTAACACAGCTGTGCAAAAAAGTGTAAACAATAACATAGGCCTACCAATACCAATATGCATAGTAGGCTACAGCTGCTCTGATAAAGCTGTGCAAATAACAAAAGACCAATAAGTCGACCCTGACTGACAACACAGGCCTACATTGTACTGCACATACAAAATATTGCAGTGGCCTACTGCAGAAAAACGATGCAGTTTTTTTACCGTAAGGGTTTGATAGGGCCTACATGACAAGCAAATGTAGCCTATGATGGCCTAGACATGTGTAACTTGCTATCGATAACAATTAAATAGTTTTAAACAATTAGGCTACTTAAACAACGTAACTGAGTCACTCACCAAGAGTGTGATAGACGCTACAGTCATTTTGTATGCGTTCATTACCATTTTTGCATGTTCCGGTTCGTAAGAAAAAATCCCTATGCACGATTGAATGGGGTTTCGATGATGCCCCTGACTGCTCGCGAGTCCCCGCGTGCATATCCTCTTAATAAAATCAGCGTGTAGGTTATCTCCCTGAGGACTTTAGATCTGCTATATCGCTAAACACAAGCACCCATAAGTGTATTTAAATTAGCTAGTCTATGTACCAAAAATGACATTTACCGTGAGTCGAAGAGCTGTAAACAGTGCTGTAACTTAAATCTGCATGTACAAAAACCATTTGGAGCTGCGGCTGTCTGAATGGTCTGAACACAAGTGGCTTTGATAAAATGGCCCATTATTTGACATAATACCGGTATTACGATATTGTCTCAACTACATATCGTTTTCAAAAATATATCGGTCGTAGTCGTAATACCGATATATCGCCCAGCCCTAATAAAGAGTGGCCCTGTTGGGCATAAACAAGATATTTAGTGTCGGAGAGAACACGAAAGAAGCAGAATAAACACTATTGTTTAAAAGTTTGGAGTCACTTAGGAATGTCCTTATTTTCATCATTAATGTTGTAAATGACTGTGATAGAAAGAAATGGCTGATCTTTAATGCAATATCTACATAAGTATACAGATGCCCATTATCTGAAACCATTCATCCAATGTTCCAAAGGCACATTCTGTTAACTAATCTGATATCATTTTAATAGGTTAACTGAGAAAACATTGGAGAACTTTTTGCAATTATGTACGCACATAATGTAATCTGAAAATTGTGGTGTTTAACTTTTGGGGTTTAATTTAATCGATAATCTACACAGGGAGTATTTACCTGTAGCTTTTAATGTGTGTGTGTGTGTGTGTGTGTGTACAGTGAGAGTAGTGACAGAGTATGTGAGTGTGAGTGTGTAGTGACAGAGTGTGTGTAGTGAGAGGTTGTGTAGTGAGAGTGTGTGTAGTGAGAGTGTGTGTGTGCATGTGTGCGTGTGGCCTCAGCCTCGTGGATGTTTGTGCTCAGAGAGGTCAGTGCTGCAGCAGGTAGTCTGTCTGGCAGCTCTTCCTGGAAACCGTCCCTCCAGCAGAGCACAGCAGAGGTAAATAGGGGGCCCGGTTGTCATGGTGACCCCAGCAGGACACTCCGCCTACATATCGTGCAGCTGATAGGTAGCCCCTACTCCACGTGCCCATTCCTGTCAGTGGCTTGTGTTTGTGTGTGTGTGTGTGTGTGTGTGTGTGTGTTTGTGTGTGTGTGTAAAGTTGAGTTCTGACTGAGATGCATCAATGGGTTCTCCTCCAGGGTAGAGACCGGCAAATGGAAACGAATGGAGCTGTTATTTAATACCAATCCGCCACTGATCCCCCCCACCCCCACCCGCGTGCACACACACACACACACACACACACATGCACACACACACACACATGCACACACACATGCACACACACATGCACACACACACACATATCCCTGCTGTGACCTTGAACCTGCCTGCTGAGTGTACGAACAAAGATGGAACAAACACACAAACAACCCTTTCTCTCTCTTTAAAAAAATAAGCAAACACACACATTCTCATACACACAAACACAGAAAAACTGTCTCCGAACACTCCCTCTCGGAGTGCAACGGAGACAGATTGACAGATCTTGCTGTACACCGTGAACCAGTAGAAACATTTATGCCACCAGAAGAGCACCCACTAATTTCAGAAACCTTCCCCCAACACCCGCCACCTAATAGGCACACCCTCATGTGTCGCACTAGATCTTACGACCTCCTACTTCACTTTGTCTGCAGAATCAACACATTGGTATGTCCTTCCATGTTTACAATTGCCCCTATCAACTGACCAGGAGGACTTAAATGCTGAAAAATTGTCACGTTTTTGTTAAGGTCTCTCCTGTGACAATTCCAACTGCTATTCAACTTAAAATGCTAACTAACTACTTATCCGTCCACTTACCTATAGTTTGTGGTGAGAGCACTTATCTCCTGTCTCCTGCCAGAGTTGCTGCCCATCATTCTTTACAGCAAGAAAATACATTTACTAATTAACACCCCCCTGACTGCACTGCATGTGCAAGCTTTCTCCACCCCATTTGTTCACCACCCTCCCCTAAATCCAAGGACAAGGATCAACTCAACCAACAATATCTCGCCAAGCCCACCTCATAAACAAGAACCTGTTTCCAGGTGACCTAGAGAGAGCGCGCATTTTGACTTCATTTTGACAAGTCTTGGTTTGCTCAGCATCTAAAGCCATGATAACATCTTCCCACGCTTCTCAAACTGCCATGAGGTCAGGTGCAGACTACCCCTCATCAAAAGGGAGTCAGCCAGTTAGACAAGTTTCCGGGAGGGGTAAGGGGAAAGACCACCCTAATTGAGTCTTACACAAATTATCACAAATATCCTTAATGACCCACAAACTACAAATGATATATATTTAAATGACTACTATGTTAAACTAGCCTGCATGCCAGCCAAACTTTTAACAAGTTTTAAACAACATTTAAGGTCGGGAAGTTTGGTCTGGACTTGTTCCGTTGTGGAGCAACTATGCCTGTTTGAATCAATCAATTTGGGCTTTGCACAGTAATGGACAGGTGAGCAACAGTGCCTCGTCAATCACGTCATCTGAGTACACTTCAGTTGATTTTGTTTGCAACAAAAACACTGTGGCTAGAAGCTAGAAAGATGGCTTCTAAAGTTTACACATAGGGAAAATGCATATATTTCCATGCAGCTTGGCCTTTCATTTACACGAAAACGGAGGTATGTGGGAAAACTCCGGTTTCACTTTCATCAAGGGAAAACAGCTTTTTTGCATTTTGACATGTTGTTCAGGCAGCAGGCAGCTAGCGGATGGTGAGGTGATGTTTGCTGTATGTGACAAATGTTTTAGCTTAGAAACCACGTAACATCGCTTCAAGCCACTTATAAGGCATTTGTGGAGAAGAAGGATAGTTCGAGTGTTCTTCCTACAGCTCACGGTAAGCCATTTTGTTGCTCTGATTGGTCAGGTCTATCCAATTGAGTGCAGAGGCATTTTCCCCACTATATCGGTTGAAACAAGGCCCATAATCACGTCCCAATGGACCAGTATCAGGCTCAAATTCTGACTAGAATTGAGTATGACGGTCAGGCTAATGATAAACAGCAATATAGACTGTTAATCATTTCTTCAAATTAGCAAACAGAAATTTGATGACCAACAATTAACTCTTTCCCGACAGCCCATAGAGAAATCAGTACGTACGTACTGATGACGGAAATTAATAAAAGTATCATTTTTCTTCACTGAAACCCCGTGAAAACGTCTTTGTATGTCAATGAGTGTCTAAGCCAATCAAATAAATAGGTTTTCCTTGGATATGTGTTGTATTTTTGCTATTGGTTAGATTTTATATTTTGTGATTGGTTGTCAAGCGCCAATCGCGATATTTCAACATGGCGAGTAATGACAATCGACCGAGGTTCAGTGGTAGTAATGACATACTGTTCAGCTGTTTTTAAAAGTACATATGCCCATGTTGTCTAGTGATATGAAACTGTGTGGTGTGAGAGGGTAGGGGCCAAATCTGTAGTGTAACTCCGTGTGGGAGGTATCTGAATCTGTTGGGTCATTTTCAGCAACACTGACTCTGTTGGGTCATTTTAACTGTTCATCTGTTTTAACAGTCTAAACTGTTGATGATTATTACACATTGACAAAAAAAAAAACATGATTATTAACCAAAATAATATGTATGAGATGAAATTGTAAGTTATTTTTTTTGATACAAATGTGATATTGCAACTAATTGATAATAAAACTATATAATGGTTATTTAGGCTCGTCTGTATACATAATTTCAAAATTAGTTATTTAGAGTTCCTTTCACCCAATTGCTACCAAACTTGGTATTTATTTAGCCAACAGGTAAATGCAACTTTCTGCTATTTCACTTTTTTTATAACATGCTGTGTTGAAGCTGAGGAGCTTCAGAAACTCAAAAAATGTGCCCGAAATATGCAAATGGTATGCTAATTTATGCTAATTAGTATATATAAATAATACATAATTGTCATGTCAAACATATATTTGTGTAGCCTAACTATCTGGCTTCAAGAGAAAATGGATGGTTTCTTTGAGATATGCTTAGGTCACCCACAGCAGAATGAAATATCAAAGGAGTCATTTTTGGCCTGTTTTGGCCCTGTCGGGAAAGAGTTAAACAATGTTTAGCGGGAGTTAATGATACAAATCTAGATTGTGGTTGACTTGATGGAATAGCAAAGTCCAAAGGGTCAACCCCAACTTATTGCACCACAGAATTTAATCAGACATTAGACCTAAAACAAATAATCTGTAAATAACTCAGCCCTGATGATCTCCCTTGACTGATCCTGTAAGTAATCTCCAATTTCCAGATATGAATCAATAAACTTCTCATTTCATTAGGGCACAGCTAATCTCATCTAATCTTTATTATTGAATGCAATTTGCATCATAGTGTGACTACAGCTAAATGAATGAAACAGAACTGAGAAACTTGTGTGGATGTGCACCATCAGTGGCACACGCACCACACACAAATGTAGAAAAACAAGAGAACGACACTCATTCACTCATCCATCCATGTTTCAACTAGGGATGTAACGGTATGAAAATTTAACCTCACGGTTATAGTGACCAAAATTATCACGGTTTTCGGTATTATCACGGTATTTTTAAAAGTGTGTTCAATATGTTCAGAAAGCACTGATAGGCCTACACAAGCTGAAGTAGTTTCAAAAAGTGTCCCGTTCAGTTTTTCATGTTTAATTGGCTATGTGCTTATCGCTTAACTTACCCTACCATGACTTGGAGGTTGCTATTACTGTTATTTGGATCCAATGAGTGAGACCAGGCTTGGAATTTCACCATTCTGGGGGCAAGGCCACTTGGCCTTCAGTTGGGCATATTTGGTGGAGGGCACAAAGGCCACATAGGCTATAAAAATTATCAAAGTTGTATAGCCTATTCACTGCAGTAGACCTGCATCACTGTATGAAACATTACAAAAACATGAAACATGACATATTACATAGAACTGCAAATCATCTGATCATCTAATATTTACAGATATCTAGGCTATATTTAACATTTATTTTATATTTGGCCTGTTATGAAATCATGTATTGAACAATTTAAGCACAGTTCAGCTTTAAGAAACTCAAATAGCCTAGATGCATGCTTAGCATTTTGTGATCTACTTTCACAAACTCTTAGTCAGCTGTCCTCTGATTTACCGATATCTAGGCGATATTTGTAACCTTTATTTTGTATTTGGCCCGTTATGAAATCATGTGGAACAATTTAAACACATTGTAAAACTTAAAGCCCAAATTTGGAGACATCCATGCATGTCGAAATGTACTGCAAATTCAAAAGTGGATTACTCTGGAACGGCTAACTGCTGGGAAGGATTAAACACACGGTTTCAACACCGTGGTAATCAACCGTGATAATTATGATATTTCAAAAGAAAACGGTAATTGTTATCGTCAACATTTTTATCGCGGTTTATCATTATACCGGTAATCGTTACATCCCTAGTTTCAACACACACACACACACATATACATTTTCATATTGGGAAGGAATTTCTGTTCTGAAACGGGTGACTGGTGGATTCAAATATTTGAAGCAAGTTTCTTATTCGTCAGTCTTGGCTTGTTTCCTTTAAAACACCTCCTGTTCTTTTTTGATTGGTTGTGCCCAACATAGTTCCAAAACAACTACTGACATTTTTAAATGTCAGCACTTAAATAACGCCTTGAAGAAGACCAATATGGTCGCAACACGTAGGCCCATGTGCTTTCAGCTAGTTGCCATGTTTAATTAAAGGCTTTTTCATACAGTTTTCAAAACAGGAGTGCCTAACTTTCCTTTTTTGACTAAAATAATACATGTCAAACTGCATTTGTTTGCAACAACACTAGAGTTTAAGAAACTGTACAGTAACGTTTTGAGTTCTTGTAACATTGTCACTGTGATGGGTTGACGCTAAGATGAGTGATCCCTGAGCATGTAGCATGGGCCTCGGGGGGGCCAAACGGCCATCCATCCATCATCAGGAGAGATGCCATTATGTCCTCCCAGCAGGAGGGCGAGCGAAAGAGAAAGTGCAGACAACACGTGCTAATGCGCCGCTGGCCCCGCTGGTCGGATGCACCGGTTTCATAACAATGGGTCGGACACCGCATGGCAGTGGTTAGCAGTTCAGGACAGAGCAGGGGATCGAAACGATCGCGTCTATAAACGGGGCTGCGGGTCGATCGGGGGCCCTGACACGCCACAGACACAGTGGGGGGACGAGAGCACATCTCCACGGTAGCCATTCACTGGGATCAACATGACATTCAGAGGCCTCACCAAGCAGCCAGACCCGTTTGAATCAGAGCGGTTCTGTCACTGAAGGGTAGAGGCTCGCTGTGAGGGCTCCTGTGGAGCATGTTAGATGGGAGATTGGAAGAGAGGGCAGGGTAGCTATTTAGAAATGATTTAGATAGATAGATAGATAGATAGATACTTTATTGATCCTCAAGGGGAAATTCAAGCCTCAAGGGGAAATTCAAGAAGTTCATTCATTTAGGAGTGTATGAGGATGGGTTAGGCAAATTACAAGAAACTTCATTTGGACAAAATTAATTATTTTATAGTCTTACATTTATTATGTGCTGGACATATAGAAAGTAAAAAGGACAATTTTTTATATTAAAGCGTTTTTAAAAATAAAAACAAAAGGAGTCACTATACAGGTAAATATGCACAATTACCATATTTATTCCATCACTGAGGAATGATCAAACAGATACTGAATAATTTTGGTGTGGCAGAGAAGTGAGGAGACTCTTGAATTGTCTGGGGATGACAGGATTTGGCAGTGTTTGAGGAGCTATTGCTGCTAAAGTGAAGGAAGAGTGATCAAAAGCAAGGATTAGGTGCATTGGAAATTGTTAAAGAGGGATTTGGGAACGGATATAACCGATGTAATTTGGAAAGAGGTGTGGATGGGAACATGCATTCTAGCCTATATGCTCCGGGCACCACTTACGGCATCTTAATCTCTCCTCTGAATCTTAAACTGCTGCACCTGCCCTTAATGCTGACTCTAAGGCTCAAAGGTGCAAACAGACACACACACACAACAACACACACACACACACACACACACTTCAAAAAATGCGTAACATGTCTGCCACACACATGCTGAGACATGCAGCATCACACTACTGTGACTTTGGGTTTGTCTTCTTTGTTAGCGTTTGTATTGGTAAAAATGTCTGGAATGCACTACGCTGTGCTATGTTGACTGAATAAGCAAATGAATGCACTTACAAATGTGGAAGAGTCAAATAAATTCCCTTGGATGATTGTCATAAATTACCATTGTTGTTGGGGCAGGTGTGTTTAGGGAAGAATGGGCAGGTGATTAGGCATCAAGGCTTCCTAAACAGCACTCGCATCTAGAATGAGTCCTCCCTACATCACGCCTGACTAGGGTTGCAAAGGGGCGGAAAATTTCCAGTAAATTTCCGGAAACTTTCCGGAAACTTACCATGGGAAGTTAAGCTGGGGAATTTTGGAAATATTCAAAATTGGAAACTATCATGGAATTAAAGGAAATTATGGGAATGAATGGGAATTTAATGGGAATTTTGGGTAATTCATACAAACTGTTTCATATACAAACATTAACATTTTGTTTCGTAATAAGCAGTATGATTTGTATGTTCGTATTCTTGCTTAGCTTAGCATACAAAGACAGCTAGCATGCTAGCGGGAATCTCATTCTCTGCCTATGGTTTACTAGCGTGCTAAACTAGCAACACTGAACTGCCCAAGATACACCACACCACTCAACAACAAAATCTGATTGGTTGGAACATTTTTCCCCCATGCATATAAACACACCATAGGTTTCCTTTATGTCTAGCAGCCTATGCCGATTGCTGTGTGCATGTGATTGACATATGTGCAGGGTAGAAATTCGACTGAAATTGCATTAAATCAGGTTGTTTTAACTAATATTAGACTGCAAGATAGGGTTTTGTCCACTACATTTAAGTTCCCTGTTGTAGACTAACTTGCCATATTAAAAATTCCCAGTTTATTCCCATTAATTCCTGTTTATTCCCATATATTCCCGTTAATTCCCATGGAAAGTTTCCAACTTAGAAAATTCCCGGAATTTTGCAATTCTACGCCTGACCTGTTCAAGCATCAGACACTGTTCAATGTCAGTGCTGCAAGCTTTCACTCTATTGTTTGGCTGTCAATCAGGCCACATTCTTCAAGAACCTTTCAAGCTTTCCTCCTTTGTTGGAGGGATCTCACTTTGGTTTCGTTCATTTGGTGTGAGTAAGTATGGTATATATGCAGCTTGTTTGGTATAAAGGTACAACCAGTACAGCCAATATGTAGCCCTACAGCAAATGCATCTATTAGATTACAGTTGGGCTTCTTAGGTTACTCAGGAATTCAAGTAAATGTCAGAACTTTCAGAGCATCAATAGCTCTTTCCATAGAGTTTAAAAACTTCAGGAGCTAAAACCTGACGGGGGACTGGGGACTAATCCAAAGGCTTTGTTCTAACAGGTCCATCCCCAGGCACTAGGCCTTGGGTGTGATGTGGAAGAAGCCTTGACGGAATCTCCACACACACACCCGCCTGCTGGACAGGTTGGGCCTGTTTTCGCTACGGCTGCGCACGGGAAGCAGAGTGTGAAACTGCTGCAGATAAAATGGTTCTGGTAGGTCATGCGTTGTAAATGTCAGAAACGCTCATCTGGTCGCCATTGAGGCGTAGCATTAGCCAGGTGCTAAGGTCAATACCCATAGAACACACAGAAAATGCTGCCTCAAGTGAGTGTTGTTTTAGATAAAAGCAGAGTACTCAAATTAAACCTTTAAAAATGACTGTAGACTACACAAATTGAGTAGGGTGAAGATCACCTAGATGCTCTTTAGCAAGCAGAAAGAAGCGATTTGGCATTTTGGGGAATTTCTGGTTAGCATGTTGCTACCTTTTTCGGCATCCCCTTCTCCCCATAACCACTGGAGGTTTTGGAGTTCACGTGGGCGGTTCTTTCCTTTCACATCACCGCGGCAGATTCCTCACAATCTGGGCCTACTGAGAGGAACATAAATAAACTCAGGGCTGTTTATGGAATCTCTGGAGCCGGAAAGAAATGACGTTGAAGCAGACATAGGAGGAATAGGAGCTGGTAAGTCATCTTATGACCATGCGGGAGTAGGCGCCGTTTTTATGGGTCTGATCTGAAGACGGGTGGAGGAGAAGACTTATTCTGGGTGGGTTACTTAGTTTGGAAGTGTATGCAGCCTCCAGGTAGAAGCGCCCAACGCAAATATGCATGAGATGTACAATACACCTATGAGCACGCTCAAACAGGCAGATAGACACACATGCAAACACATGCACGTACACAAAAACCAATGAGGAGAGCAATGGTGTGTCTGTGTGTGTGTGTGTGTGTGTGTTCTGAGGAAGGCAGATCAGCAAAATCAAAGCAGCTCAGGACATTGCCGGACTTGATCCTCGATTATGGCTGCAGCTGTTCCGGAAAAAGAAAGGGGAAAAAAAAACACCCTGGCATTCTCAGTGGAGCAATATAGGGCGCACCTTCCTGCTAATACACCACAACAGAGAACTGTCCTGTCTGAAGAGCCAATCAGCATGCTGCCACCGTCCTTTCAGGCGTGTGATTGGCCCGAAACTATTTCCCAGCCTAACAGCTCTTAACAGAGGTATTACAATACCTCCTGTCTTGATGCGTTTAGTTTTCCCCAGTGACGTTCTTATCACGTCAAATGTTCACACCGGGCATCAAGAATGCTCCAGAGTGCTAGGAGGCAGAAGCGAGTCTCCACCCTGTGAACTGCACTGGATGTGTGGCCTACATGTCTGGTCATATCAGTCAGGCACGGGGGAGGGAGAATCATGGGTAATCAAAGCTGAGAGGGACAGAGATGTCAGCAATCAGGTGTGTCTGATGCTTGTGTGTGTGGTGTGTGTGTGTCTGTGTGTGTCTGTGTGTGTCAGTCAACAGAAGTCCAGCAGGTCTGGCTGGTCTCATTGCTCAACCCCTTCACACACCTTGACAACAGTAGGTGTTTTCTACTTTTACTCAAGATGAACATGCAAATTGCAGCGCATCCTCATAGACAGACACACAGCAACAAACCACCACAACAAATAGACTAACAAACACCTACAAACAGCCTCATTACTATGCATTACCTACTCCTGACAAACTGAAAGGCTCTATCCGAAAGGAGACACTGCATTCTTTGGCAGCCTTGCCCGCGTTCGGTTTCCAATAACAGACTTTCAACACACCGTAAAACATCATGGCGCTCAGCTTGCAGGGCCCAGGGGTTTGGGGCAGCATGTGCAACAGGAGAAGAGTTTCTTCGGTCTCTGTGACCTGACAGAACCCAGACCTCCAGTGCTACAGACACACACACTCAAGTAGATGTCAGATGAGGTTTCTATGAAACTAACAAAGGAAATGCATAAGGTCCCTGATTGGCTACACAGTTCCTGTCTTACATTGAAGGTGAACAGGTGAAAACTCAGAGAGTGTCCTGACATCTTTGTAAATGGGCAAACAATTAAAAAAAAGTGGATCAATTCAAATATCTGGGTGTTAAAAAGTTGGGCAATACAGTGAAAGTTAACCTATCAAATTATAGATACATAAGAAATTCTCTTACTGTTGAGGTATCAAGTACCTACACGCAATGATTATTTCACATTTTTTATATTGTATTTTCAAGTTGGTCTCAGGCATGTAAAACAGTCCTAAGGCCACTTGAATCATTATATAAAAGTGCCCTCAAGATCCATGACAAAAAGCCACGTCATTACCATCACTGTCATATTCTCACTAAATATGAATATGAAAATGTGATGTCCCACTCAAATGTTTGCTTAATCTTTAAAATAATTCATAATGCTTCTGCTCCTCCTTTGAAAAAATGTGTTACACTCTGCTCTGAAAAAAACAACACGGGTAACTAGATCAACCACAAGGATCGGATGTAGTCTTCCAACTGCATTTGGGAGGACATTATTCTTGGTTCCATGGAAGAATGGATGTCACAAAATTATAAACAGCAAAGCACTAAAGGCTATTATGCAAAGTAAACCTGACTGAAAGTAAACCAACAGAAAACAAAATCACTCAAAAAAGGAATGCTTCTATACATTCAATTAACATAGTAGACCCTTTAAACCAAACTGATTAACAGAACAGGTAATGTACCTGCACCTGTCATTTTTGGCTTGCAGGTAATTAAGCCCATTTCTTTAACGGTACGGGCAGCCCCGTTTTACCAGTCGAGCGACATGAAAGCTCCTGACATTTAGTCTGATGACATTTTTATCGGTGCTGGTGTGCAGTCGCCTGAAGGCCCCTTGCGACTCCTGTAAAGTTTCCAGCAGGGCGTTCTTCATGGCAACACAGGCTCTCACTCACAGGCTTTGCATTGTGGCTGTGGTGTCATATCATTTTGAAATGGTTTACAAAGCAGCCTGGTGTCTGCTGTGTGTGTGTGTGTGTGTGTGTGCGAGTGTTTGATGACCAAACAAGCAGAGAGCTACAGGCATGTGGGTTATCTTTATGGGTTGAGAGCAAGTTCAAGAAGACTCGTGAAGTACAGATAACCAGGGACACCACAGGGCTCAGCTGCAGCATGTGCACATATTCAGCCACAGTCACACATGCATGTTAAACTCACTCAAACTCAAACACACACACACACACACACACACACACACACACCATTACTACTACTACTACTACACACACACACACACACACACACACTACTATGTTCCATTTTTTCTCAGGCGCTGGCCTCTGGCCTGTGAGTCTGGTGGTTAAAGCAGAGCTGACCTCAGGCCCCCGGCTCGCTGGGGAGCCCAGAGAGTTTCCATGCAGGGCCGGCCGGCCGCCTGCTGCAGTCAGAGACATGCCACGGAGGCCGCTGCTCCACCAGACACACACCTCCGCTATCCTGGATATGCGCTAGAGGAGGGCTAAGAATAACCGTTTATGCAAACTTGCAACTATGCGACTTCTCACGTGTCTCTCACTTGCCCGTCTTCCCTCTCTCCCTCGGTCTGCCTCCCTCCGTCTCCCTCCCTCTCCCTCCCTCTGTCTCCCTCTGTCTCCCCCTGTCTCCCCCTGTCTCCCCCTGTCTCTCCCGGTCTCTCTCCATCCCTGTCTCTCTGTCTCTCCCGGTCTCTCTGTCTCTCCCTGTCTCTCTCTGTCTCTCTCTGTCTCTCTCTGTCTCCCTCTGTCTCTCTCCGTCCCCGTCTCTCTTTCTGTGAGAAAGTCTCGGGGAGTGCTGCAGCTGAGCGTGTGTATGAAGTTAGTCATGAAAGCTGTCCGGCACAACGGCAACTCTCCTTTGATATCCCACTATTCATTAGTCCCCCCTTCTCCCGATCATTTACACACACGTACATACGCAGGTAAGCAGGCTAACACACACACTCTCTCTCTCGCACACACACTCGGAGGGTGAGTCATAAAGAGGAGGGCCTGTCAGTCAACCGCGCAGAGTGCTGCCATTAGAGGCCCCAGGCTTTCCGAGTTGCCGTAGCAACAGGGCACTGTGAGTCACGGTTTGTTACAGCGGCTCGGTTGGTCAGAAAAAGACCCCCCCCCCCCCCCCCCCCACACACACAAACACACACACTACCATCTCCACCACACATACGCATGCATACACACACACGCACATGCACGCACATGCATGCACACACACACACACAGCTGTCTTGACTGCCTTTTCCCACCACAGGTTTGAGCAGAGAGGAGCCATTTTTAGAACACTCTCTGCAGGCCGTTTGCAACAGCTCTCTCCTCCGAGCAGCCGGCAAACCAACACCGGCAAAGATGAGGGGTGTACCGCAGCCTACGGACGGCACTGTCCAGAGGAAACACATGTCTGCTGCCGTGGCTCACCTCTCTCATGTTCAGCACATTCCTCAGTTATGGCTGGGACACAGGCGACAGGAACGAGAACAGATAGGAGTCCAATCCAATAATCAAATAATGCTTTGGCCACATGTCTCCAGTGGTGCATTGAGTTTAAGGTGTCAAAGTGACAGTAAAAACAGAGGCAAGCACGGTTAAAGACGGTGCACTCAAGAATCACCACTGATGAAGCTGGAATATGGGCATGTTTTGGTTTTTTTACACTTCTGCTCTGCACATCAAACACAAACACACACACACAAACACACACACACACACACAAGGAGGTGTAATAACCTCTACTGCCTTCACCAACCAGAATGTTCCTCGGTTAAATTCCGCCTCTCATGGCAGCACTGATTTCAGGTCAGCTCTCCCTGGCTTTCACTGAGGCTCTAACCACAGCAATGCAGCTAGTTAGTCTGACCCTGAACCAACTCCTAAAGGACATTTCAAATGGATTCCAGTTTAGTTCAGAGCAGCCTCTGCAGATGGAGATCCATATTTCGCAACCTGAAGCTACTGTACCTACAGAGCTTTCTTATGGCAATGTCCAGTGAAATTGACCTTGAGCTTGACCTTGTCCATGCTAATGCTAGGCTACATTTCAGCCCTTGGTTATGACTCACTGAAAACTACGGCCCACTACACCATCGCTTTGGTCAATAGAGCATTCGAGCATTGTCTGAGCCCCACTGTTAAGAGTTCCCAAGAGCTGTGGAGATGTTCCTGACTGGACATTTCTGAGGACTTTCTCAGGTAGACACACACACACGCACACAAACACACAGCTGTGAGAGAAAAGCAGCAGAATGTTACTGCCTCCTGACATTTCCCTGAACTTTGAAGTGCTGGCAAACCCCAACAGAAAAATGGGAGGGCTGGCTGTCACTAGAACACTTCTGCAAAATCTCTCCAGCCGTGGAAAGGGAACACAGGTGACCCTCCCCCCATCCCCCCTCTTCTCTGCTTGTCCTTCTGTATTTTTAAAGCAAGACGACACAAAGTGCAGAGCCCTGCAGTGATTGCTGGTGGTGGAGGTGAGATGAGGAGGAAGGGGGAGCGGTCGGCTCACTGTGCCTGTCTGAGGTGAAGCTTGCTCGGGGAAGAGGCAAGGGTGTGGGGGCCTCTCTCTCTCTCGGTGGCTGCATGAGGGCCTGGTTGTAGTGGTTTGTGTGTGCATTACAGCTGTGAGTGAGTGTCAGAGTGCATGAGGCAGAATGATAGACCCCCCACACACACACACACACACACATGCCTCAGAGACAATTCTGTGTGTGTGTGTGTTTGTTATGTAAGGCTTATGGTACACTGAATGATTACATCTGTCAGCCTCCCACAAGTGTTCATCAGCATGCATGCTCACCCAAACACACACCACTTAAATCGCCTGCCGCGAACACACACAGTAAGTATGTTCATCCACACAGATATGGAAACAATCCTCAAACACACACACACAGAGAGAGACACACACACACACACACACACACACACCTGGCAGCAACATTTCTCCAGGATAGACCATTAAGAACAAGAACATGTGAGGCAAAACCTGGCAAACACAACCCACAGGAGAGAGATATGGACATAGGTTTGCATTTGTTTCGTAACCTGTAGCTGGCCAGGTACAATAAAGACTCAAAGTGTACTGTGGGTTAGTTGTACGGACTGAGTGTATACAACTGGGAGTGTCATATGACGATGCTAATGCTAACGTTATTGCTAATGCTGCTTGTAGTTGTTTTCTGTGACTTTGCTGACAAATGACATTACTATGATGGATGCCTCTTGTCATGGGAACTCAATCCATACAGAGGCCGCACAACATTTTAAAACAGCTGGAGGAGAGAACAGAGGTGTTCTTTCTGCCAGATCAGCATGAATGTAAAGATCGGCAAGATGGCACTCTCACAAGTCTGTTTGCTTGCGGCACAGCTCAGAACTCGATCTGACTTGTAATGCTAACCTGATGGTTGAAATTCCGCAACAGATGAAACCATTGTGAGCATTGTGGCTTCTACATGCCTCTGAGGAATACCCATGGAGGATGGCCTGTGTGAAAGCGAAGGGAGCCGATTTTAATCTCACATGACTTCACTAAAGTGCCTTTTAGGACTGGTTTTGTCTGGGCCCTGCTTCAGAGGTCATTAGTATAAAAAGTGAAGCCAGTAAAGAGAGAGAAGGGTGGGACTGGTGAGTTCTCCTCGGGGCTTGTCACATATTGTGACAGAGGTGACAAGAACGTGTGAGTGATGGGCTATGTGTGGGTGTGTGGCACATCAGTGGGACTACTGTATAACACACTTCAAGGCAAATGTAGGCTACACCTAGCTGACCTCAAGGCAGACACGTTGTGAAGAGTCCTAGCGTGTCGCCTTGTGTTGCCTGTGTGGGCGGAAAAAAGTTGTACTACTTCGCATACAATAACGACTGCAGTGTTTCCCATACATTGACTAATCTGTGGCGGGGCGCCACGAAATAAAAATCGGCCGCCACACATAAATATTCTGTTTAATTTAAGTAGTGAATTTTGATATGAAACAATTGAAATAGTAATCATGAAGAACTAGCGATGAAATTATTGCTTCCTCAGTGCCGACTCAGATCCACAGGAAGAATCAGGACAACAAGTAATTTAAAATATAAAAATATATATATATATATATTATTTTTTTTACCGTCATTAATTTTGGTCAGTGATTCCCGGGTTACTGAAACACCAGGGAACATGAAACTTGGTGGCCACCAAGGGCGCCAGGGCGCCTGCAGGAATTAATGCTATGGTATGCACACCCATCCCCCCCCGCAAAAAAAAATATATATATCACGCGTGGACAATATTTGTCCGTTTCCCGGTTTACATAGCATAGCAACATTCACATGCAATAATACAACAACAACTTCTTCAATGACCTATTCATTTGGACAACTTGATACAGCCCTATACAGGCTAAAGTTACCTTTAGTTTTGTTCTAGCTTACCGTGACGTCTGGCTTTAAACAGCTGTCTAATGCAGTCTAACGTTCTGACAAGCAATTGCCCACCTTGTTCTTGCCCATCTGGAATAAATCTAGCTTTGATGCATCCATTCTTTCTGTTTTCGTTGTTTAAACTTGTGATATCCATGATGAGTATTGAGTTAGTGAATTAGCTCAACATTGTGTGCTGATAATATAGATAGCCGAGTAAAAGAAAACAAGTAGCCTAGTTGCGGGCCTGCGTGCGTATTCTCTCTCTCCTGCTCAAACAAAATGTGTGCGCGTTAATTTTGATAACGTGTTCACTAACTTCAATAGAAAATTGTAAATTGTAGCCTGATGGCATGCAGCTAATGGGATACTGTCCATAGTTGGGAAGGTATGGTGGGCCAAAACACACACACACAGGAAATTTTCTCTTGTTGAGTAGCCTGATGGTACGCACAGTGCGTACGGACATACACCTGCAGGCGCGCCTGGTGGCCACTCCCCTAAATAACTAGCCCTACCTGAACCGTTGCACCCAAGATGACAAAATATTTATGGTATGTTAGTCTCAAGAGCACGCATTAACCTAACCCATACCCACTCATTTGTGATTTGCACACATAAAGTACATGTGCACACACGCACATGCGCACACACACACACACACACACACACAAACGCACGCACAGTCGCACACATACAGACAGGCAAGCACACACACACACACACACATGCACAAACACCCACCCACATGAATGCAGACACGTAAACACACACACAGGCACGCATACGCATGTGCACATGGAAACACACACACACACACACACACACACAAACACACAAACACAGGCATGCATACGCACATGCACACACACACACACACACACACAGACACTCTTATAAACAAAAGCAAACTCACATATGCACACTCATTTACATGCACAGTTGCAGTAGTAGGAGATGGAGACAAATTGACAAGCGTGATTTATTTTTGCGAAGAGACTATGCAGGACTGAGAGGCGGTCATATTTTGTACCGCTATGCAGTACATCTAGTTTATTGCTGCCATTACTAATGTTACTCTGTGGGTATTAGCTACAGAGGACCTGACACTTCAAATGCTGGCATATCGCATCACATTTAAAATTAAACTGTGTTAAGCAGACGTGAGCGGCAGGCTAAACAGATCTGCAACAGAAGGAGGTAGCTATGTTAACTCCAGCTGCAAAGTCAGCCATCTTCACCAGCTAACACGATAATCCAGTTACTGTACAACAACAGTATGACAGTTACAGGAAGATAATCGCTCAGATTTTCGTTATTAGGCCACTTGAAAATAGGCTATGACTAGGCTAATCACTGGAGGTATTTTAATATTATGTTTGTTTTGCTAATAGTTAGGCAAGGCCTCCTTGTGGTTTTGATCAACCTAATAATCTTTGAAATGTCAATTGTAGGCCTAAACACTAAGGTGAAATGGGTTGAAACTGACATGCCACTAGAACAGACGTTTTATATGCTTTGAGGTATAACAAAGTCTCCAGTCTTGTAAATTCACATTATGTAACATCAATAACGTCACATCCATAAAGCACCATTAAAGGTTTTAAAAGTAAGAAGGGGCACAATTTGGTCATCACACTTTACATTGATATAAATCAGTTTTGCACAGACACTATGGACATTGTTGCATCAACACTGTATGTGTAGCATAAACTTTTCCTATAAAACGTTATGGATGTGACATGGCCATGGAACTTGCTGACTTAAAAACAAAAGCCTTACAAATGTAAGGAGTTGTGCTCTTAAAGGCAAGCTGAGCATAGACATTACTCTACCATTCCCTTGTCAATCTGGAATTTGTCAAATGACACAATTTGTTTGAACCTTGGGTCCATTTATCCACTTTTTAAATATGTATAATATTACCATGTGAAAAATGTTGTTTCTGTATGGTTGCACACCATATTTATGATGTAAAAAGAGTGTCATTTTCCATCAAATTCAATCAGATCAGTTACAAACAATAAAATAGACCTAAATAAAGATTTTAACAACAGTTCTATTTGCGTATGCACAACTTTTTTTTCCATGTTAAGGATGACCTTTGCATGGAATTGCCCTTATGCAATCAAGCAGTATCTCAAAGCTAACGTTAGAATACTGTTTGGATGTCGAATTTAGCATGCTTAGCCTACTTACAGCTGCTTGTCAATTTCGTTGAAGGGAAACGAAAACGTTATGAATTGCATCCACACATCAGCAGTGACAGGCACTCAATTAGACCTATACACCCCCCCCCCCCCCCCCTTGTCCAAGTCAGCTAAACGGCAACCCATTGCTAGCTTACCATTTCCACATAACTTCTGAGTCAACTATAAATATATCAACTTCTAATCAACAATGTGTTTGACAACAAGTTGCAAATGACATTGGCATTGTCTGTCCTGGGAACAATAGCAGTTAAGACGTACAAGATGACACTAACCTATATCATAGGAAGACCTCAACTTCCATATATTAGGATGACTAGCTGTGTCTTATTTCCTGCCTGTCTCTGGACAAAAAACAATGGAATTTCAAACTCTTGAACAGAAATTCCTCATGTGGCTCAATAGGTTATGGGTCAAATGGAATGCTAAGCTAACAAACCAAGCAAATAGAAACCATTAATGGAATTAGAGAATCCATCATCTGATTCAGATGATCTCATACACACACACACACACACACAGTGAGCCTCCTGGCATTTAGATGCAAGGAATCAAAGCCGCCTCTACCCCACACCAGTAAGTGCATATGAACTATTTCCATGGGTGCATTAAAGCTCAAACACGTGCTACAACACCATGAATGAACAGACATCTTTCCTCCACAAACACACACACACACACACACACACACACACACACACACACCAAATGACCCTAATCTACCTCTGTTCACCGATTAGCTCCGAGATCCACAGAGCTATCCAGCGAAAACCGCAGACTACGTCAGAATCACACTTCCTTAAAACACACACAAAGCTAAACCTCACAGCCCTGTGCAAAGAAAAGGCGTAATGATTTACAACAGTTAACACAGAGCAGACATGCAAGATCTTATTCAATCTAACACTGAGAAGAAATTCAGACAGACAGACATGCACACACACACACACACACACACACACACACACAGTTAGGTTTGTTAGACACTGCATACACCAAGAGTGGGGGTGTTGAGTGCTTGCCTAGAAAACGTATTAGTCATCTACCCGTGTGTTTCTGGTACTAAGTCCCTTATTATTTTACTTCTTATCAAGCCACAGGCACAGCCTTAGCGCATGCACCCTTCCCCTAGCTCTTTCACCAGGCTGGTGTCCGGACTTGCCCACATTCGAGCCGAAATCAACAAGCCCACGGCAAACCACCCTTCACGGATCCTGCTAGGAACAGCCACAGCTCAGGCCTGAAAGGTCGAATCCTAAACCTCTCCCATTTGTAAGAGCGTAAAAGCACTGATATGGGTGTGTGCATGTAGCTTACAAACACACACACACACAAACACACACACAAATAGAGGGGTTTTGATTTTGAGGTGTTATGGAGGTGTTTTTAAAAAAACAAAAACAAAAAACAGAGGTGGAACAAAGGCTGAGAAGGTAATGATCACTCTTACTCTGTCCAAAGGAGACAGTGCAAAGCTGAACTACAGGTCAGAGACCCACCTTCCCTCACACACAGTCCTCTACAAACACTCTCACGTGCACGTCCATTTATTTGCTTGGTACACACACTCTCTCTTCCAGCTCCTCCCTTGGTGGCCAACGTCACCTGTAACTGGTATACTGACACTGGAGGAGTAAACCTAAAGATTTCTTCTGCTTCTGGGAGAGCAAGGTGTGCCCTTCACTTTTCACTGGGGGTCAAGTTGTGATTCAAATATTTACTCTGATCATCTATTGTTGGTGAAGAGGACTGTGGGTAACCCTGCACGTTCTTAGTTTACTGCCCGCATAAGGCACCGACAACTGCTCCAATTCAGCACAACTGCAGGGTCAAATATAGCCTACTTGTCTTTCTGATGACCACCTATAAGTAGCCAGATAAATTATGCATTTAATGTGCCCCCACACAGAACACATTGCTGTTTCTCCACTATATATCACAACAAATGGTTTGAAAATGGGCAGGGTGAAGAGCCTCCAACTACCTAGAACCCCAATAGTCCACTCTGAGAACTACTGAGTATGTCTGTTTAATTAGATGGAAGTCCTTTGGAGACAGATGATGGGGCAACCACACATCTGTCTTTGTGTAGGGAAGTTGGCTTTCGATTTTTGCCAATATTTTGTCAGGGCAAAGAGGACTTGACGAAAACAAGGAAGCATTTCTTTAGGATGAACAATTGTCACAACTGCAGCAGCCGAATCTTGAGAGGCTGTAGTGTACCAAACTTGAGAGCGCGAATGTGGGAACAGAAGAAATGCACAGACAACATTTTAGTCAATTTTCAAAGAACCGCTGACTGGGATTTTCTAATAGGCCTGTGGATACACACGATGACATGAAACTTAAGACAAGACCTCAAACGTGCCAGGCCTAGCTTTGTGGCGTTTAATTAATAAGTCACCACTTTACAGTCATCGCAAAATGGTCTACCCAGGACAACTACAACAGGTGTCTGTGGAAAGCGTGTGAATTCATGAGAGATATAATTAAATTGCAAAAATATCAGTAGCAGTGGCACTGCTGGCTAGCTGGTTTGGATGCGATGCATATCACAATGCCCGGACCTCGCAGGTTACCGACAAGACACTGTTGTAGTAGGCTAGCACGACTATTTCAAGAACCATTCATCCTCTTACCTTTGAGCTGAGGAAGGGTGGAAAGCTCAAGGCAGGCGCTCTGAGTCCGAAACTGGGATGAGCCTTGAGATTTCTTCTGTTTCTGGGCCTTCCTCATCGACTTTCGGGTGAATCCGTCCACTTTCTCAGACGCGGTGATAGCCGACATTTTGATTCATTCACTGTGAATTATTTTTGACAAGTGCGGCGGACGGTTAGGTTCAGCTTTCCAAGAAAGGATTAGCTGTTTGAGGACTATCAGCAGGCTTTTCAAGAGAAAATACAGGGACACACTGGTTAGACGGTGTCCCCTCGTCTTCTGTGTTCTTTTTAACAGTTTCTTCCAAGAGCCCGCATCTCTCTGGCCGCTGGTAGCTAGCTGGACTGTTTACAAAATTAACCGTATAGAGTGGTAAAGTCATCCAATGACATCGGTACAATAAACCATCAAATATACCCAAAATAGGAACCAAAGCAAGGAACCGAGAGTCAAGTTGTCAGTTAACGTTAGTCAGACTTAGTTGCGTTGTCATTTCCGAACAATCTACAGGTTTCTGTGTCGGCTTAATATACCGTTTCCGTGAAGGCAAAAAATGAATGCAAGTAGTTTCACCAGTAGCCTATATTAAATAGCAACAAAGTAGCCTCGACATCTCAGACGTTACATTGTAACACATGCTCCAATGGTGAGAATTCTGCTTTCTGAAGCCGCGTCATCCCGTTCCAGCATAGAACAGACTGTTGTCAAGTTGTTCAGCTGCTTTACTAAATCGCGCAACTGTACCAGCTAACCTATCACAAGTATAGCACTCTAACTGTCATATTAAACCGTATACTTTAATGTCCACGGCTTATCTTCACCACAAAAGCTTAATTGGCCGGGAAAGTAGGTTCATATCCGTGCAGGTGAGGTGAGTGTACCGTCCATGCCGAAAAATCATAAACAGCTGTAGAGCGTCTCCTCGACGTTGAATAACATTCTGTACTTGTGTCACAATGAGTCATTGATGGGCGGCAACAATATCCAATCTCGATGGGCTACGAAATGCGTTGTCCAATCGAAACTGAGGAGCTGCAGGACAATGTCATTCTCAAAGAAAGTTTGCTAAGAGAAAAAATATGTAGGTATTACTGTACATAATGGATGTTCTGGTTCTCTCACGCAAGTTGTCGTACTTAGGTGTAATCGTTGGCTAGTTGGCTGACTACGGATATTGGATAGTGGGTAAAAAAAGTCAAATTGCCATCGTTAACATACAATAATAAATAATTAAGGTGGACTAATAACGAATGATTGCCATCACCGCCTTTTAAAAAAAAAAAAATGTGTGGCCTATTAAATACCCTGGCAGCTTGAACAACTTCGTCTGTGAACTCCTTTTAAGGATGCCAAAATTGTGCAGTTAATCCCCACAATAGTCTGAGTTCTAGGATCATCCTGATACAATAAGCACATTGATAACTTCAGGACCATCTGTATAAAGTTTGCATTTCAGTTTCCCCGTCTTCTGTTTTATTCCCCAAACAAAATGGTGTACATCAATGTACTTCAAATTAGCATGATCAGTCACTTGCTGGGGGTGGGGGCAAAGCCATAATTTTAGTCACCTGTATTACTGCTGTTTGATTTTTGGGGTGGAATGTCTTTCAAAGTTGATTTTAGTAGGGCTTGCCTTTCGAAGAGGTAACAGCTTGCACACCGTGGCCCAGAGTCCTGTGACACAGCATACACCAAACAGTGCAGTAATAGTTGCACATTAGTTAACAATGACTCTGACTGAAAAAAGGTAGTGTGCAAACCAAAGTGCTTGCATTTATTTATAACGTTAAGAGTTTTTCCAAGACAGCTTTGGTCAATATACACAGTGAGATATGTACATATACACAAATGACCTTGTACAACACTGCAAAAATATTCACTATCAAATGATCAAATTACATATAAAAATGTATACAGGCGAAGAGGCTTTCATTTTTTTTACATGTGCACGTTCAAACCACACCAACCTCACACAACACACCATATTAGATACAAAGCCATGCAAAAAAAAAAAAGCAAGACATACAACTTAGAGAATTTATCTTTTGGATTCAAATCACCCCTGCCCACTTAAAATATACAATACATACATCAGGAGACACGGAATTAAAAAAAAAAAAAAAAAACAGGAACACCTTGTATGTGAGGTACATAGTGTGTTCCTTGAATAAAATGATTAACATAACTTGTGTACATTATCCAAGAGTCCCATAGAAAAGTGTCCTCTCCCTGGAGAAGAGTCTGTGTAAGATCATTCTGGAGTCCTCTTGTGGAAGTAGGAGGAGATCTTTCTCATGGATTGAGGAGAGCGCAGGGTCTGTGGTCAGAGAATAGAGGGGTCAAAAACCAGCAAAAGCTTAAGAGTGTTTCTGTGAATCCTCTTTGTAACATATACCTCAGGTGGCTTTAAACACCATGCTCTATTCTCTACACCTAACTAACCTCATTTATCATGTATACAGATTCTTACTGCCCTGTAACTGACCCTAGGCAGATGGGTCAGGCGCTTGAGACGTGGATCTGCTCAAGGTTTCTTTCTACATGCATCTCCAATTCTAGCGAGTTTTTCCTCGTCCCTGTTACTCATGGGCTCTCTCTGAATGTTTTAACACTCTGTAAAGCGCCATGAGACATGTGTAATTTTTTGGCGCTCTATAAGTGAAATTAAATAAAAAATTGAAATTTAATCTTGATGTACCCCCTAAGGTCTAAGTCCGTGAATGGTGAATCGTCACAAACACTTCATTCTCACTTCACACAAAGCAGCATTGCAACAACTCACACTTTTAACTAAACACAGGAATAGAAAATACAGGATGAGTGAAGATAGAAGAGATACAAAAACGTGACCAACTTTTTGGGGCTAGAGGACAAGGTTAAGATATGAGAGAGTATGAATTGTGTGCATAATTATGACTTGACCACTGCCATGTGAATGGTAGAATGTTTTAAAGGAAGAGGAGGTGCTTGGAATGTATTGGGTAGTGTGACTGACTGTGTTTGGGCACTTACCGGAGAGGCCGGTGTCCGTTTCTCCGGTCTCTTTCCCAAGCCGGGACTTCTGGAAGAGGGCGAGAGTGTGCCGTGTCCTTTCTGCTGTGCCCGTCCCATAACGGTCAGCCAACCAGCTGCAAGCGAGGAGCTGTTCTCCTTATCCGCCTCCGAGTGTGAACCGGACCCTTGCTTCCCCTCCAGGCCCACAGCGGAGGGCTCATCTGCCCTCTCCACCCCGTCTCGGGGGTCACCTCTTTGGGCCACACCAGGGCCGCTCTCCCCGAAGCCCTGGATCCGGCCTCTCTTTGCCGTCGGGTTGAGTTCCGACACGCAGCCGCACAACCCCTCGTCACGGCAGCAGGCATCCCCGTCTGCGGTCGTCTCCAGGCGACGCTTGGCACGGCGTTCGGGTGGCGACGGCGCGCCCAGGCGAGGCTGTGGGCTCTGGGGGCATGGGCTGAGCACCTTCCTGAGCGGCGGGGTGAGCCGATCGGCAGGGGATCCACCAGGGGACCCAGGGGTGCGGGAGAGCCACTGGCGAATGGAGGCGCTGGAGGAGGTGGGTTTTCGGGGAGGGGTGAAGGCTGTGTGTCCCAGCGGGTCAGGGGTGCTGGACGGGAGAGGGAGGTCAGCTCCGCTCGGGGCGCAGGCAGCTGGCTGGGGGGAGGCCAGGGGCCCAAGGCTGTCTGTGCGAGGACTCTTGGCTGGGGTGAGTTCACACTTATTCAAAGTACCTGACAGGGAGAGACACAGAAAGAGAGCGCGAACATTACGCCAAGGTTGTTGTATGACGTTTACACCTCAGTATGTGCCATTTAAAGCTTTAATGGCAATTTAATAAATAAATAAATAAATAAATAGATGCTACTTAACTAAATTATTAACTGTAAGCACCCAATACCTTTCCATAGTTACAAAAGCTTTGACAACGTCCAGTGCAAGAAAAGTGTTAAAAGTGAGTTTGTGAGATAATTGAGTAATCCTCCAGCTAGGGTGACCACCTGCTAATAAGCCCAAGGGGGGACAAGGGGTATGTTTCTGAGGGACAATGTGGGACACTGCCTGGCGCGGCGTTGCCCCCACCTCACGGGCAGACTCACTGGTTTTCCCATTTCTAGCACATACCACCTTACATGACTGTTTACTTATTTATTGCTACTTTTGCACTGAACAAAGAATGCACTTAATTTCTTTGTACCTGTGACAATGACAAATAAAGATATTCGATATTCTATTCTATGGTATATTAATAATGCCCTATTCCCCTAAACATGTGTAGCCTAATGCTGATGTATGCTCATGAATAGGCCATGTGTATTTTTTTCTAAATAAAGATTCATAATACTTTGAACATTCAATGAATTGACAGATGTGCACTTCCACTTACGATTTACTTTAGCTATTTAATTTGATTTATTTTTCATTACAATTTATTCACTTTAAGTAAATTATATTGTAG
The DNA here is from genome assembly GCF_046254945.1 of Alosa pseudoharengus. Taxonomy (NCBI): domain Eukaryota; kingdom Metazoa; phylum Chordata; class Actinopteri; order Clupeiformes; family Clupeidae; genus Alosa; species Alosa pseudoharengus. The sequence goes on along the minus strand of NW_027468859.1, from coordinate 29,292,748 downwards.
GATGGATGGATGCTTTATTGATCCCCAAGGGGAAATTCAAGAAGTTTGTAAAGAAAATTGTAGTTGCTCAACACCACAGGAACAGGGGAAAAAACTGTTCAGTGTTCTGGGTAACGTTAACGTTCACGTTCACTGTAAATAACGTTGTATGATAAAGCCACATTTAGGTTTGACTTCCGCCGCAATTACTTTATGGAATAAAATAACCCTGTATTTGTAAATAACAGACTTTATTTTGTTGCATATGTGCTTTGGGAATATTTCAGCCACCACTTGGTCTAACGTAGGCTATGCAGTGGATAGCTAACGTTAACGTTAGTAAAGGTAACGGTAACATTAACACTCTTTCAAATATGGCTAATGAAATCTCTGATAACAGATCAGTCCAAAGCAATGAAATGTATGCTTTGTGTGGTAATGATAGGTAGATGTTTGGTAGCCTATTTGTAGGCTACTGCTAGGTCCATATTATTTTGCAGTGAATACAAACATCATTCCAACACTGCTCAAGTAAATTAAATGTGTGTAATCGGTCGCGTATGTAACTCTTCTCGACTTATACTTTGTTAAATGTAACATTCTCACCATTTAAATGAGAAAACCATGTTAACAAATTACCTGACAGACCTTACACCTAGGGAGAGGGGGGTGTAAGTTAGTGTGTAATTTAAGTCATAACTTAATGTTATGTTGAAACTATTTAGCGTGGTGCAACCCGATAAATTTTAGTAGCTCTTAAACTTCAACGTAGTGCCAGTTTACGTTAAAACTAAGTTAAGATCATGGAACTTACGTTCAACTGGTGCCACCGGCTACAGGACATAGAGCGACCAACTTTTTTTTAAGCAAGCATTGGTTAATGCGTGACACAGTCTCAATTTGCGGGACGCATGAATTGGGCTTCAAACGCTGTGAGCGCACGCGCTACGCGGAACGGGTGGTCACCCTACCTCCAGCTAAACATACATCCCCTTTCCATCTTTTACGACTCACCAGGATGAACAGGACTTGTTGATTTCACTTTGGGACACGCCCACCCCACGAGATTCACCTCTCCAACTGTGGAGCGCGCTCCATCTTCACCGCGGTTCATCCTCCAGATACGGATAGTGTTGTCATCGGAACACGAAACAATCTGACAAGAGAACTAGACGAGATTAACCAGTGCACACACACTCTCCACATCATTCACCTTTATTTCAGGTGATATCACAAGAATAGCTAACAATGTGTATAATGAGAAGACTCTTATGTGACACCTACTCCAACACCAATGTACAGGACATTCACACAAGCAGTTTTATCAGGAATCATTTGATGAATTGTACTCACTTGCATCAAAACCATTATATCATATATACTTTTTAAAAATAAGTTAGGACCATAAATTTTACTTTACCCATTTTAGAAGCTGCATGCTACATATGTTATTTGGCAACAGCTACCTAGTTATGGTAACAGAAGTAGTCTATGCCTACCTGCCGTTTTATAGGCAACAAAATAATGCTAACATCAACCTTAATGTCATGGAAGAGAGTGGACGTATCTTTGCTTTCTAGATTTAACTGGCCATGACAGGTGGTAGCCTGTTTAGGGGCAAAACTGGGATACTTCAGTTAACGTTAAGGCAACAGTAGGCTATGTGAGTTTAAACCCAAACACAGCATAATTTCTGTCATTCTAGGGAGAATGCTCAGCTCAGCCAGTAGGTTAGCTTGCTCTGAAGTCAGGATGTATGACTGAACGAAACTAAGTGTCCCCCTTCTCCAGTGGGCCACCTGTTAAAATGCACATGAATACTGAAAATGACATCTAATCAGTTAAAATGACGTCAGGGGGAAAAACCCCACACTCCACATAATTTGTCCCACTCACATGTCATTCTCCCGATGACCATGACTGCACCAATTGCCATGCTGTGTAAGGACGTTTGTCTGCATTTCAAACCTTCACTGACCATGGTAAAAAAGAAAAAAAGCCAAGCACACTCTAAAAGAAAAGAAAAAGCTATCAGTGAGTTACCTTTGTGAAGTCTGTGGGACACCACGCCACCGAGGTGACTTCTTGACTGTGGCCCTGAAGCATCATGGGAGCCTGGTTTGGCTCAGATATCTGGAGCAAAAAAAGAGGTCACAGCGAGGTTACACAACTGACAAAAAAAAAACAAAAATGTGTGAAGCTGCACAGAGCACTGTTCCCGTGAACCAACATGTTTCAGCCAGGCTGAACAGGAGTGCATGGAGCTCAGGCAGCCTGACAAGCTTTCCAAGGGCTTCACAGGTCTGCACACGTTAACAGGGAAAACTTCCCTGGAGAGCAGTTCTTGGTACAGCACAGGACCGCAGATAAAAAATGGAAGAGATACTAGGATCAGCAAAGGGACAGTTCTCAGCATGACCCCCATCATCTTTTATGCCTTCTCCATTCATCCTAACCCACGCCTGAAATAACACTTCTAGGCTTGGTCACAGATAAAAAAGAAGGGGCCTAACCTTCCAGATGTAAGCGTTGTGGTCACTGGAACCGCTGGCCAGGAACTGGTTGTCAGGGCTGACACTGGATTTCACGTAGAATGAGGAATTGCGGTGGCCACTGAAAATCGCCACTGAACAGAAAAATACAAAAATGTAGCCAGAGCCAGCTTGAAAAAGAACACAATACCATTTTATTTCATTAATGTTGCATTTAAATGTCAGTGGTGAGTCCTTCATGAATCCTTTTCTGAAGACAAATGGTCTTGTAATAGCATTAAAGGTTCATTTGTTTATTTATTCTGTCACATTAACACAGAGGGCCTGCTTTGCCAGCGTGTACTTATAATGGTGTTTGGCTTGGAACACCATTATAAGCACATCCACTTTTGGTTACAAACATGATGTGCTACTGGAGAATTTCCCGGCTGTTCGACATTCCCAGTTTGACAACAGGTTGACGGCTCAGATGCCATGGTACAATCTTACCCTGTGGCTCTTGTAGGAACAGAATGTACCCAATCTGGAACGGTCAATGTACTGCCCAGTGAATACCGAGTTATACCGAATTATTACTATTCTGTACAAAGTTGTTGCACTGTTACATTAATTTAACCTTTCCACCACCATTTCACCAGTTTATTTAACCTTTGAAACATCCTATATTATACACTGTAGAAAGTGATTTAATCAGTCTTCTGGAATCATACTGCAGGTTAAGCTCACTAATAATCTGTCCATTTACAGAAGTCACTGAGGCCTTCAGCATTTCTAATCAGATTTATACTGCAATAAATTAGTGGAGGCCAAATAAAATTACACATTTTGTGTGAGGCCAACCATGAACATACCTGGCTACATAAATTAAAAGCTATATTGCGCCACCTATTGCAATGCTGAGGTAACACACATTTGCCACCTTGTCAAGTCCACTATAAAAACATGTTGGTCACTTACTACAAAGCTGTTTCAACTTTTGAAACATGCATGATATAACTACAAGAATGAATTATTCTCTCATTTCATTTAATTTTTTCCTTACCTGGTGTTGTTTTCAGGCCACTGACGTTGAACATGTAAATATTGTCATCAGTGCAGTTGGCAAATAGGTTGGAACATGTTGAGTCCAAAGCAAGCCCTGAGAAGCCTGCAAATGCGACACATAATTACACATGCAGAATTCATAAGGCTTACGGCCAAAATTATCTTGAAATGAGCTACTTGTTTATTGCCTGGTTTCCTAGTACATATATCCAAATGGAGGAAGAAAATTATAAACTGTGGTCCATAAGAACTAGACAACACTCACATGCAGCCTACAGCTCATCTTCTGAAATGAGTCACTAATATAACAGGCACACAGGATTCTTTAGTCTAACTGATGTATTTGTGATGTACTTGTATGACAACCCTTTTCTTTCTCAGAAGAGCAAAGGGTTGTATTAGGCCCTCACAATGAGCACGATTCCATGCAGCCAAAAAACGGTTTCGAATCACTTTATTGGGAATAAACTGAATATGCGTGTGTCTTGTAAACACCTTATTCTGATTGAAATAAACCGAAAAAGGCCATATTCGATTTACTAATAAACTGTTTGCACATCCTAGCATATGCCTGTTTTAAACAGAATATTGGGTCATAAAAACACCTTAACGGAATATGGTCTCAGAAGGAAGAGTGTTGTAGGCCTGCGCATGCTCAATTCGCACAGAATTAGGATAAAATTAACCAATTGTCTCACACATTTTCCTAATCATGGCGAAACATGCACAAGACGAGGAGACAAACTTATGTCTTGCAATCATGCAAATGTCATGGAGTTCATCGACGGGAGAAAATGTCGCAATAGCGACGTTTTTAAAAAAGATTTGTAAAAAAACTGCTGGCTATCGACATACGCCTGAACAAGTGGAATATAGGTGGAAGACCCTAAAGACGCTGTATTATTCAGCCAAAAGAGGGAATTCCATATTTGTGGGCTTCGTCGCTGACTTATTCGGAATAATGTTCATTGCTATGTATTGTAAACAGGAAAATGCTTAAAATGTGACATTCTACTTGCATGTAAACAGGTTAAACGGAATATTGACATAAACAGAATTTGGGCAATAAACGGATTCAAAGCGTTTTTTTCCCGGCATGAAAACATGCTCAATGTCACACGTTTGCACATTCTTACTTATGCGTGAGTACAACAACAGTGTTTATTTAAGCGAGTCATCTGGGACACTCACCAAGCTTGCGAGTGCTGGAGCCAGGGTACACATACACCTGTAGAGGGACAGGCTCGTGGTGATATGCCGTGTAGCTCTTCCTTAAGTCCCACATCTTGATTGTTCTACAAACAGTGGAAAAATAAAACACCCATTTAATAATTGTGATTTAAAAACTACAAACACAAAGGTAAGAACTTTAGAAGTGGTGGGTGATGAAACTTCAAAGGAGTGCTCTACTCTTACCTGTCTACAGCACCTGATGATATCAGAGTGTGCTCATCACGAAACAGCACTACAGTCACGCTCTGTTGGTTATCCTGAGAAGAGACAGTCAGCAGTGAGATTCAGCAAGAGTACAGCGTAAACAATCAGCCTCACGTCCTCCAAACTGCTCAGTCACACACATCAATCAGGCTTCCCAAATGCACACACATCATTCAGGCTTCCCTAAGTCATACACAGGATTCAAGTCAAATTTTCCCAGGAAAGTCCTGCTAATCTGTCAAATGCTACTTTTTTGTGTCACACTACTGTGCATATGCTTATTGAACAAATTGACAGAAATAATTAGAGCCTTGATTCCCCAGATGAATAATGTGCAACAGTTGCTGCTATAATATAGTGTAGTGCACAAAGTCTCAAAGTCAAATTTGTTGTTATAGCACCACTCACAGCCACTCGCTGGCATTGCACTCTCTTCTTGGATTTTGGCGTCTTGGACGGGTCCGCTTTGTTTTTGTTGTGAGCGCCGCTGATTTGTTTCACTTGTCTGTAGAAACCATCTGAGGTAGAAATAAACACGGTTATACTCCATCTCCCTATGGGATGTTTGTAGATGAAATAACTGCAGCACAGCACTATTCATATAATATATATATATATATATACACTATACATATAACTATAATTAAACCAAAATCCATCATGGCATAAGCTACACATTAATATTGAGCTTTATACTTTTTAAATTGGTCTAAAATAGTGGTTTATTTTCACTACAGTGATTGCTATTTTCTGTCTTATAGTGTTCTAATACATGTCACTAAAAGTAAGAAATAACAGACATGTATGTGACACTGTTTCTGGTGTTGAAGCCCTGTCTCTTACCTTTCTTACTGCACCTTGTGTCCCAAAGCATAATATTGCCATCTCGACCTCCAGTGCAGAACACCGCTGCAGGGAGATAGAGAAAGAAAGGACATGTGAGCTGAGCAATTTAGTGCTTCTGATACAGCTAGGAGAGTTGTCAATGCAATATCATTCTCATTCATGAGTCTTACTTGAGGGGTCAAACAAAAACAAAAACAAAATTCATTGCAACACAATTAACCAGCGGGGTATTCCATGTACGTGGTTTAGTGGCAAACCTGGGTAAGTTAACTCAGAGTAAGTGGTAAACCGCCTACAAGAGCCCTATGGCATTGTTTTGATAGGAGAAAGAAGCCAAACAGCTCTTCTATTAGGAGGTTTACCACTTACTAGGAGTTAACTTAGCCAGGTTTGTCACTAAACCACGTACTTGGAATACCCCCCTGAAAGTGTACATGCTTGTGTATGTGAATGGCAATTACCTTTCTCCTGTTTAGAAAAGGCAACAGATTTTAGGCTGCACTGGTGTCCCTTGAAGCTTCCTAGCAGGTCTCCACTCTTCACGTCCCACAGGCGAGCAGACTGGTCCCCTGATGCAGTAACCTGCAGGACAGATGACAATAAGGACACTTTTGTAAACATTTTGTGGACGCCTTTGTAAGTAGTCCTTTGTTTAGTTTGTACACTGATGTAAAGTAATGTATAATAGTTTGCAAACTGATTTTCCAAGAACAAATTAACACATGGTACAATTTACAGTCCACCAAGACCAAAGGACAACTCTGCTAATGGGTAGTAGACACTATTACTAAATTTGAGATCAGGTTGCATAAGCAGAACTTTATTTATTTGATTTTTTTTTTAAATATTATTATTTTTACAACACAAACTTACAAGGCATATGACCAGATCATGGCTTTACATAAAATAATTTGTACATTTAGGTCTACCATTGCAACATACAGTATTACACAGTCTTTGGGAGGTTGTCTTTTTATATATTTTTTCCCCTTCATTCATACTTCTGCTGTTTTCAGACACACACACATATCCCTCATGCACACACCATATCCAATCATTCTTCATTAGCAGAACTTAAAATGTATTTACCAGACTGGCCTCTCCTGGTACCCACGCAACATCAAAGATTGCATTGTCATGTGCCATCCACTCTGAAGGAAATGACCAACACAACAAGAAATATAAACATTCTGGTCCAAGAACTTCAAATATGCCCCACCCACTTGATTATACACTCAAAGGCCCAAACAGGCAAAACTAACTGGGGGTTGAACACAGGACGCTGGTTATCAGTGTACCAAGAAGAATATTTATCAAGATGTTTCATGTTACCTTTCAAGATTGGATCTTGTCGGTTTTCTGTATTGTACAGCCTAACGATTCCATCCTCGTTGGCCACTGCCAATACATTCTGTAGATCTCGCGCTATAGAAAGTTCACATGGAAAATATGGGGTAGCAACGTTAGAGAGCAGAAGAGCAACACAAATACATGAGCCACAAACAATGAATATGCAGTGACTTGTGAAAGTGTCACCATTTTAACGTTACCTGATGAAAAGCTGCACCCAAAAGGCGGCACCACATTGCCCAAATTTCCATAGGAAATGTGCTCATCTTGTCGGGCGCACTGATAGCCTTCCAGCAATGGTGAAAGTGGATATTCCGGGTAGAAACCTAATATAGGAAATAGGTGATCCTTAACAAGCAGAGAACTAGGAAGCCACCCAGCGCAGAGTCCCGCCAACACAGCTGTTACGTTAGCCTACTAGTCCTCTGAATCTAACGTTAACTTTCCAGCCAAAACAAAACGTTCTAAGTAACGTTAACAAATATATGACATTAGAGCACATATTCAATTTTAATATTGAGAGATCCCCGTCATCAATTAAAGTATAATACTGTTATGTTGGATCGGAGAATCCAATTTCAGTTTTCTTTTTAGTAGGGTTCAGACAGCTAACGTTAACGTTAAATTCCTTTGGCTCGTCGTGACTCATGTTAACATTAGCTGCTACACATTTAAATCCGTGTTACATTAAATATTAGCTTCGATTACATCCATGCAACAGCAACATCTTCAAAGCATGACAAATATAACTATACCATGCAATGCATCAACTAGTCTAAATTATATTTATTATGCAGTCAGGTAATTTGCTAGCACTCGATGGTCAGCTAACTGGTCACCCAACTACCAGACGAAACTGGTAAAGAAGTAGCCTACGACACATACACAACGTTAACTTTAAACTAAGTCACTGATCACTTACCATTGCATTTTCGTTTGCTGACTCCTCTGTCAACCAAGGCGCGAAACAACATTCTTTAAAACTCACAGAATTATGATCACAAGTTAGGAAGATTGGAGATGTCTGGCCCGCGAAGTACCGCTTGCTAAATGTGCGAAATCCCCTTCCCGCGAACAGTGGGACCAAAAGACAAAAGACGAACTACCCGCTAAAATGATGTCATTCCACTTAACGCTTTCTGATTCGCCAAGGTATCAGTTTCCTTCTCTTCTTCGACGTAATTTCCGGTATCTATCTCACCGAAACATGTTATTCATTCTCTCGAGTGAAGTTTTATGATTAATATTCCACGCTTTGTTTTAAATTGCATTAAAATATGTCGCTGTCTACTGCGCGTTCGTTCCTATCGGAGGCTGGTTATGGAGAACAAGAACTGGATGCCAATTCGGCTCTTATGGAGTTGGACAAAGGTGTGCTTAAAAGGCTAACAATTTAGCATCAGTGTTTTGCATATTGCTTGCATGTATATTACATTATTACAGTTAACGTCCATTATTCGTTGTGCAAAAAGTTGTTAAGCTGAGGCAGTTGTGCTGCTGGGTTTGGTATTTAAAATGGCAATCGTAGCTAGCTAGCTAGCTAACACCTGTCTAATGTTATGTGGGAAACTTGAAATTCTGTGGTATACCATGACCTCAACGTTTTATTCCTAACTGTTGACAGGACTGCGGTCTGGCAAGCTTGGAGAACAGTGTGAAGCGGTGGTGCTCTTTCCAAAACTGTTCCAAAAATATCCATTCCCAATTTTGATCAACTCTGCTTTCCTGAAACTGGCTGACATCTTCAGACTTGGGTATGTTCATCATTCCGAATTGGACAGCAACAAGACATGTTATGCATTATCGGCCCTTTATACGTTTGTTGTTTGTGGTGTTGTTGTGTTTGTGGGTGTGTGTCTAACTTAAAATATGCTTGGGGTTGGACAGAGTACTACACACATGAGTTATATCAGACATTTCGACATTTGTGAAATTAACAGATTTTGTCTGAAAGCAGAAATAGAGATATCTGATAACCTTTCATCCTAAGTCTATTAGTCACCCCTAAGTCTCCTAGTATTTTCCCTAAAGGCAGACATGGAAATGTAAGAAGTGCACAAGGTTATGTATTCATGCATTGTTTTGCAGTTCATTTCAATTTGTTTACTCTGCCATCAGGAACAACTTCCTGCGCCTGTGTGTGCTGAAAGTAACCCAGCAGAGTGAGAAGCACCTGGAAAAGATTCTGAACGTTGATGAGTTTGTCAAAAGAGTTTTCTCCGTCATTCACAGCAACGACCCAGTGGCCAGAGCCATCACACTTAGGTAAAGCCACCATACTCCTTTGGGTTTGGGTTTGGGAACAGTGGTCATCCTGGACCAGCAACATGTTTGATGGGCATTGATCTAAGAACTCTCAAAGAACAAAACAAATGCAATACAATGCAATGGAGAATTTGCAATTTATTGTATTGTACTGCACAATAGTATCTATGCACAACGACAATAAAAACAACAATAATGTTTAGTTGATAGAGAATATTAACATAATGTTTGTGTTTTGCTATTCCTGTCTGATCATGTAAAATCTGTTTGTTTGTCTTGTTGCCCATTTGTTTGTTTGTTTGTTTGTTTGTGATTGGCAAGGATGCTGGGCAGTCTGGCCTCCATTATCCCTGAGCGGAAGAACGCCCACCACAGCGTCCGCCAGAGTCTGGATTCTCATGACAATGTGGAGGTGGAGGCAGCCATCTTTGCGGCAGCCAGCTTTGCTGCCCAGTCAAAGTAAGCGTGGCATTAAGCTTTCTCACATGAGGCAGTTGCTCAACAAACACCACATACAGTATGCAGGGGTATCTGCATTGTGTAGTGTGTCACTGGTATTTCTTGATATGGTACTATAACTATTCTGTTGGGTTTTTTTTTTGCACTATTTTCAGAGATTTCGCTGTTGGGATTTGTAACAAACTCAGTGAAATGATTCAAGGTAATAATTGCTGTATATTTGTATGAATATCTGCTTTGATACAAAGGGAATTTTTGAGAATTGTGTGTGAGTGTGCTCATGATTGATTGTTTATGTATGTCTGTGTGGGGTTTTTGAATTATTTTAATGTCATGTATGTTTACTAGTTTAGAAAATAAGCATTTGTAGTATTATGTTGGCTCTGTCAAGTGTGGAACAGTGTAGTTCTGTAGTTAACGTGTAATAACCTGTGTGTGTGTGTGTGGTGTGTGTGCACTGGTCAGGGCTGGACACGCCGGTGGACATGAAGCTGAAGCTGATCCCGGTGTTGCAGCACATGCACCACGACGCCTGGGTGGCGTCCACCAGCCGCGAGCTCCTGCAGCAGCTGCTCTCCTCGTACCCCTCCACCCACATGGCGGTGGTCACGCTGCACACCTTCACGCAGCTCGCCGCCGCCTCGCTCATCGACATCCCCAAACAGGTGCGTGAGAGCAAGGAGGGGAGATCGAGATTGACAGACAGTGCATCGACTGTCCCTCTCCTAAGCTTGCTAGTCTTTTACACACATGCTAGTTAACATGCTCCCACAGCTGCTCACAGATGAATTGCAAGCTGGCCTTCCTAAAAATTTGTTAATGTGTCAATGGTGATAAAATGAAAAAGACTACACAGAGAACTAATCAGTGAATTTCTGAGCTCTTACGCCATGTTACTGTTCATCTGTCGCGGTTGTCACTGTTCTTAGAACCGTTCTGCCTAAAATAAGAGCGGTCTTATTTTGTGCAAGCTTGATGCTGAATGTTATGTGTGTGTCCCCCCCCCCCCCCCCCCGGCTTTAGATTCAGCTGCTGTTGCAGTACCTCAGGGAGGACCCCAGGAAGGCCATTAAGAGACTCTGCATCCAGGACCTCAAGCTGATCGCAAAGAAAGCACCGCATCTCTGGACCAGAGACAACACACAGGTACACGACTCAACACAGAGAGAAGTGCCCCCACAAATGTATATGTGTAACATGGGTGGTTTTGACCGTGCGCATCAGCTCTGCATTCACCCAGACTCAAACCCACAAAATGCAGCACCTCGGATCGGGTGTCGAGGGAAGCCCAGGCTGCTAGCTCTCTCACTAGCACGTCCGGTGAGGCATCGGGAGGGAGGTTTACACAATGTACATACTGCACAGCTACGCAACAGCTGGCTACCGTTACACATGCACAAACGCCGCGCTTTTAAGTAGATTGCGAAACATGAAAGAGGTGACGTGTCAAGAGGATTTGTGTATTTACGTCATCCTGTTTTACATGTGTGGGGCATTCCCTGTACATATTAAAATGCGAAACTGGAGTTTTGAAATTAAAGTGGGGCCAGCATAGTTTCCAAATCGTTCTGTTTCAAGGGCTCAAAGTTGAGGATCCAAATTAATTAAGAAAATAAAGTGTAAATTTAGTCTTGGTGTGCTAACGTGTGTGTGTGTGTTTGTGTGTGTGTGTGTGTGTGTGTGTGTGTGTGTGTGTGTGTGTGTGTGTGTGTGTGTGTAGACACTGTGTGAATGTGCTCTCAGCAGTCCCTACAACAGTCTAAAGCTGGGCATGCTGTCTGTCCTCTCAGCCCTGTCTGGAACCATTGCCATCAAACAGTACTTAAGCTCGGGAGCAGGTGAGAAACCATCATCACTGCGTTTGACAGGTAGAATTCGATGTAATGTTTGTAATTGTTACATACATATTACCATGTTATTTTAAAAGAAGTTCAATTTCTAGAAAATTAAAAGTATGAAATACAACAGTTCTACCTTTTGGATAGTTTTGATGCCACATAACATTACAGATAGAACATTCCAGAAATGTTTCTCTCATGTGCCTCTGTAGGAGGCTCATCCTCACCTTCCCCTCGGCAGACAGACCTGGTGCGCCTCGCTCAGGAGTGCTGTTACCATAGCAACCTCCCGGTGGCAGCCCACGGGGTCACCGTGCTGGCCAACATTGTCATCTCCTGTCCCGAGAAGAGCCGCCACTCACCTGAAGGTAAGCCAAGCTCCTCGAGCGTCTCAGGATAATAAAATAATACCATTATTTTTTCCATCTCTCTGCACTGGCCATCTTTGGTCATCACCCACTGATTTGTGAAGAAAATCACCATCTTGTTAGTCAGGGGTGGGGGATGTTATGTTTTGATTTTGTATCAACATGGTTTTCCTGGTTCTCAAAGGTAGTGTTTGTCCACAAAAGCTGGTGTGTAACCACAGGCATCTGTACTACACAAGCACAGGGGGGCCATGTAATGAAGTAATTACAGCGTCTGTATCAGATTCCACTCAAGCACTTACAGACTTCCACTTAAGTGTGCAGTACGAGTTTCTAATAGCTGAAAAGAACTCCTCAGACTGTTTGAGTTGTATTCACAGGTCAGCAAAACAGCACACCTTAATGAGCAGTCCTGCCTGTGAGTTTAGTGTGTGTGTGTCTGACAGAGGGGAAGTATGAGGAATGCATCCCAGGTGTGCTGCTGCTGCTGCTGGCTTGGAGTTGGAAACTGCAGTCACGTCATGCCGCCCGTGGATGAGATTCCTTTCTGTTCGAAACCTTTTTCCCTTTCTCTCTCTCTCTCTCTCTCTCTCTCTCTCTCTCTCTCTCTCTCTCTCTCTCTCTCTCTCTCTCTCTCTCTCTCTCTCTCTCTCTCTCTCTCTCTCTCTCTCTCTCTCTCTCTCTCTCTCTCTCTCTCTCTGTGTACATGCTGCATTGAGGTTTTGTTGGGGTTTCTTAGACCTCACATATCCCAGCTGAATGTTCTTTTTTCTGTTTTCCTATTCTATTTCTTCTTATAAATGGGGTCTCCCTATCGTCTTTTGCGGAAGAAACCACAACCCCTTTGACTTGGTGCAGTAGAGTTCTTTGTAAGTTGTACTAATTCTAGAATGTGACGTGCCCTCCACAGATGTTCTGCAGCTGGAACAGGACACCGTCATGGGAGTGGAGTCTCTGATGGTGCTCTGTAGCCAAGACGACAGCCCCACGGCACAGTCCGCTCTCAAGGTGTGTTTGACCCTACCTCAAAGATCTTTTGTCTGGGGCTAAGATGAGTAGAAATGTTATTTCTGAGATAGTGACTGATGTGTAGATTCAAGTGGTGAGACACCTTGAACAAAATAATGCAATCATTCTTTATTGGTAGTTCATTGTTTCCTGATTTTGCTTCTAGGCCACTATGGGAGACTGAGGTGGCACACATTGTGTTAAGACTCATACTTTTGTTAAACTCATTCTCTTGAGCTTAATGTTTCTCCCTTCTGTTTGGTGCTCTTCCACGTCACCCCTGCAGATGGCGTTGTTGTCCCTGGTGCGCATGCTGAAGGTGCGCCCTCACCTTGCACAAGTGTGTGTGGAGCTGTTGCTGTGCCAGCTCCGCTGCGCCTGCGACCCTGCCCGCGTGCACCTGTGCCACGCCCTTGCAGCCGTCGCCAGCCAGCTGCCCGTGCTTGGGGAGGGCATGCTGGGAGATGTAGTCGACCTCTACAGGGTCGCTGGCCACTCCAGCTCTGAGAAACAGCAGGAGCTACTGGTGAGTTTACAGCTGTAGGCACAGTTTTGCGATGACGTTAATGTATTTCTCATTACGTTGCAAAAAAAGGCAACAAATATGTAGTCTGTAACATTTACATTTAGTCATTTAGCAGACGCTTTTAAAGCTGCAGTTGGCAAGATTTTTTTGATCATATTCACTGAAACCGACACTATGCTCCGACAGAACAACATATATCAGCC